>NW_012267236.1:16197728-16306699 GCF_000151885.1 Dipodomys ordii
TCCTCCTCCTCCTCCTCCTCCTCCTCCTCCTCCTCCATAAGGCTATTTTCTGTTATAAGTTAGCTTGATGGCCTTTATGACATTCTTGATGGTTCTTTCTATTTAAAAGTATGTTATTTGTGCAAATGTTTGATCTGAATTCTTTTGTCTAAGATCAGAGATTAATATCTGTGATTTATTCGATAAATTTGACATACATGTAATATATTAAAAGAAATATATCATAATTAGTGGAATCTTTAATTGACTGAAAAATAACCCCAAGAAAAATAAAAACATTGCATGGATCTAGTTTGTTGATTCAATCTGCTATTCTTCTTCTTTTGATTGGAGGATTGAGTTCTTGATTTTCTATAGTTTGTTTTATTTTTTTTCTTCCTATGTTTACTAAATTGATCTTCTAGTGGTTTTTGTCCAATGTATTTCTTTAATTTTGATTGTTTTCTTCATATTATATTCCTCCCTTTAGAATTCTTCATAATGCTATTTTAGTGATCATGAATTCCTTTAATGTTTGTTTGTCATGGAAGTCTTTGGTTTCACCATCTAATGTAAGTTATAGCTTCACTAGGTAGATAAGTTTGGGTTAGAAGTTGTTGTGCTTGGATTATAACATTCCAGGCTCTCAAGTTGAGGGTGGAGAGGTCTGCAGAGATTCTGATTTTTCTTTCCTCTATAATACAGCTCCTTCTTTAATGTTATGGCATTTAAAATCAGTTCCTTGCTATTTATGTCTAATGTTTTTACTATGATGTGTCTAGAAGTGTTTCAATTTGCACTATGTAAGCCACAGTGGAATTCATAGGTAAAAGAATAAATGAAATAGAAAATAGAAGTCAAGGATAAATTAGAGGAGCTAGAACAAAAAGTCAAACGTATGGGGAAAAAAACACCCAGAACATACCAGAGAAGTCCAGAAAATGGTAGACTCAGCTAAGAAGTTAAATCTATGTATAATTGAAATTGGTGAGGGGAAAAATAATAGGTAAGGCATTGAAAACCTATTCAATAAAATAATAGCTGAGAAGATCTCCACTCTTAAGAGAGAAAATATTACCTGCTAAACAGAGGCATGCAGAATCCCAGTAGATCAGATCTAAGAAGAAACACTTCTAGTGAATTCTTCAGGGTTTCCTATTTCTACCTTTACCTTGATTCCTTGGAAATACAGCAGGAAACTTGGCACACGGTAGAATTGGATTTGAAGAAGTTCTGCCTTGAATCATTGTGAGGCCTTGGCATTGCTTATACACTAATGGCAGTTTCTACATATGTGAAAGAAGGCTTTGTTTTCTGCTGTCCTGGGCCTTGAACTCTGGGTCTGGCTGCTTTTCCTAAGCTGTTTTTGTTCTCAAGGCTAGCTCTCTACCACTTAAGCCACAGCACCACTCCGGCTTTTTCTGTAATTAGTTGGAGATAATAGTTTCACAGACTTCCTTGACTGGGCTGGCTTTGAACAGTGATCCTCAGATCTCAGCCCCTTGAGTAAGTAGGATTACAGGTGTGAACCACTAGTGCCCAGCTGAAAGCAGGCTTTTGAATGTGAGTGTAAATCATAATGCTTCACATGCAGCATATGGTCAGCAAGTAGCTTTGTTGTTGTTTTGTACTTTTGGCTATTGTGGTTTTGTTTTGGTTGTGCTAATTACAGTGGTGGCCTTTGCCTTGAAGATGTGATTCCCAGGAGACAAAGTCCTATATGAGGCAGGCCCTTCTCTTGTGATCAGGTTCAGCTGACTTACAAGAGAAATTGTCATCCCAGCAGCCCTTTCTTTTATCAATTGGACAAAATGTCATTGTGACAGGCCAGCTGCTGGGACTACTTCATGGATACACTAAGAAAACTCTTATTGCTGTTTCTACTTCAATGCTTGATATGGGTCTGTTAAGTTGTTTTAACTCATCTTGGTTTAGTTTCAGCATGTCGATATTTGCTAGGAAATTGTCCATTTCTTCCAGATTCTCAAATTTATTAGCATAAAAGTTTGAGAAGTATTCTCTTATAATGTAAGGTACCATGTGATTTTTTTTTTGTTGCTTTGTCTGTTCTTCCCTCATGGTATAACCCCTGTTTTCACTGTATTTGTCAGCATAATTGGGGGGGGGAAGGGAAAGGGAAAAAACAAAATGTTTAAATAGGGATACAGGTTGACTCATTGTAACAATGATGTGTACAAGCCACTATGTTGAAAAACAAACTTTACAATTTAGGTGGGGTAAGTATAATTGTGGAGGTGGGAGGGAAAGGATGGTAGGGGAAAAACAAAGGAGAAGGCAATAATGCTTGATAAGAAATGTACTTACTACCTTGCTCATGTAGCTGTAACCCCTCTGTATGGTATTCTCACAATAAAAAACTTATTAAAAAAAAGAAAAGTCCACTCCAATGGTAAAGCCTATGGCCATCATGGACGCAGCTGAATCTGTTGCTTCTACTTCAGGAGGCTTTGCTTGAGTCATGACTGCTCCAGACAGTTCTAGGAGAATTCACATCACTCTGACAAGCCACAGTGAATTTTAGATGAACTTACTTTGCCCAATGACATAGCGAAAAGCTTGTGACTGATAGAAGAGAGGCTGTGCACCATCCTTTAATGTATACGTTCAAAGTTTATGATCGGTGAATATGTGCAGCTTGTTATTGTTGAAAATAGAAATTGTTAGAAGCTGTGTACAAGCTTGGGTTTGTGAGCAGATTGTTTATCTTTCTTTTTTTGGTTAGTGTGGAAGACTTCTCTCTTATACATGACACTGTGGTGTTGAAACATTGGGATGTAATAAAGGCTTCCTGTGAATGGTCTCTTATTACCTATTTGTGGTCTCTGTTGGTAACATAAAGAAAAGCCAGACCCTGGAGCTTTCAATCCCAGCAGCAGCAGCAGCAGTAGCAATTGCAAGATCATAGTTGACACATTCCAGAGAGTGACTAGAAGCAAATACTGTGGGGAGCTGCGATGACAAGAAACTTCAAATACAGAGAAGACAGGAGACCACAAAGAGTCACAGCCACGGGAAGAGTTTCAGAAAGCTGCCAAGTGTTGAGTTGAACGTCCTATTAGCCAAATCTAGGAAGCTGTCATATCAGCTGCTGTTAAGGAGCTGAGAGTCTATCAGTTCAGAGGTTATGATACTAGTTTCTGATTATAGGGTCCTTGGTATTCAAGGCCTAGATCAATAAATTTCTGGGCCTGAGTACCTAGTATCATAATTCTCTGCTTTTGAAAGCATGTAAGCATAAACTTCTAGTTCTCAGGATCTAGAGTTATGAGTCTCTGGGTCTGAAAGCCTGGTACATAAACCTCTGACACTTGGGAGTTTAAAATTATAACATGAATGAAATTACTCCAGATGTGTTCATGATTTCCATCCAAACAGAACTCAAGGACTTATCATTAGTCATTTGTGACCATGGTGGGATGATAGAAAAAGCAAAGAGATCCTGAATTCCTGTCCTCATACTTACCCAGTATGGTTAAGGTGATGCTGGCTGAGACTTGGATCTCTGCTTCTACATGGAATCATCTTTACCTGATCTTCTGTTCCCTTCCTGCTCTCACACTCTTTGACGGAGATGCTTAAAGAAAAAAAAGGTCACACAGTGTGTATGAGGGACGGAATAATGTCATTTCAGAAGGAAACCTGCCACTTTTCTGCCTCTTTTCCTTCATTTCATACCCTCCAAGGCAAATTTCTCACCACAGACACGTGACAAATTCTCCCCTAATGGAGCTTATGACAGAGATGGTGATCAAGAATTTAAAGGCCACACCCATCCTTACAACAAAGTATATAAAAGATTCAACAACAACTATAGTTTGTTGTCTTGCATGAAGGACTGTCCTTTTTTTAATTTTAATTTTTTGTGAACATACTGTACAGAGGGGTTACAATTACATGGGCAAGATAATGAGTACATTTCTTCTCAAACATTGCAGCCTCCTCCTTTGTTTGAAGGACTGTCCTTGATTTCAATTCCTGTGCCAACATTTGGGACTTCAGTCTTTCAAGGACTTCTCAGTCACTTATGAGTCATCAATGACATTTACGTATGCTCTTAGCCAGATTATCTCAGAGAAAGCTGTCATGAAGAGTGACATGGTTTGTAATTGAAACTCTAATACCAAGTATCTCTCTGTTTGCCAGTGGGGATTTCATAGTTCTCATTTCCAGGTAACATTGGGTGTTTGAATTGAGCATTGAATCCAGAACTATCCTGAGCAAACAAAAGAAGAGCTATCTTTTATAAGGATGCAATTAATCCAGCACCCACTGACTTGAAATACAAAGTCATCCTTGGTCAGTTCATAAGGGACAGATTTACCGACCAAATTAATAGCATAAAAATTAGCAAGGTCTCTTAATCTATTCAAAGAAAACACATTTTTTTAACTGGCAAAGCTTCGTAGTGGTTTATTGAAACTTGGTGCTTAAGTAATGTTATTCAATTCTCTTAAGTTCTTTGAAAGTTAACATAATAGGGGTTTTAGACATTTGGTGTGTCTTTCTCCTTCACTAGCTTCCATCACTGGGTCTTAGAAATTCATTTTAGTATATTTTAAAATCTATATGACAGTAGCAGCAGCTGAAGAATGGTCACCTTTCTTTTAGTAGTCTCCAGACCCATTGGTCCTTCAAAATCTCTGGAAAGGCATGGCCAATCAAATGGTTAAATTTCAGGGTCAAGGATCGGGACAAATTTCTTCTTTGTTACTGTATAGATTGATGTAATTAAAAAGAAAGAGTTCAAGGAATGCTTTCTTTCCCTTCTCTCCCACATAGCTGGGTGGAAGCCCAGGCTGTCTTTTGAGCCCATGCATTTCTCTTTACGAATACCAGCAAACACTCTGTCTTACTGTTGATGGTAAAATTCTGAAAAAGTTCTGTGCTTTTGTGACAGTCTGGGGATTTGAACTCAGGGCCTGGGCCTGTCTTAGAACTTAGTGCTAGCTTCAGGCTAGCACTCTACTACTTGAGCTACAGCTCTACTTCTGGCTTTTTGGTGGTTAATTTCAGGTAAGAATCTCATGGAGTTTCCTGACTTTAAATTGTGATCCTCAGATCTCATCCTACTGAGTAGCTAGGATTGTAAGTGTGAACCACCAGCAGCCAGCAATAGAAAGCTAAATTTTTAAATAAGTAGTGCATGAATAGTCCTTGAAACTAAGCCCAATGTTCTGTCATGGACTAAATGTGTCCATCCCACATCCATATGTTAAAACTGAAATTGCCAATGTGCTGGTGTCTGGAGCTGTGCCTCTTGGAGTTATTAAATAATGAGGTTGATGATCCTGTGATGTCTTTCTATGTTTCTCCTTCATGTGAGGATACAGCATGAAGGTAAATGATTTCAATGGAGAAAATAGACCTTGCCAGACTCTGGATGCACCTGTGTCTGCCTTATTTTTGGACTTGTTAGGCTCCAGAACTGTAAGGAGTTATTATCTGCTCTTTAGGTTTCTCAGTATGTGGAATCCCAAGCCAACCAAGACATACTATGATTTAGCTTTTCTAGAGTTGACTTTGGATTCATTAGAGTCTAAGCTGCGAGTATTTGGTTATATATTAGAGTGTAAATATATCTTTGGAGTGTGTTTATAGGAAGTTTGGTTAGGTTACTGGCATTGCCATACAACCCACTTTGCATTCAACATCTATGTAGATATATCTGATATTCCAGGTCTTCTCTACTTTCAGAAATAGCAAAGTGGAGTCACAGGAGACTTAGCAGTCTAATCTGTACACCAGGAGAAGCGGTTCTTTCTGCTGGGCCTTTGGTTGGTCTCCCTTGCTGCCAGGAAGCTCTCATTCATAAGGCAACCTCATGCTCACCAGGCAGTTCACTTGACCAAAAACCCTTCTTCCAAATGCTGACATTTTTATCCTCCTACTCTGTAGCCATTGGTCATTTGTAGTAACAATTCAGGAAGTGATAGGAATTAAGGTTTATTCTTGGAAATAACTGAGAGTACAGAGTTGTGTCTGTATTTGATTAAATTCTATATTCTTTAGGTCTATTCCAGAGTACAAAGGTTGTTGATAGTATATTGTAAAAGTGGTAGAAACTTTGCAAAATGTGGAGTAGTATATGACTATTGTGTTGACTGGTAAGTTGGTGAACATAGGCTTGTTACAAATCCTTCTATATAAAAGATTTGGGATCAGAGATAGAGCAGTGAGAGAAAAGTCCTGGCCTGTTAAGGAGTTTAAGTTCTAGCAGGGAGAAAATGGACTATGAGCGTGTATACAAAGGTTATCATATATAAGGTAATTGAGATAGTCCTATGTTCCAGGGAGTAAATAAAAGAGACTTTAATTAGCAGTGATGAGGCTGGGCCAAGCCTTTGAGGCCAGGCCATGCTCTCCCCATAACAAGCAACAGCAGCAGGGGCAAAGACCCAGAGACAGAAATCAAGGCAGCACGTGCAAAGGACAGATCAAAGGCACCGTGTCTGGGGCACAGTGAAGGAAAGGGGAATGTAGGAGGTTGTAGTATAATAGGTAATTTCTAGCGATGACTGGTGGCACAATTTGTGAGGTCCAGTAGAAGATATCATTATGACATACTTTTATAAACAGTTCTTAAGGGTTTTAAGACGATGGTGACAGAGCATTAAATCAAGCATAGGCCCTTGTGATCCCTGAATTCATGTGATTGCATCCATTACATTCCTATAGAATAGGTCTAGCCTTCAGTCCACGAAGTGGAAACTGAATTTTGAGCCTATCACTACTGGAATCAACTGGAATGAAAACAAGAGTCACCTAACTTGATTATGTAGCTTGAAAAAAGTACCAATGCAGGATACAGACCAGTTAGTGACTAAAGACCTTTGGTGCAGGAGACTTGATTTGTCACCTTTGTCTTTTGCTTGCCTTATGCCTTTCAACACAAGAAAGCATTGTCTGTTCCTCTTACTCCTGGTCCCCCAATTCTGGTGCCTCCAGAAAGCCTACCTCTGCAGCAGGGTCTAGGACCTACATTTTAAGGCTTTGTGGGGCCAATGTGTAGTCAGATTAAGTAGTTATAACCATTTCTAGTACACACACACACACACACACACACACACATACTACAAAGCATATATATATATATATACACAAATATATACACAAAGTATATATATACAAATATATATTTCTCTCTATATACATATATATACATATATATATATACATATATATACACACACATACATATGCATTGCAGTCTTTTATATGTTGCCCCAAGTTAGTCTCTAATATATACCCTAGAAATGTCAAGGTAACCCCTTGCTTTGCTAATTCCAGAAAGGGAACACTTGATTTCTCAAGTTTTAACATAATGGTGGGAATGGTGGACACATGGACTATTTGCTTTTTAGAGTTCTAAGAAGCCTTTCTTGAAACCTCAGAAACTGTTTCTGCATGCTCAGATCTGTATATGGAAAGGTAAACTCATGCAATCTCTTCATTTATTTGATCCTTTGTTTAGGGAAATAGTTATCATTTTACCATACCAATGTTCTTTCCTCTTCATTTGGCACTTATGGAAAGACTAAGTGAAATAAAGCTTCATCATCTCTTAGATCAGAAGTATGACATCTTCTCTTAGCTGTTGTTCCTATAAATGGTAGATGATGCTGACGACAAGATAGCAGTTTGCTTCTGTATTTTCTTTTTCTTTTTTGGGGGGTCCAGTCGTGGAGCCTGAACTCTGGGCATGGGTGCTGTACCTCAGCTCTTCAGCTCAAAGCTAGCGCTTTACCACTTGAACCACAGCGCCACTTCCGGCTTTTTTCTTTTTGCTTATGTGGTGTTAAGGAACAGAACCCAGGGCCTCATGCATGCAAGGCAAGCGCTCTACCATTGAGCCACATTCCCAGCCCTGTTTCTGTATTTTCTAATCATGAAACCTTCAACTATTAGACAATGTTGACAGTAAAAAAATCATAAAAATAGTAAAGCTGTTTGCAGAATCTCTAAATAAAATAAAATCCTAAAGGGCCACATTCTGATGTTAACATGACCTTTTAAAACATCTTATCTCAGGATTTTTAAAGCTCCATACTGCATGGCTTATTTGAAATAGTGTGTGGGAAGAGAATCAAAGAAAGTCATTTTGTATTTGGAAAAGGAAAATAGCACACTAATTCCACAGTGCAGGAAGGGCCCTTTGAAAGGTGTCCCTCACATGCCTTTGTTTGAGGTTAATTATATACTTTTAAAAGTACTTCCCACAGGAATAATTCTTGACTTGAGTTATTTTTGCATATATATGCCACCTCTCCAAATATTTGTCATATTGCTAAGAAAATAGTAGCCCAGAGTGGCATTTCTTCGCTTGTGTCCAAAAACCTGTTCTTGTAACAATAAGATTTGCAAAAAGAAATATATATATATATATATATATATATTACCCTCATTTGATGCAAATTGTCACCTTGTACATTTCCATTGTATTTCAGACCATTTTAAAAATGATATTCTCACATGATTCTGTACAGTATGTGATAGAAGAATGGTCAGAATGTGGAATTACATTACATAGCACTAGTTCTTGGCCTTCCTGAAAGCAGTATCGTTTGTCTTTTCTTCAGAGTAGAAGAGTATATGATTACAATACAGATGGCTTTATTTTTAGAAATCAAGGTACGTTTCCCATGAAAACTTGGCATGTATTGCCTAATACTTAAAAAATATTTCTCTTTAACCCTGCAACTTTCGATCTGTGTATGACACCCAGGCTTCCTGGTGAGGGTCAGATAGAAACAAAGCGCAGGGTTGTTCTTGCAAATATCACAATGATTCACTCATTTCTGTAAATATATAGGACCCTTATTTTAAGCAGATAGGATTCAAAAGAGATGGTAGGATGTAGTTGCAACATCCTTCATGCACTGTATTAGTGATATGGCAGTACCATGTGGGGAGGGGGGCCGGGGAGGGAGGGAGTGTTACCAAAGACAGGAAACTGAATCAAAAACAAGCTCCTCCTCCCTGCTCTCCCTTCATCTAAAGAAATAAATATTAACCATAATTTTTTATAAAGAGACAAGTAATAGGAGACAATAAATAGGCAGAGACAAACAATAGACAAATAACAATTGGTACAGTTGTTTAGAAGTAAAGGGAAAGTGGACATCACTCATAAGGAAGCTGCTAAGTAGATGAAAACTTGAAAAGTAGTCCGTGAGGATCATTTCTGATAATTACTTTTTTTTCCGCAGGATCATAAGACAGTGCAGAGATGTCTGTGCTTCAGATCACATTCTTCTCTACCTCTGGTCAGATTTGGCATCTGAAGTGCTTCATAGCTAATATTTTACTAAGAATCCTTAGCTTTTGCTTTAGTTTCTGGTGTGTGTGTGTGTGTGTGTGTGTGTGTGTGTGCGTGCTGGTCCAGGGGTCTGGGTTCTGTACCTGAACTTCTTATACTCAAGGCTAGTGCTCTGCCACTTGAGCCACAGCTCTACTTCTGACCTTTTTTTGTAGTTGAGTGGAGATGAGAGTCTCTCAGACTTTCCAGGCTGCACTGGCTCCTAACTGTAATCGTCAGATCTCAGCCTCCTGAGTAGCCAGAATTACAGGCATGAGACACGAGCGCCCTGCTCTGCTTTCTAAATTTTTATACTTTTACTTAGGTAAGCACAGAGTATCAGTAAAAATGTGGAATTGAGAGGATAGTTCATAAAATTAAAGGACTGAACCTATTTAATCTTTCTTTTTAAAAAGATTATATGGATATAGAAATCATTTGATAGGATAATAGGTGACTAATGTAGTGATATTGGTCAAGAGACCAGGGAATCAAACAATCTTGTTTCTGACAGCCACTGTCTTTGTTATTATGTTTATATTTCTCTCATCTTTAAGTTTTTCTTGATTTTTTTGTTTTCTTTCAACATACAACCAGATACTCTTTTATTTAACTTCTTTTCTTTTCTTTCTTTAACTCTTATGCATTGTTTAAATCTTGTTCTAAATGGGTCCAAATGCAAGTACCTTGAATTGGATATGTGCCCATTTTAGGGAGAAGAAGCCAATTTACCTTGTTTGGTTTGAGATTCAGAATCTCAACCATAGCTGAGGCTAAAGGATATAATTCTTAATATTAAAATGTCTTTCAGCTTTCTTTGTGCTGACTTTTTAGAATAATTACTGTTGAATGATCTAACATATAAGGCAAATAAAGCCAGAAGATGGCCAGTCTCCATGCAAACAGAACAACATGAAGGTAAATTTTAGGAACAGAGGGGAGCTGTGTACTACTTGGTACCTAAGACTGCAATAGGAGAAATCAGAAGTCAAAGGATTATACCTATATTGAGCCCAATATCACTATTCAGGTTATCTAGTGATGGTATTTGGTGTTTGACTTGAAACTGATGTTAACCTACATCAATCTTTAGAAAGGTGATCTTCAACTGACTCAAAGTCTGTCTCCCTAAAGCTTTGGTTCATCTCCATTTAATCAAGAAATTATTATTTATTAATTAATTGTATGGCTGTCTCTGGGCTACAAAGATTTGTAAGACACACCCCATAGAAGAGGGAACACTGTGAAAACTGTGGTAAGGTTTTTAAGGGTAAATAATAGAACCCACTCAGATTCCCTTAAACAATCACTTATTGAGAAGACTCAGTGTCTGATCCAACACTGTGTGTAGGTAGAATCAAGTCCTCAAACCATGTGCATGGCAACTTGTATCTTTACTTATTTGAGCTATTTATTTCTTTGGGTTAGACTTTTCTTGGTCTCCCTTTGTCTAGGAAAGATAATCCTCAGACATGGTGTGCCCACTTGGGAGGGAGATGCAGGAGGATTGCAAATTCAACAGACTCGGTCTTTAGAACCTCCCACAAAATAAACCCAATCCTTGTTAACTCCTGACTTGTCTGAACCTTAAACCTCTCCTTTCAGAGAAAAGAGAGTACATTTTCTCAGAAATATGAGCAAAAATCTCATAAAGACTGTGACTGAGTTGGGCATCAGCCACTCCAAGGGAAGGTCAGAGTGTTTACATGGATGTGGTGAGTGTCTGTATCTCAACCTGGGTCATGTACAATTGATTTCCCATAGGAAAGAAGGATTACATATCAGAAGGATTCTATTCTAAGTACTGTACCTACCACAGTCCACTATGGTGAAGGACATAACTTGTCTCCAATATTTGAATCAATACTTCCGTCTATGTATTGTATATACACATGCATGTACTCCCACACTGCTTTTACTCATTTTTGTGCCAAGTTCACCAGGGCTAAAAGATGCTCAGGTGGCTGGTAAGGTATTATTTCTAGGTGTATCACAAAAGGATTGCCATTGGAATTGATAAACTATGTAAAGTAATAATCTTGTTCCAATGTTGTTAGATATCAACTAATTGATTTGAGTCCTGAACAGAACAAAAAAGTTGATCAAGAGTATATTTACTCTTCTGGATTTTTCTGAGACATCCATCTTCTTCTGTCTTCTGAGATTGGTGTTCCAGGTCTGTGGGTCTTCAGGTGGGATCAGGGTTTGCAACATCAGTACTGATTATTAGTTCTTCAGACTTTGACTGAAGGTTATCCATGGCTTTCCTGGTTCTACTGTGTGCCGACAACAGATAATGGGTTTCTCAATCTTCATAGCCCTGTGAGACAGATCTCTATCAACACCCATTCTACTGGTTCTGACTTTATAGCTTTATGTCCAACAAACCTTTAAAAATGTGTTGGTTATAATATGTTATTTTTTATAAGTTTTTAGTGTGAAAATACTGTGAAGAGGGGTTATAGTTACATGAGCAAGGTAATGAGTACATTTCTTATCAAGAATTTTTAAATTATATTATTATCTTTAAGAAGTCATATAAAGGGGGTTGCCATTCAACATGTCAGTTCTTAGTAAAATGCATCACGATTGATATTACCCCAGTCATCAGTCTCCCCTATCCATCCCAACCCAAACCCTGTCTTCAGTTTTCTTAGTTTCAAAGACTATGCATTGAACATTATGATGCATTCTCCCACCTCCATTTTTCCCTTCTTTCATCAAATGAAGAGATATTTCTTTTTTTTTGTTGTTCTTTTTTTGTTTGTCTGTTGTGGGGCCTGAACTCTGGGCCTGGGCGCTGTCCCTCAGCTCTTCAGCTCAAGGCGAGCGCTCTACCACTTGAGCCATAACACCATGTCCAGCTTTTTCTGCTCATGTGCTGAGGAATCGAACCCAGGGCCTCGTGCATACAAGGCAAGTGCTCTGCCACTGAGCCACCTTCCCAGCCTTGAAGAGATATTTCTAATGTGTTAATTTAGACAGAACCAAGTATGCTTGAAGTAGTTTGGCTGTAGCATTTAACATATTCATTCAAGTGGCTCATACAAAAATCTGAACTTTCAAATTCCATGAGACATTATGAAAATAGAAGGTTTTTGTAGTTAATTATCTTTAGTGCTTAGGAGAGTGCTTAGAAGACAAAAGCTACTCAATAACTGCTCCCTGAAATGAGATTAGTTGGAAGATGGATTCTGTTTATCACATGAACCATTCAACCTTACACGTGTTATTGGAAATATGATAAAAATGGCTTATAGTTTATAAAGATATTATGTGAGATGGGGTGTTAATGGAGCCTGGATGCCACCTTTGAACTTTGTTAGCATAATTCTATCATCTTCTTATTCAGAAACACCATGGAGCCTTGTGTTTTGTGTTGTATTTCAACTAACAGCATTATATATTCCCTACAATGTTATTAGGAAGCGAAGAAAGCTAAATCTAACTGTAAAACCAGTGTTCTTTGTCACGGTCTTATTACCTCACATTAAAGAATGAAAAATAGTTTTTCAGGAATTTATGTGAGGGTGAAAGGAACAGTAGAGAATTGGGATTCAATCAAGAGTTAGCCCCTGGTCATGTTGCCAACTATCCGGAATAAAATGAAATGACCATGACCAGGTTGGAACCGACAAGTAAAGAAACACACACACACACACACACACACACACACACACACACACACACACACACACAAATCTCATATGCATCTGTTCTTGTTGGGATGGTATGGGGGGGGATATCTTCACTTCAGTCTCCTTCCTTGGATAGAGAATATAGGGATTGTATGTGTTCCTTTGCATATCTAGTATAATCAATTGCCCAAGGACATGACTTATTGTTCATTAAATGGAGGAACTGAAATGATTTGTCAAGAAGTAGTAGAGGCCAAATTGAATACCAAGCCTAACTTCCACCAGGTGAGTATCAGATCTACTCTTTGATCGTCATCTAATGGTGGATTACTTTCATGATCCATTAGATAATCTGCAGAAATTTCAGTGCTTCCTGGGTCCCAAACTTCTCTGACAGGTATGTGATATAATATCTTTGTCCTCATCTCTTGTGTTGTGTTTGGAGTCCCTTTCCCAGTATATTCTCTCAAAACCTGAGTTAAGAACTTGTTGGCTCCCTTCTCATGCACAGTGTATTTTATGTAGCTTCTCTTTTAATGGCTTTCTCTACCTAGTCCATCTGTGGAATGGCATGTGTTTTTGCTGGTCTTCTTTACTGCAGCTTCAAATAAACTATGCAAATCTTTTTGACTATAATGACCTTACTTTTGATTCCTATGGAAAGTGACAAGGGAAGGCTGGAACAAGCGTGAAAGATCAAATAGTAGTACCTTCTCAGTCATCATGCTCTTGGTAGAGAATGCTTACTCTTGTGACTATTATATATGTATATGTAGTTTTTTTTAAAAACAGTGTTCACCAGCCTGCCTCCTGTCTTTGTTTTAGAAGAACTCAGATGGCCCGTCTCCTGCTGACACACAGATACGGTGCTGCCTGGTCTCATGTGGACATCTGGGATCTGTTTGGCTTTACACATCTAATGAAATCCAAATTGAATGGATGGACTCAATTTGATAAACTTAGCCATGATCCTCTTTTAACATTTCTTATAAAATACTTCTCCCTTTTTTTCTATTGCTGGGATTATTTAAAAATATATCCTAGAGTTCATTTTTCCCCCTTGAGTTCGATTTCCTTTTAGTTTCCAATGGAGAAAGTCATAACTTTCTTTGGTTCCAATTCCTTATCTTAAGGAGTGTGGGATCAATATGGATTAAGAGTTACATGGGGGCGCTGGGAATGTGGTTTAGTGGTAGAGTGCTTGCCTAGCATGCATGAAACCCTGGGTTTGATTCCTCGGTACCACATAAGCAGAAAATGACAGAAATGGTGCTGTGGTAGAGCACTAGCCTTGTGTAAAAGAAGCTCAAGGATAATGTCTAGGCCCTGAGTTCAAGCCCCAGGACTGGCAAAAACAAATAAACAAACAAGAAAACAAGAGTTACGTAGGAAGACCAGAAATTGAGTATGACAAGGCTATACTTTCTCGAGTGCTTTCCATCCTTCAGACTTTTTTTGCTTTTACTTATAGGTCAAAAGCAATTAATGAATAACACTTATGTTAAATGGGCCTTCCTCAATCTTTTTAATTGAAGCAATTTTTTAATTCAACTTTATTGTCAAGGGACATACAGAAGAGTTACAGTACATACTTAAGGTAGTGGGTACATTACTCTCCAATATTCTACTGAGTATTATGATAGAATATTAGTTTCTAGTTTTAGATCATCATTAGAGCATCAACTACAATTTTTTAAATGCACTTATATATCTACATGTAGTTATCCATTAATGCATAGGTCTAAATATGTTCAAATTAAACTCTGGTACATTATCTGTACTTTCCTCTTGACTGCCTAACCAGATTCTTTTCCTGAGATCCTGGCATTGCATAAGGACCCAACTAATCAGGAAGCTAATTATATAGACAGGAAAATTTACATTCAGGATTTATTTCTCCATCCTAAATATACTCATCTCATTATTAACTTAATCCTCATTTAAGTGGTTAACTTGAATCTTGGGTTTTATTTCCACATCAACCAGGATGATTTTCAAGTTATTGTCATGAGACGTGTGGCCTATAACATTTATAGTAGGTCCTCCTGAGAGCATTAAAAATCTTTTACAATCTGCCTTTGTCTTCTTGTCTCAGGTTTTTAAATAGCACAGCAAAATTCTTGCTGTTTCTCAAACATACATTTTTTTCTACCTATGTAGCTTTGTTCAAGCCATTGCTTGAAAACCTTTCTCAGACCTCTAATTCCTGATGAATTCATTTTCCTCAAAAGTTAAAGCCTTTTACTTCCAGACCATTCTATGATAAAGTAAGAACCATAAGCTGAAAAGTAAATTCTTGAAGAGAAAGTTTGCTTTGTTGAAATGATGCTCTAATAGGCCCTCTGAGGGTTTAACTGAACCTCCATATCACCTTCAATGTCAAATCGGAGCTTAAATATCCCAGGAAAATGAAAGCAGAGGGTTATTTTTGCCAAAAGGAGAGAAGAACATGGGGTCTGAGAGCATCTTGGATTGGGTCAGTAGAATGTCAGGCTGACAATTTAGATTTTACTTTGGGTGATAAATCATCAAATGCTTTAAAGATAGGGAGAAATATTTCTGGAGTTGTACTTCTGAAAGACCATTGCATCAGCAGTATATGTGAGAGTTTGGAGGTAGAAGTGAGGGAGGAGGAAGGATAACCTCCAATGACCTAGAATAAGAGCTAGCAAATTTGCCCTGTAAAGGACTGGAGAGGAAGTAGTTTCACCTGAAGGGCTATATGTGTTCATTGTTGTAAACTCAAACTTTGCCATTGTAGCTTGAAAGATCTAAGCAACATGGAAATGATGGACATGACTGCTCCAATAAAAACTTTGCAGAAATTGTTGGAAGCTCAAAAATCAGCCAAAGGGTCAAGTTTGACAATTCATTAAAAATGGTTATAAGGCCCTATCTTGAGCTAGGAATGAGGGAATTAAACTAATAACACTTGGTAAGCAATTTGACATAGAATGGGAGGGGGAGAGAGAATGAAGGGGTGTCTCAAACTTCTAGCTCAGGCTAATGGGTCATGATACCAACCAAAGTTGAGAGTAGGTTTAGTTTATTTTTTCATTCATTAAATGTTGGATACTTGAGGGACTTGTAGAAGTAACTGTCCTTAGACAAGGGAATAAAATTTAGGGTCTTTTGCTATGTTGAAAACGAACTTTACAACTTTGGTGAGGAGAAGGAGGAGTTGGGGAGGGAAGGGCTGATAGAAGAAAATGGAAGCTGTAATAATGCTCGATAACAAACGTACTCATTACCTTACTCATGTAACTATAACTCCTCTGCATAATATCTTTATAATAAAATATACGCAAAAATCTAGAGTCTTTTTTCCTTAATGGGAAATGCTATTGTTATTCCTCTGTAGATTTTTTATTCTGTATCCATTCAGAATTAATTATTTTATTTGAATTGTCTTACCCGCAGAAAGAACCATTTTGGAATCATCTGATGTTTTGCTCTAAAACAATAAACTCCTTGTAATTACCAATGGTCCCTAATCCTAAATTGTGATTCATCTTATGCAATAAGAAAACAGGCCTATAGTCTTCTAGGAAGATATAGCTCATTTTATATCATATGTAGAAAACTGTAGATTTGTCAATCAGGAATCTATTACCAAAGTCATCCTTTCTCTTCCTTTATCTTTTTGTTCCCAGCTGTGAATCATGTAAGGAGAAAGTTAACACCAGAAATGGCCTCTACTCTACCCTTGCCAAAAAACTAGCATTTCCTAACTCTCAGAAATGGTGAATACTGAATTCTACAGATGGTTCAATGCTATTTTTCTAGAGAGTGAGCTCTGTGTAGAGGGACAAGTACCCAAGATCCAGGAACTCATATATATGTAAATCACTGGGCTACTGCTTATCCTACCAGATCTTTTAATATTGCACTTTCAGTTGACACCAAATGAATACCTATTTGTCTAAGGAAGTATGGAGATTGGATTGTTACTTCTTATTTGGGGCTCTTACAGTAGCTAATGAGCACAGCTCAGTGTGGAAAATCAATAAATCAAACAGCCTGTCAGTGATTATCATTTGTCCATTAAAAGCATGGATGCCCAGATTACTTGAACACAAATATCTTGAAGTAGACACTGGTATCATGTAGTAGCATCATGATTTAAATTTCAATCATCTAGAAAGTGGCAGGGAAGGAAAGCAGTGAGAATTTAACATCACTTCCTTCTTCTTGCTTTTGAAGATACACTATTTAACCAGGTAGCCATGTGTTCTTGAAGCGCAAACGCTGAGCACTAAGTGAACTGTAAAAGTGGTATCTACTAACATTCTCAGGAATGACTATACCTGTTCATTCTTGCTTATACCTGTCTCATATTTTTCTGAGTATTGACATAAATGTATGAGAAGACATTGAATCCCAAACCATACTACAGATAATAATAGTAGACATTTCTGCCCTATTCTTTTTTTATTGTGCTCTGTCCTATTCTTTAAAGGTAGCTGTATACCTTTAAAGTCTGTATCTTATGAATATCTAAGTATATAAAATGCTTTTAATACAATATCTGAATATATTTCAGCAATAGAGTCCAAGTGACCACATTGGGGGCTAAAGTTCAAATAAATAAAAGATCATTCTCTGAGGTAGAGCTTGCTCTGGAGGGAGTGTAAGAAGTAAATGATAACATCAAAGAAATGAGGATAATTATATCAACTAATTAGTTATGTAGTGCTTGGACTATGGCTTAATGACATAGGAAAGGCTGGTTTTGAACATAAGGAAGAAGAGAGAAGAGCAGTTGGTTGAGGGACTATCTTGGAAGAACTAGGTGAGCAATGAACCTTGAAGGAGGTCTTTGAGTATATGAACTTTCTGGAAAAGTTGGTGAGGAGGGAAGGGGGCTATGCCAAGATGGTAGAAGGGTAAATACACTCAAAGAGCATTGTATGGGTGTAGAGAAATAGTATAAAATTCCCTATGTTACAGCTGTATATGAATTCAGATACAGAAAAGGAAAAGCAACAGAAGTAATTTCATTGAAATAGGGAATCTGAAATCTGAAAATTACTGCAAATCAAAAATAAGGACTTTCCAGATGGATAACAATCAAGTGAAATGTCGTGGCCTCGTTATTACTTTGGCACATGTTAAAGAGCCAAAGAAGAAAGATCTGAAGGTTTTGCTTCCAGGAATGGAAATGGTTTATTTTTCCTTTCCAACACTGGTAATTTTCAAGCACGTATTTTGTGCTCGCATCTCCCAAACTAGCCGTTCTAGTAAATGTTAAGCTTTATTTCTGACTTTTAGAAATAAAAAAACCCATTGCTTCTGATGAATCATAACTCAGCACAGGATTAAGTGTTCCCGGTTAGGTATAGAGAGCTCAGCAGTGTGGAAAAGGTAAATACAATCTCCCTTCATGTCTTACTTAGCTGCTAGATAACGAGTCTCAGGCATTACTCAAAACCACAGCGGATGTGGGAAATCCTAAAATAGACCCTCCTGTAGTCAGATCATAGATTGCAGTGGAGAAGAACACAGACAGACAACCCGGAAGGAACACATGGTCTTCTTAGCGTGGAATTTTGCTTTAGGTAGAGGCTCTGCTTTCATGATGTCCTTCTGAACACTCTTCCCCTCCCATCTAGATTTCCAACTCCATAATCTGGAATAGGAATTTATGATTAGATTTGAATTCCTTCAAACCTGGTCCAGATCTAATCAGTCTTCTATTCGATGCACCAAATAGTGCAGAATACTTTAAAAATACCTCCATATATATGTATGCACATATCTAATTTTGTAATCATCTGATCATTATCCCTGAAAATTACAATGAAAACGTCTGACTGAAATTTCATTAGGTCTCATTAGTCTATTCACAGTGAATCCAATGGTTTTGCGTTTGGCAGGCTGAGGGTTCATGGTGTAGCTAGCTGAAGGTCATTCTGGTCTGCATCCAAATAGACAGCTGCAAGCTCTACCTACAGCAGTGCCCTGTGCAGCAGGCTGAGCATGAGTAGGGAGATGTTGGCAATTCTGGTTTTTCAGCGAGCCCTTTGCTTTTATGTTAGGCTTCAGAAATCTGTTGATCTGTCTGAAAAAAGAGAAGAAAGATGGTGGGGTCTCAGTGAGAAGCTTCCAGTGATCCAAAGAAGCATTTCAAGGCAGCCTCTTATAACTCCTAAACAAGCTCTTTTCTTTGGTATCAAGGCTAATGTGGATCAAATATTGTCTGATGATGTTTCAAAACCTTGTTAGAGCACATGGGCAGGGGATGCTGGTCACAGTCAATTTGTGCAGGGACTCTTGCAGAACAGCTAGTGTTATGGAAGGGAGAGGAACCCTTATCAGAACAGGACTACCTAGAACAAGGACAAAACCCAAAGCTAGGCTTCATCCCAAGGAATGGCTAGCATGGGATAGATTCTGTATGTTGGGAATCAAGGAAATGAGTCATTAATTCACAAGTGGATAAAAGGGGGAAAACGAAGAGAGTGGTCAGAGAAGTTTGCTACCAATGGAGTGACGTGTTGAAGGCTTTATTTTGGCCACTTATGTAGCAATCTGTGGGGGTATGCTGGATGCCCTGGTTTACAGGCATACAGCACAGTGATTTTTTTTTTACAGTTAAGAAGGGAAGGATTCTTCTTCTTCTTCTTCTTCTTCTTCTTCTTCTTCTTCTTCTTCTTCTTCTTCTTCTTCCTCCTCCTCCTCCTCCTCCTCTTCTTCTTCTTCCTCTCCCTCTTCCTCTTCCTCTTCCTCTTCTTCTTCTTCTTCTTCTTCTTCTTCTTCTTCTTCTTCTTCTTCTTCATCTTCTTCTTCTTCATCTTCTTCTTCTTCTTCCTCCTCCTCCTCCTCCTCTTCTTCTTCTTCTCCTTCTTCCTCTACTTCTTCTTCTTCTTCTGTAGAGAGCTGCGAGAGGCCGCACCTGGAAGATGGCGCTGGCTTCCGTCCTCCGCCTTCCCGATGGCCAGTGCTCTCTGTGGTAAACAACTCCTTATATGGCTAAGGCAAAGAATCTGGCTTGCTTCTGCACACCTGAACCTATTGGTGGTTCCCACGTGGCGTATCAGGGTTGGCCAGCGGGTACTTAAGGCTGTGGGGAATTCTCCCCGGGGTTGGGGTCAGAAGATTGCTCAAAGGTCCTGAATAAACTGCAGAGAGAAGAGTTCGGTGTCGCGTCTTCCTTGCTGGTTGAGGCGGTAGCGACATTCTTCGTCAAAGCTCACCAGTGAGCATTAGATAAGAGGACTGAAGAGATAAAGTGAAAAAAAAATCTTAGGAATCCTAAAGGAATTGAAAGTAACATGAGCATCTAATTAAAAAAAGTAAAACAAGACCCGACCCATGTACAAAGGCGCCCAGCCCCAAAGCTCCCCTCACCTCCTGCGCCCCAGCTCGCCCAGCCTCTGCTGAGGCCCCCACCCTCCCACCCCGGGGATAAGATTTCAACAGACCTCGAATGCCATCTCAAATGGAACATGCCATGGAAACCATCATGTTTACATTTCACAAATATGCAGGGGATAAAGGCTACTTAGTAAAGGAAGGCCGGAGAGTACTCATGGATAAGGAATGCCCTGGATTTTTAGATCCTCTGGCTGTGGACAAAATAATGAAGGACCTGGATCAGTGCCAAGATGACAAAGTGGGCTTCCAGAGCTTCTTTTCACTAATGGCAGGCCTCACTATTGCATGCCATGACTGTTTCGTAGTACACATGAAGCAGAAGAGAAGGAAGTAGATAGAATCCAGCAATTATTTCTGCCCACTGCATAAGAATTCTCCTGAAGGGTCATTTAAGAGATCCACCCACAAGCGATATTATGACAGATGAGGACCCTTAGGAAAAGTGCAAATAGCATCCAACTCCCATTTGACAAGCAGAGAAAAGAAAGTTAATTAAATTGTTTGCATCCTCTTGCCCCTAACAATAAAGTCTTTTTTTATTCAAAATAAGTAAATAAATAAAACAACGAATGAAAGGAATGTAGATCAGGTTCTACCTGGGATACAGGTATTAGTAGGAGTAGGATGGGGGAATGGAGAAGATGAAGGAGGGTGAATATAATGAAATGTTTATGCACATTTGTGAAGATACATTTGTTGGGTTGATTTGAGAAGGGAAGATGATGGATACAGAGCAATGACAGGAGGTTGACTTGAATCAGCATCCAGTGTGCGCATACGTGTGCGTATCAGGGCAGGATGAAATCTCCTTACACCTATGATGCTAGTAAAAGTATGGGAATAAAAGGAGTATTGTAAGTGTTCAGTAGGGGGTAATTTAAATCAGATTTGGGTGGAGGCAAACAAAACAAGATACCACTTCCTGAGATTGGTAGGACTAGGGACCAGGAAAGGGCACAGATTTCTGAAATGCGTTGCTCTCAGGCTGAGGAACAGAATGACAAGAATGCTTACGAACACGGCAGGCTGAGGTCCTGTGGGAAGTGGCATGGCTGTACCAACCTCAACTGGAGAAGAAGGTGAATGCTTGCTTTGTCCTGTGAATGCTCAGTGGCTCTTTCTGGAAGCTGACAAAATTATGATGAGGAAGGATAATGTCATTTATATATTTCTGACAGGAATGGTGTCATTATGTAGGACACAATTTTTTTTTTCCGGTTGTGGGGCTTGAGCTCTGGGCCTGGGCTCTGTCCCTCAACTCTTTAGCTCAAGGCAAATGCTCTGCCACTTGAGCCATAGTGCCAGTTCCAGTTTTCTTGTGGTTAATTAGAAATAAGTGTCTCACAGACTTTCCTGCCTGGGCTGGCTTTGAACTGTGATCCTCACCTCTCAATCTCCTGAGTAGTTGGGAGTATAGGCGTGAGCCATCAGCTCATGGCTAGAACACAGCTTTTGAAATGAGATTACTGTGTTGGAGGAGAGGATTTGGGTCAGAGAGCTGTTGGAGAACAGTTTGTAGCTCTTTGAGGGAATCTTTCTGAGCCAGAGAAGAGAGACAGGGACTATTTCACTGCAGTTCAGAAGGGGCTGCAGGATTAGTGAGGAGACACTGACATTTTGCTTCATCTAACACTGCCCACTACACTGAAACAGGGACCTCCTGAGAAGGGATGGCTGTTAATAATAACAAGGTAAAGAAGGGGAGATTATAATGAGGGGAGATGATGATGATGATGATGATGAAGGACCTATTAAGGTCCTTCCTATGAGCTAACTCTGGCCCCTGGCAGTAGGCATTCTGGACACTAGAGCAGAAAGGAAGGAGCTATTGAAAAGCTGGATCACAAGAGAAGACATCATGAGGGCTTCGATATGAGGCAAGAACATGGGAGCCGTGTGTCTTGAAAGGTTAGAATGTAAGTTCCAAATCTTTGTTACTCTAGCTTGAGAATGTCATTCAGGAAGAGACAGAGATTGGATGTGAAAGAAGAAATACCATTTGGACACAAGCAATGCCTAGAGCCAGCAATAAGGGAGGTGAGGAATGAAGCAAAATCTCAGGTGACTCAAGAGAGTTGGTATTGTCTTCATCTGGAACCTTCTCTGTCACCCAGAAAGTTAGTCTAGATTTCTACTGATAATTAGTGGGCAAATTCCTGAGAACCATTAGGTTCTCAGAAAATGACAACATTGGAGGATCTACAATTTAGCATTAATGATTCAAGAACAGTTGAAGGGTAGAGATGGACTTTGGAAAGCCCAAATGGGAGAGGAGTAGGCATTATTTACTTGGACAGTTCCTGGTTAAAGACTAATTCCCATATTTCTGAGTCATGTCTCACTCTCCAAGATGCTTCCTTCTGTGTAGGAGATTGTTGTTACCCAGGCAACTATACAGCCTCTGACGGTCAATGGTGTACTTTGTGGCATCTTTATAAATATCTTGATTATTTCTAGTTTCTAAGTACTAGTGAGCATTTGGATGGATACAGGTAGTGATGATGGATGAATGAATGAAATTCTCTTCTTGCCAAAGGAAAGAAAATAAATAAAGCTCTCCTTATTGGAAATGAATGAGTCACATAGAAACAAGAGAAACAAGTTGTAGTTTGCTAATGACAGTGATATTTCTGAGGCAGCTGGCTGTAACGCCATGGTCAGAGTCTGGGGTTAGCTAAGTGGTGTTTCAATGCTGATTCTACCCTAACTTGACAGTGTGACTTGGGAGAATTACTCAGCTATCCCGAGTTTCTCCTTTTTCATCTGCAAAGTAGGGATTCTGCCATTGTTTTACAGACTTCTAGGAGTGAGCTGTCCTGACCACATCGATGCTTCAAAAGTCAGCAAGGATTGTCCTTCAGGATGCAAACAAGGTGAATTTTTTCCCTTGGCACACATCAGGTGACAAGCTGCACTAAAATCTAGAAGGAAAAACCATATGGCAGTTGCACTGATCGCATGTCTCAATCCAGAAGAGTTCTAACAAAGGAATCTAGCAACTTAAAACAGGAAACTGAGGTGGAGAAAAGGAGACTAACCCAGAGTTCCAAAAGTGGCCTAGATAACTAGATCCTCTTTCCCACTCTGGATTCTCCCCACTCTGAGACATGAATGGTAGCTTGACTCCAGAGTCTTTGGTTGGGAACAAGTGCTCACAAATTTTTGACACTTGCATTCTATTTGGTGGTGAAAGTCATGAGCTTGTGAGACAGAGTATTGAGGATCAAATGTTAGTGGTAGGTTCTTGTTCTCTGGCAGTATAGAAATAAAACCAGGAGTCTGATGCTGGCAGTTCATACCTGCAATCCTAGCTACTCAGGAGGCTGAGATCTGAGTATTGTGGTTCAAAGCCAGCCTGGGCAGGAAAGTCCTGAGACTCTTATCTCTAATGAACCACCAGAAAACCAGAAGTGGTGCTGTGGCTCAAATGGTAAGGCTCTCCCTTTGAGCTGAAGAGTTGAGGGACAGCGCCCAGGCCCACAATTCAAGCCCTGTGATTGACAAGAAGAAGGAAGAGGAGGAGGAGGAGGAGGAGGAGGGGGAGCAGGAGGGGGAGGGGGAGGGAGAGGGGGAGGAGGAGGGGGAGGAGGAGGAGGAGGAAAACCAGGAACAATGAGCACAGCTATAAAGAGTTCATTTAGTGAGGAGATAGTAAAGGTCATTCAGGAGAGTGAGCAGTCTACCTGGTGGTCAGGGACTGGCTGTTTTATACTGTCCCTCCCTATATTTTTCCTCCACTCTTTTGGCAGTTTGTTAGATGGTTGTTTTGAAATAAGCAAAACCCTCCCCTGGATGGTAGCCACAAGATAGCAGCTTCTAGGAGGGCTGGCCTGTTTTACGGCAGAACCCAAGACCTTGATGTGTGTGGTGATCACTTGTTAGGGGAGCAAGTTGGCCTGAACTGGTTGGCTAGTGTTTACCTTCATCACCACCCTGAGTTTTCCCTGACTCCTGTCCGGACATGAGGATGTCCAGCTCTGTTCTGGCTACTTCCGAGCTGAAAGGTGAGATGACAGTTGCCGGGGAAGATTCAGGGGAACCGAGTGATGCTGTTTCTCAAGTCCTTGGTGGTCGGTTTTTATATCCATGATTATCTGTGGTTTGAATTGATCTAGCAAGAGAGAACTAACTTGGTGAGTCATTTGGACAAACAAGGCTCAAGCATGAAGAGTATGAGCAGTCTTATCAGTGGTTGACTGCAGGGAAGGTTGTATTTGTTTTTATAATATAGAGCTCAGGTGGGCCTGTAAAGAGTGTTTATGTAACTATTGTTGGAGGATGAAGTTTACTTGTTAGTACCATGTGGATAAGAAAGAACAGGGATTATTGTGTATTTTTTATAGCTAGTCCTGCCTGTTTAGAGGTATGTGACATTGTATGGGGTAAATTTTTCACCATTACATGTTTGGTAACTATTTTATAGGTAATTTTACCCAGTGCAAGTACTAACACAATGATTCCTCCTACAATTGATGTGACAGTTCCAACACTCAGGTAGATGACATTAGATGGGCCACTCTGTGTCACTATAGTGTGTCTATGATGATAGTATTTGTTTCTGAAGAATTTAGCCATTATTTTATACATATACTTGCCTCAGAAACATTGTCTGTAATCGCACGGTAGCATTCATTAGATAGTGTGCACATAAGCAGATACTGCTATTATTTTCATAAGGACAGTGAGAAATAATTAGGTGCTAATATGTTCTGGTTGATGTTGATTGGCCTAGAATCATTTTTTTTTAATGTGGCAAGAAAAAATTTTCCATAAATCAGGCTGGAGACTTAGCTCTATTGAAAATTTCTGTGAGCATTTGGGCTCTTAAAGAAAGTAATTTTGCATTAACATACATTTATATTTTGAGTGAATTTTACTGTGATATTTGCACGCATACATATAGTATATTTTGGTTTTTTATTCTATGTATTTTGTGAAAAAATAAAATAAAATCATAATGTACATTTAATTCACATTTTTCTCAGTACATTCTGCACTGTCCTCAGGTTACAAGGTTAAATAAATAAATGAAGAGAAAAGTTCACAAGGGTTTCACAATTTAAAGCAGCATACTCAAGCACCTATAGCATTCCTTTTCTAAAGTATATATATATTTTAATTATTAAATATATATTTTTGTTGTAAAGATACTGTACAGAGGGGTTACAGTTACATGAGTAAGGTAATGAGTATATTTCCTATCGAGCATTGCTACCCTCTCTTTTGTTTTTCCTCTACTATCCCTTCCCTCCCCACCTTGCTAACTCCTCCCTCCCCCAAGTTGCAAATTTCATTTTCAACATACTGTCCTGTACATCCCATTGCTATTTTTATTTTCCTTAAGTACTTGTACAAAGGAGTTGCCATTCAACAAAGCAGTTTCTGAATACAATGCATTTTGAACAATGTCACCCCTTTCAACGTTCTCCACCATCCTTCCCAAAGCCAAGCCTTTCCTCAATTCTCTTAATTTTGCATTTATTGAATTTTATGACTACAGTCTCCCCACTTCCTTGTTTCATTCATCTACCTCTTTCCCCTCTACCCCTTTTAAGTATCCACTTCCTGGTATTTATTTTGTTGAACCACACAGTGGTTCCTTTTCTCCTTTCATTTCTCCTCCTTTTCATAGTGTTTTCTTCAATTTTGAGTCTTGACTTCTTTGTATTCTAATTTCCTCATCGGTCACTTGGATATTTTACTAAATCCAATTTAAATAGATGTCAGTGTTCAGTTTCCACATGTCAGCTGAAGATAAGACATTACTTGAACCACCTAATGCTATTTAAAGATCAGCAGGTCAGATGGTGGTCAACCTGAAATCCCAGTTGCTCAGAAGGCAGAGATTAGGAGATGGAGATCAAGAGGAGGAGGATCTGAAACTTACCCCTCCAGCTAGGTGAAATGTGAGACCCTACCTGAATAAAATAGCTGAAAATAAGTAAGGGCTGGAGTTATGGCTGAAGAAGCAGAGTCTGCCTGGCTAGCACCCTGTGTTCAGACTCCAGTAACATCGCAGATTAAAAAAAAACAATAATATCTTCAAGTGGATGATTTTCTTCTTCATAACTTGTATTTGGTTGGGACAAAAGTCATCCTGTGTGGCTCAAATGGTAGAGCGCTAGCCTTGAGCAAAGGAACTCAGGAACAACACTCAGGCTCAAAGTTCAAGCCCAAGATTGGCAAAAAAAATGTTTTTGAGGACAATAGGTTCAGAAATGCAAGAGGATATTTGGTCCTCAAAAATTTTCAAGGCCTATATCGACTAAGAACTATAATAGGCAATGTATGAGAGTGGTCAGTGAGTAGGGAAAGAAGAAGTGGAAGTTATTCAGAGTTGTAAAAACTCAGAACTTTCTGTTTGAGGTGGCCTTGGAGCTCATCTTGAGAAGAGGAGCATCATGGGAAGGAACTGGATGATGGATAGGTTAGAGTTTCAATTCTAGTTCTATGACAAGTTGAACACGGAATATATTACTGTGTAAGTTTGTTCCTCATCTGTGAAATGGAGACAATTCTGAACTGAGGTACAGCAGTGAATTTACTCTGTTAGATAGTTAATAAATCGTGGCTATGTTTTTATGGGAAGAAAGTAGTTGAAAAGTATTTCAAATACATAGCATGAGTGTGTATGACCACAAGTGAACAACTACAGGGGGTGCTGCAAGTATGTTGTTTTTGGAGGTGAGAGCTGGTGTTGCAGGAGATGGAGGTGTTGAGTAGACGTAGATTCATCTATATTTATCCACAGAGAGAAATTCCTGACATAACTGTTGATTGCAATCGTCAACACAAAGAAAACCCCTGAAGGTTAATAAAATTTGTCTGTCTGTAGCTATACAGACAAATATTACATCCCAGCTGGCTAGCAAAACCATCTGACATCCATCTATAACATTATAAGACATAATTGTTAATCCAGAGGTAATACTTGTCATACTTGTCACTAGCTGGTGAATGAATGGTTTCTCTCATGGCACCAATGGGCTATGTGACTTTTTGTCTGGCAGTTGGACAGCTCACTGAAGCACCATCTAATAGCAATTCTTTTTGGATTTATGAGATAGTTTCCATAAATCTGCATAATTACCAAAAGGCATTCTTAATGTGGTAGTAAAGAACCATATTAAAATATCAGCACTGCAGCTCAATCCTACACTGCAGGGCAGAGAAAGCATGCCAAGACTGATACTGAATTATTGGTAGGAGCAGCTCTATGTTTGTAGATTGCTTGACCCTATTGGAATGCCAGTCACAGGGAAGATACAGAGTAGAATTTATAACACTACTTCTGTTTGGAAAATGTATTTCTTCCTTGGAATTATGTACAGCCTTTCAATAATTTTATTATATTATTTAGCATTTTATTTTTTTTGCACTTCAAAAATTTTGCTAGTACTGGGGTTGAACTCTGGGCTTCATAGTTGGTCAGTTTTATTCTTGGTTATTACTTTACTACTTGAGTCATACTTCTGAACCAGCTTTTTGCTGATTATTTAGAGGTGAAATCTTGAAAATTTTTCCTCCTTGGCTGGCTTCAAACCATGATCCTCCAGGTCTCAACCTCTTGAGTAGCTAGGATTAAAGGCATGAGCCAACAGTGGTCAGTTTGAACTTTTATTTAATAAAACTAATTATGACTTATAACAAAATCTGGTAAGTATTAACAGTATCCTAGAAATATAGTTCAATTATATTCTGAAATTAAATTATTCAATTAATGTGTTGAATCCATTAATATATATTAATGTTAACATATTTTAATAAAATATCTCATTTTGGAGGAAGTGGGCTAAAAATAATTTTCATACTTGAGGTTTCTGAAGTTGAAGAAAAAGACCCTCAGCTACAAATAGTTTGATTCCAAAAGGAATGTTCACCTATTCATCTTTTGTCCAAAGGGTGACCTAATAAGAAACACCTCGCACAGGAAGTCAGGAATTCTGATTATTATTTTGAACACCATTAGTTTTTACCACTGTATCTTTGAATAAAACACAAAACCTTTTCTAGAAAATGCTGAAAATATTCACCCTGTATATCTCACAAGGTTGTTGTGAAGTTCATATCAGAAAACAAAGGTGTAAGCATTTCATGAACTAAGGATCATTATGCAAAGTAAATGCAAATTCAGACAACGCTAATTATGAAATTATTCACTGACTCTTGTTTCCCTAATCCCTCAGCTGATTTCTCTAGCTCTTTGGGGGATTCCATTGCCAGTGAAAGCCAAGCTATTGGAGGAACTTGTGTCTGCCATTTATTCCTTTGTGAAACACCGACGGTGCGCCCACCCTGGCACAACCCCAAGAACACAGTGGTTAATTAATGATAAAATGGGGCCCCTGCCCTCTGGGGCCTCAGTCTGCTAGAAAGAGATATCGTGCACACTAAAGTTCATCATCTAGTTTGAAATTTTAAGGGGCACTTTGTGAATAATGATTACAAGCTAAGCATCATGCTATTTCCTGGGGATATAAACATTAATAAGGCACAGACTTTGCCCTTGATGATCTTGACAGCTAACAGGGAGCACAGATAAGTAAACAAACAGGAATAATGGCAAGGAGAGGAACAGAGGAAATGAACCAGATCCACTTTAACTTCAGATAGAATATTCATCTCAAATTCGATGAATCAGTCCTCTAACATGATAAACAGGGCGAAACATACTTTTTTAGTAGGATTGGAAATCTCTGCAACTTTGCAATTTTAAAATGAGATAAAAAGAAGGGCTCTTAGAAGGAATTCAATTAAGATACTTGCTAAGTGTTCTGGCACAGAATAGGTGCTTAAAAGCTTACACATTAGAAAATGGCCTTGTATCTCAGGTGAAGTTCTAGATAGCATTTCTGGTTAGTTTGTAGCTGAATGGTGGAATTTCCGGACACCCCTCTCTTACCTAACCCTGACCATTTATGCTTCTAGTAGACAGAGCATCCTAAAACCACATTCAGAACAAGAATAGAATATGGCTGTTCAAAAGGATTAGACGCTTATGTAGATTGTCTATAGTTTAAGCAAAAGTCTAGACTCTGGTTTGGTCCATCTGTAGGGAAGAATGCTTGGAGGTTTCATCTTCACTATTTATGGGTAAAATTGTTCAGAGACTAGCTTTAGAAAGGGCAATCTAGTACTATTGAAGGTTCCCAGAAACAAGAGTCACCTAGAATGGATGTTGGGAATACAGCAGAGTCTGGATTGTGTGTGTATGCATGATATGATATTGGTGCTTGAACTCAGGGTCTGGGCACTATTCTGGAGCTTTCTTTCATTCAAAATTGTGGCTCATTTGAGCCACAGGTCCACTTCCAACTTTTTGGTGGTTAATTGAAGAGTAGGATCTCACAAATGTTCCTCCCTGGGCTGACTTCAAACCCAGAATTGTCAGATCTCAACCTCCTGAGTAGCTAAGATTACAGGCATGAGCGACTGATGCCCAGAAAGATAGTCTGAATTTTTTTGACACATCCTGGATACCTACACACAGGTAGCTCATGCCACTTTAATTTCTGAACATCATCTGGAACTTTTATTAAGTATATTCCTAAATAATTTTGTTTCTATCATCTGCTGATATTTTTTGGAATGAGTTTTTAATTTAAATTACTGTTTTTGCTGTATGATAGTCTATCCCCAAACATTGTGGCTTAAATAATCATTATTTTTTTCTCTCTCCCATTCCTGTTGATAAGCTTGGTTTAACTTGGACTAATGATGAGGTTACAGCTAGTGGTTAGTACTAGAGTCATCTAAAGTTTTACCTGGGTTACAAATTCAAGATAAATTGTTCACATAGCTGATGAACAATGCTGGCTGGCACACAGCTTAACCTTACCTTTCTTACCTAATTTTGCTAGCATAGTGCTCTAATACTAAGCTAAGTAAATTTGGCAACAGTAGAAACGTTATCATCTCCTTAATTTAAGAAGATAACAAATGTATGATTTCCTCAGTAACATGACATCACCTTTCAGATGTTGTGTAGATGTCCTTCATGAGGCTGAGGGTATTTTCTTAAATTCCCAGTTTGTTGAGAGCTTTCTTGTGACTGGGTTTTGAATTTTGTGAAATGCTTTTGCACCCATTGTCATTGCTACATTAAGTAGCATTGATTTTTTTAAAAAAATTCTGATAGAAACCTATTTGGTCATTGTGTATTACATTTCATATATGGAGTTGAATCTTTATTTTGTTAGAAATTTTGGGTTACTCAGGAATAAGAGATTGGGAGTATTGAAGTTTGGGACTATACCAGGCAAAAAGTTAGTGAAAGCTCATCCTGGGTAACAAGCTAGGAGTGGCGGTGTGTTTATAATCCAAGCTATGTTATGTAGGAAGAATAATTTGAAAGTCCAAGGCTGGCCTGGACAAACCTATCTGAAAAATAACTAAACCAAAAATTTCCTGGGGTATGTGGCCCAAGGGATAAAGCTCCGGCAAGCATGAGGTCTGAATTCAGACCCCAGTAATGCAAAAAAAAATAAATAAAATATGTTTTATGAATATGTTTGTTAGAATTGATTTTGTCTGGTAATACTTACATAGTTAGTTAGATGTATTTCCTATTTAAAAATATTGTGTTAATATTTGACATAATATTTTCCTTAAATGTTTGGCAAAATTTGTAGTGAAACCATTTGAGACTAGTACTTTCTTTGTATATAAGAATATAAATTTATCTTCAAAGCATCCTTTATTTATTCTTCATGAGTTTCAGTAGGTCATGTTTTCTACTTATTTTTAAAAATTCTACCTAACATAAATTTATTGTCATAAAGATTTTAAAAAATTAACAGACTTGTGATATTCCTTCTTTACAATCATACTATTGGCAATATTTTAACTTTATACATTCAATTTCATTAATCCATTAAACATACTTGATTTTGATAATATACATTTTCTCTTTAGGTTTATATTTCTTACTTTATTCATTTTCTTCCTCTTTTAATAAGTATTTTCGGTGCTGTGCATAATTTAGTTTTTCTATTTTTAAAAGATTTTTGCTTTTTCAATTATAAAGTCTAAAGATGGATAATTAGATAATTAATTTGAGAACTCCCTCCTTTTAATAATCACATTTAATGTTACCAATTTACAGCTAAGCATTGTTTTTGATGGCATCCCATATATTTTAGTATTGTGTATTTTAATTTTCACTTTGTTAAACATATTTATAATTTCTCTGGTGATTTATTCATTATGGGTTTGTGTTAAAGTTTATTAGTCTTTTTATCAGCAGTATTCAGTCTGCTGCCTAATTCTCATTTCAGATAGTGCACTTCTTTTGTGCTGGTCATGGGGCTTGAACTCAGGACCTGGGTGCCGTCCTTGAACATCTTTCTCCACTCTAGCATCTCGCCATGTAAGTCACTGATCTACTTCTGGGTTTTTGGTAGTTAATTGGATATAAGAGTCTCATGGACCTTCCTGCCTGGATTGGCTTCATATCTTGACCCTCAAATTTCATCTTCCTGAGGAGGATTATAGAACTGAATAACTGCCAGAAGGGTCAGTTATTGTGTTTTTAAATGATAGAACTTCTATTTAGTTGTTAAGATTTTTTTTGTCTTTTTCCTAAGATACCTCATCAGTGTCAACTATTTCAATCCTCTTTCATTTCCTTAACATATTCAGCTTAAAACTTCAGAAATTTTACATATTGATTCCTATAGTTTAATATTGTTTTGGTCTGTTTCCATTGATTTTTTAAAATTCTTGCTTATTACCATATTTATTTACAGATTTTCCTGCATTCCATACACTGCATGTAGACAAATAATAGAAAATACAGTGCATTTTTCTTAGGCTCTTTGGTTTATCTGTTATGATAAAAAGCTGATCATTCAGATTCCTGCACAATGAATGTGGGATTTTACTGAGCCTTACATTTAAGTCTCCAATTTCTTGGGCTCTTCTTACTGATTTCTTTGGGCTTGTCAGTGTTTGGTATGATAGAGGGTTAGTCTCTGTTTTGGTTCACTCTTGGGCTATATCGGAGTCTGTATTGCTCTGGGATCCAACTACTTATGAGTGCCCCAAGGCACTTCTCTTGACAAGAAATCAAAAGTACAGACTAGTGGATCTGGGAAGTAGTTTTTAAGAACATGTATGCAGGGCTCAAGTGGCAGATTGCCATTAAAGATGGACATAGAGGGGAAGACTCTTAATTCAAGCATCTGAAGTCATTGGTTCCATCCCCAAACTTCATTCCCAAGGACCTATTTCAGAAAACGAAAGATTTATCTTCTGCTGATAGACTCCCCAAACTGCAGCGTGATCTGCTTATACTGACTGACTACGGAGAGTCTGTGGCTAGACAGATTTGGGGTTTGGGAGGCCAGGATATAGCCAGTGTGTTTATGGAACTTCTGGGCCAACCATCATTGTTACTTATGTGGAAGATGAGCATCTTACACTTAGAGAGAGGGAGACATTTAGATAAGCTAAGAGGTTTCAGAATGAGCTAGGGAAATTCAAATGAAAGTCAGGAAATGAAAAGTACAATAAGTCAAATAAAAACAGGTGAAATTCTTTCTGAGAGAGAAGATAATGTTAAAGACATACATGAGAATGCATTAGAAAAGTTAAAGGAATAATTAAACCACTAAAACATAAAAATAAATAAGGGAAAATTAAAGTATGGGATTATTATTAATAGACAAAAACCTAAGAATCATGAGCATAGAAGAAGATGAGAAACCCAAAGAAATAGAAATCATATTTGATAAAATAATAGGAGAAAATTACCCAAATCCCAAGAAAGAATTAATTTAGGTATAAGACGTCCTTAGCATAGCCAACAGATGAGATGACCAGAAAAGACTCACCCCAAGATAAATTATAGTCAAAGACTTAATTGTACAGAACAAGGAAAGAATACCAAAAGCTGCAAGAGAGAAATGCAAGGTCACATATAATGGGTGAGTCCAGCAGATTTATCACCAGAAACTTTAAAAGTGAGGGAAATCGTTGGCAGGCTTTTTCATCCTGATGGTTAGAACAGTTTTATTGTCTGCAGGACACTTCAGAAAATGCTGGTATAGATCAGAAGCATGCTGAGACTGAGTCCTACAACTGACTTATTACTCCCTCTTTGTTTTATGTTTTTCCACAAACCTTTACACTCTTCACTGGCTAGTGTCTATAGGGAATTGCTTTTCAATGAAAACTTTGCATTTACTAATATGCATACTGAGAGCTATAAACCCAAAGTCTATATGATATTAACTTTCACTCTATATTGCCTACTACCACATCATGAAATGTGAGAGTAGGTTTTGCTTAGGAACGCATATGGTGAGAATCTTAGAAATCCCAAGCATCTTTAATATCTTAAAAGTGATTGTCTTTTGGATTGTGGAATTTAGTTTATCAAGTTTCAGGAGATTCTTCAGATTGAAATAATCAGGTCCTATCTCTGAGGTCGATTCAAGGCCTGGCCCTGTCATGGAGCATCTTTTCTGGCTGTGGCAGCTGATAGTTTCCAGCGATTTGTGTTTTCAGGATCTGCCTATAGCACCACATGCCCTTTCCAGATGGATTCTGCCCAAAGTCTGAGCACAGGAATGGTACAAATGTCTAGCTACTTTCTGCCCAAGTTGGAGTCTATGTAAATTATCTCATTTTTTGCTCTGGAGCCCCACATTGGTCTGGCAAAACATTACATTGTCACTCTGATCTACTAACTCACTATTTAGTCCTGTTACTTCCTTTTTACCTTTCAAAGGTATTATTTGCCAATAAACTTTTATATTCTTTTTTTTTGGGAGGGTCCGGTCGTGGGGCCTGAACTCTGGGCCTGGGCACTGTCCCTCAGCTCTTCAGCTCATTTGAGCCACAGCACCACTTCCGGCTTTTTTTCTTTTTGCTTATGTGGTGCTGAGGAATGGAACCCAGGGCCTTAGACATGCAAGGCAAGCGCTCTACCACTGAGCCACCTTCCCAGCCCCAACTTTTATATTCTTAATATCTGGTCTACTTCCTTGATAAAAAAATCCAGAAACATGGTTACTGGGTGCTTCTAATTTTAGTGTATACCGTAGATATATATCCAGGTGGCATGATGGGAAAAACAATTACAGAGAAGTATTTCTATTATTATTGCCTTTCTGGCTTCGGGTATTAACAAGCAAACTATTCAAAATCTTTCTTGGGGAAAGAGAATGTTTCAAAGACAGAGGTTCGTCCCCAGTTTGTCTATACTCTAAGGAAGTTGTAGAGAGAACGGATTCAGTTCCTAAGGTCAGTCTTAATGGTTTGCTATGGCATTTGGTTTTATTTTGTCAGGGATTTGCTGAATTTAGAAACATTGCCATGTTTAATATACTTTGTGGGATTATCTGCTTTGGGCGCACATTGGGATTTGTGCATTAAATCTATCTAAACAGAAGCTAATTAACAGGCAGGTATTTTGTATATGGGTTTACCCCACAAATCTGCTTTTTAAATACAGAATTCAGCAGAGGGAAGGGGAGAAAGCCCATCTCAGGTTTGTAGATTCAGCGGAGTCAGTTTCTACTGATTGTTCTATGACCTGTCGACTTCTTCCCCTACCCCAAACCCCTGTTCCTTCAGGAGTATGTTTCATTTTAGATTGGGCTCTACCTTCGGATCATTTTACTTCCTTATCTGAGGAAGTAGATGAGTTGAAGATGATATCCATTTAAATAATTAAAATTAGTATTAAGGAAACAATACAGCAACACTTAGAATATATTCATATACGCATGCATGACATGCTGAAAATTGTTCATTGCTTATATAAAACTGAAGTTTTACTAGATATCTGTTATTTCATTTGGAAGTCAGACCTACGCCTTCATTTACCTGTTTTCAGTTTGGATGTCTAGAACTGGTTTCAGAGGCAACAATGTACCCATGATTGTTTCTTATCTTTTGGGCTGCTCCTGTTAGTTTCCAGAGTCAGAGCTGCTATACCATGATTCCAAGTCCTTGGAATGAGGCTTCACCAGAAAGCCCTTCTGTGAGCTGGCACAGCATCTACTTAGCATAATGACAACAGAGTGACTCAAATGGTTGGAACCTGTGTTTGATATAGCTCCATCCTTTCCTCCTTGGGCTTACTGAGAAAATGATGAGACTCCTTTGATTTTGACTTTCTCCATCTCTATAGAAGCAAAGTGGAGACTCAAAGTGCTGTTGAGGGAGTTTAATGTAATAGTCTTATGATAGCCTGAGGTCAGGGTCTTGTTACCCTTCAAGTTAAATAACTATTTGTTGAATGAAACAATGAATTATGTCTTTGGAGGCTGTCTGAGTCACAAAGAGGTAAGTATATGTGGCCTGTTATAGCAGGTCGTTTCCACAGGCTCTGAGAGACTCCACAAGCTCCAGAAGCTGGATACAGGTTAGAAGGAAGCGAAACAAGAACAGAAGAGCCAGCTATCTATGGCGTCTGACAAAAGGTTAGAAGACTCTAGGTAGAAGGGTTAAAAATGAAGACAACTCGAAACTAGGGGCAGTAATGATCAAAAGAAAGCTACAGTAGAGCCCAAGAGGATTTACCACATTTATCATATTTTCTCAGGTTTATTACAAGTAGTAGAAATAAAATGAGACTGACAATTAATAAAGGGCCATTTCTGGCCTCATACCCTTCCTCAGGGTAAATTGTCTCTGCCTACATAAACCACATGTCTTTACTTTAGCAGGACATTGAAGGGAACGACAGAGAAACTATTAACACCAGGCTTTGCCCGAGACTCTAACAGGCAACCTGGAAATTATCCTACCCTATCATTGGCCAGGTTAGTTCTTTACATAGAAGGAAGAGGCTTACGTGCCCTTGAGGGTCAATGCTCTGAGACTCTCCTTCATGCAAGGTAGCACAGGGATTTCTAGCAGCTGAGCTGAAGTAGAGCTATAGCCTACTGGAGAATATAGGGTACTAGTTAATGATAGCATCCTCCTCAATAATTTAGCAATAAATTACAATTGTACTTGAACCCAGGTAGGGACATCATGTAAGAAGCCAGAGAAGACAGCATTTGGCTGTGTTTTTAGCCATAATTACTGTTTATTTATTATAAGCTACATTGGGCCTGAAGGCTTCCTCAGGACAGAATTTATACAGTTTATCTCAGTATCCTCAGTGCCCTGTATAGAACCAGGAACTTATCAGAGCACACTCATTATTGCTGACCTAGACAATTTAATCCAGAAATATATAAAAATCATGCTTAAAAGAACCAGGAAAACATTAAAGCCCTCTATGGCCAACTCATTTACCAACCCATGTTTTTCTTAATGTCTCCGTGTGTTCAGCTCTTGTATGGGATCTAAGTGTTTGAGAACACCAGACATCAGGACTAGAGAGAGAGGAGTCTAGGTAAAAATAACAAACATTTGATCCTCCTGATATGGGTTTAATGGGAGATGTGAGAGCATCCCTTAGACTAGGCAGAAGAGGCATGGAAGGGTAAAGATATTAGCATATGGGGTTTACAGGGCCGGAGGGAGAGGGCTGAGGTGCAGGCTGGTAAGTAAGGGGAAACGAGATCAAAAGAGATATCTGGGGTAAGATTTTTAATGTCAGAAAGAGGAGCTTGGACTTCCTGTGTTTTAGTCTGCTGAAGTGCCATACAAAGTTCCACAGACAGGGCCAGTTAATACAGTTTATTTTCTCATATGAAAGGTGAAATTCTAATATGAAAATGCTAGCAGGCTCGTTTCCTTCTTTCTCTCCCTTGGTTTTCTTGTTATATCCTCAACTCTTTCTTCTGTATGTTCATATTCCTGGTGTCCAAATTTCCCCTTCTATCTTTTTCTTGTTGTTGTTGGTTTTGGGGCTTGAACTCTGGGCCTGGGCGCTGTCCCTGCACTCTTCAGCTCAAGGCGAGCGCTCTACCGCTTGAGCCAAAGCGCCATTTCCAGTTTTCTAGTGTTTTATTGGAGATAAAAGTGTCACGGACTTTCCTGCTTGGGCTGGCTTTGAACCATGATTCTCAGATCTCAGCCTTCTGAGGAGCTAAGATTATAGAGGTGTGAACCACTGGCACCCGGCTTCAAATTTCCTCTTCTTACAACAACACCAACCACATTGGAATTAGGTCCACCCTCTGGCCTCCTTTTAACTTTCACCCTGTCACCCAAAACAGCTACACTATCATGTGCAGTAGTGAAGGGATTAATACATAACATTTTGGGGAGAGGGAAAGACACACTTTATCTCACAATAACTGTAAGAACATGGTAGTCCAAAAAACAGCTGCTCAGGATTCTTGTAGGAACACAATAATGTCCTAAGAGTGGAATGAATGTGATATTATTTGCTTGATATGACCAATGGTAACTATGTTAAATTAATGACTTCAGAGCTCAATATTGCTGAATATTGACATGAGCCATCATTAGAGCAAAAGACAATGTGTCCTCTTTGACTTACTGCTAATCATTGTAAGTGTGTTGGCCATGTAATTTAGTCACAGTTCAAAATGTTTTGAAAATCAATGATCTTTTCCTTTAGCAGACCATCTCCTAATGAATATTTTCCCCCAAATCTTGGCTAATAGAAGTTGTGATTTCATAATTCAGCAGAGGAACATCATGACAGACAGAAACAAAGGGAAGTACAAGTTTGAAAATATGCATGTGGTGACTCACTATATTGGTGGGGGCTTGGCAGGTATGACCACCATTCAATTTTCTTTTGTTATCTAATAATACTGGGTAGACACATTGTCAGCTGCTTCTGAAAATATAATTAATTGGGCAATTCTGTGAATGATTGACTTAATTTCTTTTCTGCTTTTTTTCTTTTTTGGCATTGAGACTGAGTTTTCATTCCAGTTGTGTGAAAAAAACATATTATGAAGTGGTACAAATAAAATGATCATACATGTATTCATTGAAATAAATGTACATGTTTAAAACTTGTTTTAGGTACTGTGATTAATACTAGAGATACAGAGATGTTTAGGAAATGTCAACATTAGGAAATCACAAATCCTTTTTTGGTTCAACACTCAAGTTCTGGAATAATCATGCCTTTCCTACCTTGTTTTAGTCTGGCATTCCCAAAGATCTTTGACAATGACCTGACATGGATTTCAGTCAACACCATTTTTAATTCCTTACATTTTAAAATCCATTTTGTGCATCTTCCTATGGAATGTTATAATCCCTTTTTCTTTTTATTAGTATAAAGTAAATGTACAAAAGGATTTTTTGTGATCTTTACATGCATACCTATAGTGTATTTTGATCAAATTCATAATCTGTATTATTTTTTATTTAACCCAATCATCCCTTTTCAAGGTAGTTTTTCTCGAGTTTCATTTTGTTGCTATACTATCTTCATTTAAATGTCAATCATCACTCTTTTAAAATCTCAGAATAAATTTGAAAATTACAATATACTCACTAGAAGGGTGTTTGTTAAAAGAAGGTAAGTGGTGGGTGAATATGTTCAAAGTACATTATCTTCATGTCTGAAAGGTCACAAAGAAACACATTAGCATACACATAATGTATGATAATAATAAAATGCTACCATTCATTTTTCTAATTGAGGTTTCTACTGCGGGATTATTTTTGGAGCTTAACATTCCATTGTTTATTTATAGCCTAGCTTCAAATGGCCCAATTCAACCAACATCCCTTTATCTGAAATGCTGTTTTTTAAATAACATCTTAAATGTTCCAATTGATGAAATTTGTTTTACAGTCCTTTGGCATCATTTTCTAGGATTTGTGATGAATCTTTTGCTTAGGCCAGTATGTGAGTGAGGACAGAGAAAATTAGTATGGTAAGTTAAACAAACATTTGGAAATTTAGAGTGAAAATAAAATGCAACGTGGTGAAGGTGGGTGTGTTTCTCTAAATGGTCTAATAGAATCATATCTAAAGACAGATATACAAGGAAGAAGAGTTAGCATATTTACTGACTAACAATTACCTACTTATAACCTATGCTCTTTGCTTTGCTTGAACTTCAGTCTTTCGCTTTGAGATTTTATATGTTCCTCATCAGGGAATTTCAAATAAAGAATGTTTTCATATATTTTGCAGCTGATGGAGGCATGAAATAGAATTGCAGTAGAATGACAAAAGGACATCGTTATTATATTTTAATGGGTTCTTTTGAATGTAGCTTATAATAATTAGAGACTAACCAAGTTATTATGTGTAAATATCATTGGCTCTCCTCTGGCCGTTATTGCTTTTTTTTTGGCAGAATACAAAAGAAAGCCACAGTACTCTGACATTTTAGTAAAACTTCTTTCTCACTTTCCACTCTCATCTTGCCACCCATAACTTTAACAATCTAATTACTAGTGTAGACTAGGTTAAATGTTAATAAAGTGGGTAATTATTTCTCTCTCACATACATTTCAGTCCAGAAGGGCCCAGCGTGTTGACATTTCAGGTTCCTTCTGCTGGTGGGGTCTTGGAGCCTCTGCTGGGTCCTCAGTGCCCCCGTTGTGGGAGGGGAAAGCAACAGGTTGTTGAGGATTTGGAAAATGCATATGGCTTTCCGGAAGACACGTGAACTAGATTCGTACTGCTGCTACAACTAATACCTCAAAAGTAGTGTCTTAATATAAGATGAATTGATCATTTTATAATTCTGGAAGTCAGAAATCTAAGTCTGAGGTGACAGCAGAAAAGCATTACAATCCATGCTATCTCACACCCAAAACATTACACTCCATGCCATCTGGCCTCCAAACCCCAAATTCCAAGCCGTGCCACTTTATGTCATTGTCACTCTTAGTGGTGAAATTGCATTCTTTATTAGTGCTTCTTGAACTGTCAACAAAGAAAGGTTCTTTTTTCCTGTCTGTTGCTGATTTTTGTTTTAATTTCCAATCTGTGCTTTGAAAATGCAACAACTATTCTGCTGTGTAAAAAAAGGGAAAAGAAACAAAGGCAAGCAATGTTCCTCATATATTTAATGTTAGATTTAACAGATGTAAAAATCACTCTGTCAAATTACCAGAATACTTTCTAAACACAGCCTTAACTTATGGCTCCATTTTATTGGGTATAGAAACCAATAATTTGTGTACTAGTGCCTGTCCATGATACAAAATGACAATGTTGTATATTTCAGAAATATATGATATAAAATAGAGACTTTTCTTGTGCCCTATGCCCACACATTTTTCCATCCATATCTTTCCTAACCACCCATTATTACATGTCAGCGCTCTGAGAAAGGCTCACATCTTCAATCAATGCAAAGGAGTTGTTAGCAGTGCTTTCTTTTTCTTCAATTAGATTTTTTTAAATCTATGGCATTATTGCCCTTGGTAAACAAAACAAACTCCATCGACTCCCACTCTACTTCCTACTACTGCAGCCTTTACACAACAAACCCCTCATATTTATCTCCAGCTATGTTTTGGAGCACATTAAAAATGTTGTATTACTTTAAATAGAGGAATTAAAAATTACATACATGGTTGGTGCACAATGTGCTTTATAAAAATTGTTAATATAAATTAATGTGCAAAGGGTATTATAGTCATATTCACATGCATATATATACACACATAATTTGATTTAACCAACCTATATGAATTTTTTTAACCCACTCTCTTTCCCCACTTGAATTCCCATTTATAAACCTTTTTAGAAGTTTTTATTATTATATGTTTGCACAAATATTATGTTCTATGATCATATTCACCCACAACACTCTTTTCTTTTCCCTACCCCCACTGATGGTTCAGTCCAGCAGTCTCTTTTTATAGTCAGCTATGATGATGATGATGATGATGATGATGATGATGATGATGATGTTTTTAGATTCCTTATTGTGAGTTTTGGTTGTATGTACACAAAATGGTATGAGTATAACTAGATGCTTCTCTTATATCAAGTATCATTGAACCAGGTCATCGGTATAAAGTCCTATGCTGTCATGGGACTTACAATCTAGCAATATGTTAGAGCAGAATGAACTTTGAACTCATGTTGCCTGTCCTCACCTGCTGTCTGTAGATGGATGCTGATAGATCAGTCAATTTGCTTCATCAATTCAATGCATATTACACAATTTACATCTAGTTCTCACCATAGTGAGAGATCTTACTTCATGATCAAGGCTGTTTTCCTTATATCATTTCTAGACACATGAACTGAACTGGACCCAGTACCACCTTCAAATAGACAAAGATGGCCACTATTCTTTTTGTTTCTCTTTTTCTATTGTTATTATATAGAGAGGGGTTACAGTTACATAGATGACTACTGTTCTTAACAAAACATTCTTTGAAATTTCTGCCTTACTATGAACTAATATCAGTAAATGTTTCAAGTATGATTTCATTGGAGAATGCAAAGCACTTAATAAAAATCAACATCTATTCAAGTTTTTGTTTATCTTCCTTCTGTTTCATAATTTGCACTTCAAAATAATTATTTGTGTCACTTGCATAGTCTTGATCTCCTTGAATGTTATTTTCAGAATGCAGATTTCCGTTCTTTTGAAAATAATTTATCTAAGGATGTTTTTGCTTTAGTCATGAAAATTTAGAAAAAGTGTCATTTATTGACTTGATGTTGTTTCTTGCTGGCTTATTCGAGTTTCTTGATTTTTTCCAGTAATACATTTTTTTGAAGTGCACTAATATAATTACCCTCTTTCACATTATTACTTGTTAGACAAAAGAAAGAATCATCTTTCTCCTCCAAAGAAAGTGTTGTTTTTATTTGCCACCTGACTGCAGGTACTTCAATCAGAAGGAACATACCACTTCCAACAACTTTCTTGTGTGTGTGAGAGAGTAAACAGTAATAAAGTCACTGCAATTGTCTTGTAATTTATTTCATGAAAAAAATTTCAACAGATACACAAGAGGGATGCTGTTCTTTTTGTGCAATAGCAAGGGAGAAAACCATGCCAGTTCTGCTGGTCAGTGGTGAATTTGGCCCTTCTTGGTATATAATTTGAACTGTATCGTAAGGATAAGCTTAACGGAAAAATGACCAAAACTGCTCTCCCAGCCAGTTGTGGTGACTCACATCTGTAATCCTAGCACACCACTGTGGGGAATCAGGGAACTGTGGCTGGAGTCCATCAGATATACAAGGTTAGTGGTCCCCTTCTCTCCAACAAAAGCTGGTCATGGTGCATGTACCTGTCATTCCAGTTAGGTGGGGAATGCAAATAGGAGGACTGCAGTCCAAGATGACCTGGATCTAAATGTGAGACCCTATTTGGAAAATCATTAAAGCAAAAATGCTTAAGGGCATTGTTAGAATAGTAGAGCACTTGTCAAACAAGGATGCAACCCTGAGTTTAAGGCCTAGTACAAAAAATAAAAATAAAAGAAGCTGCTCACCACTTGCCTAGAATAGTAGGGTGGTGGATTCATCTTGGCTGCTTGGGACCTTTCGGTTTTGGTTCTGAAAGTCTTATGTCTTTGGAAACTCCTCACTCCCAAGAAAACCAGAATAGGTTGTCACCTTAAATGTCACAGGAGCCTCCTAGTTACTGGTGGATCTGTATGGCACCGGGCCTGGCGGGATGTACTTCTTCTTTGCCCAGCTGAAGCAGTAACTGTGCTTCAACTTATATTTGTGTATGTGTAGAGGGGCGAAAAGGAAGGCAAGGAGAGGCAGTAAGAGTTTGGGAATGTAGGGAAAAAACTGAAAATATTCACAATATGGACACAACAAGAATACATGAATTTTTCTGTCTTTCTATGACTGCATCAGGGCCCTTAAGTAACTGCTTATCTCTGAGAAGAATATGCAGAGACCACACACACACACACACACACACACACACACACACACACACCATATATATATATACATACATATATATATATATATATATAACAGCCACACACATGCACACACACACTATATATATATATAACACATATATACATATATTATATTTATATTATATATGTATATATATGGCTTGGTATTAATAGTCTTACAAAAATATATGCTTTAAAAATTCAGAAAGAAATGACTAAACAGTCTGAAAGTAGAGTAGAGGAAAGACATAATTCACAGAAAGAGCAGGTTTGCTTAGTCTATTCAAAGTATACATATATATATATATATATATATATATATTACAGAGCCTAAGAGCTCTCCTCCCACATAGTTAAAAGTTCTCCTTGAGAAGAGACCATGGACTTTGAGTTTTGAGGAAAGTGAAGACTTGGAGCCTGACAAAATGCATTTCGCCTCGTGAGATGGACACATGCCTCTGGGGTTAGAGAAGATGTTATTGTTTGGTTCTGGAATGTTCCCCCAGAGTCTTTGATGTTCTTATCTGGTCCCTAGCAAGCACCATTATTGAGAAAAAGTAGAAACTTTAGGAGGTGGGGTCTAGTTAGAGAAAGCAGGACAGATGGACATGCTCTGCAAATGTATAGTCCATGGCCTCTTTCTCTCTCTCTGCCCCCCAGTAGTGATAGGATGAGAAGAGACACTCTTCTATGAGCATCCTGCCATGGTATCCTGCTGGCTAAAGACCCACAGGGATGCAGCCAAACAACCTAGCACTGAAATTTCTAAAAATATGCACCAACATAAATCTTTCCTCTTTATAAGCTGGTTATGTAATGTGTATACATTTCTAACTGACTTCCATCACAGTGATGGAAAGCTAACACAGCATGTCTTGTTCAAATTTGGAATCGCTAGTCTGTTCCAAATGTCTGTTGCCACAGGGAATTAGTTAGAATGTGACCAAATCTATTTTTTTAGGAAAACTTGGGAGTCTAGATTTTTATGTACTTTTTTTTTACTTCTAACTATAGGTATCTAATTAAAATCTTTCTCATGACAAACAAGAAGTAGAGGTCTTTAGTCCGAGACCATGAGTTTACATGTTGGCATGGGCAGACTACTTTACTCATGAAGGCATTTTAGAAAATGTTTAATTTGGAAATTATCATGATTGTAATTATGCTATTAAGAAATCCCTCTTGAAAATGCATTGGAGAAAATCCAGGCATGGTAGTAGTGCACACCTGTAATCCTAACACCAAGGAAGCTTAGGAAAGAGCTTCACAAGCCCATAGTCGGCTACAATGCACACATTCCTGAGTATTCTCCAATGTGACAACATTGTTTTTCTTTTATTATTTTTCTGCATTCAACTTAAAAGGTGCTTCTTCCCAAGAAACTGACCAGCTAAGTGTATTAGATCTCAAAGAGAATCTCTTATCTTCTAAATCAGTAGGAATGCTATAGAAGAGGTGGGTTATAAGACAACAGTTAAGACCTTATTGGAAATACCTACTCAAGAAAGAAAGCAGAGAGGCCTTTGGTGGGGAGGGAGATAATTCACTTTGTTCATTGGCTCAGTGGTACAGTGCTTGCCTTGCATGCATGAGGCCTTGGGTTTGATTCCTCAGCACCACCTAAGCAGAAAAAGCTGGAAGTGGCGCTGTGGCTCAAGTGTTAGAGTGCTAGCCTTGAGCTGAAGAGCTGAGGGACAGCACCCAGGCCCAAAGTTCAGGCTCCATAATCAACAAAACAAAAACAAAATCAAAATAAAACAACAACACAAAACCACCTTGGTTAGCTATTTGAAGAATGAGACCCTAAGACCACAGCTTGGTTAGTGTTCAGAAGCCAGGAGAGACAACTGCATCATTTTGCTTAGAATGCAAGTAGAAATGCATATCTATAGCTTAGCAAGGAGCCAGACAGAGGATGCATGAAGGGACCCATGGGTAGAGAGGGCTAATTCCTAAAGAATAGAGTCTCAAAGTAGAGGAAGAGCTAACGTCTATGTTTAAGTTGTGATTAGCATGCTCTTGTAAACCCATCTCCAATTTATCGGTTTTTAAATTTTCAGTAAAATCTGCTACACAACTTTTTAATTTCCTGGGGCTGCCATGATAAATTGCTGCTAAAATTGGTGTCTGAAACAACAGAAATGAATTGGCTCAGAGTTCTGTCAATCTGAAATCAAGTGTGTACCAAGCTGGTTCCTCCAGAGAGCTGTGAGGTAGTACCTGTTCCTCATGTCTCCCGTAGCTACTGCAAGTCTGTGCTGTTTCTTGGCCTATGGATGGTCGTGCTCTATCTTCACAGGTATTCCTCTGTTTGTGTCTGACTCATGTCTAAATTTCTCCTTTTCACATTAGAATTACCTTAGGACTTATCCTAATGACATGGTCTTGAGTTGGTCATGTTAAAATAATAATGTCATGTGCTGGGCACTGGTGACTCACACCTGTAATTCTAGTTACTCAGGAGGCTGAGATACGAGGATCACAGTTCAAAGCCAGCCCGGGCAGGAAAGTCTGCAAAACTCTTATCTTCAATTAACCACCAGAAAACCAGAAGTGACACTGTGACTCAGGTGGTGGAGTGCTAGCCTTGAGCTGGAAAGCTGAGGGACAGCGCCCTAGCCCAGAGTTCAAGCCCCATGACCGACGAAAAAACAAACCAAAGCATCATGTTAACAGATGCTGTTGAAAATATTCAGTCTTCAAGGAGAGCAAAAATATGTTTTGAATTCTAATTGTTAAATTTATTTATTCATTATTTGAGTATGATGAGGAAATTTTGAAATCACGAAAGGTAACATTCTATATCATAGTCAACATAAGGTATAAATCCGGGAGCTAGTGCCTCATGCCTGTAATCCCAACTACTCAGAAGGCAGAGACTGAGAAGACCATGGTTTGAGGATATCCCAGGAAAATATTCCTGAGACCCTACGCCAACAGAAAAAACTGGACATGGTGATGCACACCTGTTATCAGGTTATGGTAGAAAGCACATAGAGGAGGCAAAAAGTGAGACTTCGAGGCAAATATAGCCATGGATAGTTTATCTGTCTTGCCCCGTGCTATGAAATATGAAAGTCTTGAACAACTTTTACAAACATATGTCCTGGTCTACTGTATGAACTGGTGTAAAATAGAACTGGATATTATATAAAAGTAAAAAAAATATACATCCCAATGACCTTTGATGTGCCTTTTCTTATAAAAAATCGGCTTGGATCTAACTATTCCAATTACTTGTTGTGCTTTTTGATCATGGAGGCATTGACGTTATCCTACCTGCATGTGATTTCTGCTTCTGCCACTTAGCAGTACAGCTCATGGAGTTTCTTACTACTTCTTTGTTTTACTTTCTCTAGCTATAAAATTTTATAACCCTGAATCCTCCGAGGGAACAAGTACATATATAAATCACTTCCAATAGTCACAAATGCTCAATATCTATTAGTCATTAATGCTCTGGATTTTATCCAAATACAGCCAAGACATGAAATTGCTTTAACTAGTAGAAAAATGCATAAGAGGGGATGAACATTTGCTTCCCTTGCACACTGTGTCCCCCAAAATATGAGATCTATACCAATCCCTGACTTGTAGAGTGGTCATAGGTATTGATTACTGGAACCTCTGAGTCTTGTGGAAGCTGAGCCATAGTGGGTCATGGTGAACCAACATTCTCCTGTTACTGTTCACGAGTGAAGACCATTTCACAGGGCAGGACAAAGTGGAAGCATCGCAGCCTTCTCTATGATGTGGTACAGAGCTGTGTTCTCAGAGTGATCATTCATTCATTCACTCATTCAACAATGTTTATGGAACACAGTTTTTGCCAGGCAGCAAGTGCTTCGAAATACCGTACTAGAGGGAGGGAGACAGCATCACCAATGTCCTTGTTCATACAAATGACCGTGATTCAGATACTTAGAGGAAATGTAGCATCCTAGATAAACCACATGCAGATTTATAGGAGAATTCTGGGCAGCTGAGTTTCTGCCTGGCTAGGGGTCAGGGTTGAATCATTAGCAATGCTTCCTGAGGTTTACCTTCCACTCACACAGACCATTTTGCCTTCTGTTTTATTAAAGATAGGACCTATGCCAAGAGAGGAAGCAGGGTTTAAGTACTGCTCAGAATAGAAAAGAAGATCTATACTTGGCTGGAGGCCATGCTTGCTGTTCATCCTTTGGACACCGCTCTCATTGGCTGGGCCTCTAGCCTGACAGTGCAGCCCCAAGGTTACTGTTCTATTTCATTATGCGCTCACCCTGTGTGCATATTTTGCTAACTTCCTGATGAATGGGACACTCACGTTTTGTACTGTGTTTGTCTTCACGATGATCTGTAAGGCAGGAAGGAACTGCCATCCTTTCCCTATGGCATAATGCTGCTAGAACACTCTTGTCCCACCCTACATTACTCCACTCAGAAGTGCAGGCTCCCAAATGTGATAGGGTCATGACTTTTAACGCTGTATTTCCTTCTTTCTGTCCCGCTTTTCTCATTTCCAGTTCATATGCTCCTTAGAATTCTGTTGGAATGGGAGAGATGGACACAGCCCCTCCATGTGCCCATTGGTTAAGGATTTGCTAGTCAATAAAGAAGGCTAGCTCGTCAGTTCCCACCACTGTTCCACATAAGGGCAATCCTTCCACTTTCTTTATTATGATGTACAAATGGATGAGATTTTCCTGTTTCGTCGAAGGAGCAGCTGTCTTCTGATTTAGTCTGCTTAATCTCCCTCAGCTTTTCATTATCCTTTGGCGTTGATTCTCCTATATATAGGGAAGAGACAAGTAGTACTCATAATTTCCTCTCTCCCTACTATAAACCCTCTTTCTTAGCCTATTGTCATCAGTGTGTAAACTTAAACAGATCTTTCCCACACCTATCTAGCCTTTCTTCACCTAAATGTCATCCATGTCTCTAGCTACTTTTGCATTTCTTTCCTTTCCATGGCAGCCAAGCTTCTGATAGGAGCTAGGCTTACTTTCTCAGGGAGTTATGCCTTGGATCTCTGCAGACTGGATGGAGCCCTGGTAATCCAGCTCCTGTAGCCCATCTGAGGTTCCTGCAGACCCCTGTGATGGGGAATCTGGTGCATGCAATCTAATCCTAGTATGAATTAATCTACTTGCAGCATACAAGTGTGGCCTATGGCTTCCTTTGTCTCATCTTTGCACAAATGGCCTATCTATCTATCTAAAGATATATATATATATATATATATATATATATATATAGAGAGAGAGAGAGAGAGAGAGAGAGAGAGAGAGAGAGAAAGAGAAGGGAGAGAGGGAAGGAGGGAGGGAGAAGAGAGTTATATATCTATTTTATATTCTAATTATAAAAGCACAATGAGGAAAACAGAGGGTTAAGATTTGTCTGTGCATCTTTTCTTCATTAACCTGGAACACTGATGACCATAGACAGAGCCAAATTTACTTCCTTACACAGTCCAGTTCACTGCTATCCAGGGCTCCCTTTGGGTTTCCTCTTTGAAAACTTCCACTTCTACAGTCAGAAAGATAAATACGAGATAGTTTTAGAAAAGCTGTATTTAATTTCGACTTTAGCAGCAGAAGTCCTATCGGTTTGGGGACAACACATCTTTTTAACAGCCCTTTTTTCTCGCTTTGGCTCACATCCCTGTTCTTTCATGCCTCTGTTGTTGAATTTCAGACCTCTACCCAGTAGCAGGAGCTGGTGAAAGGTGGGCCAGGACTTCCTTTGCTCTAAGCTATGATACATGAGTCATTTTTCTGGATATTAGGCTCTCTGAAACTGAACAAATTTTCTCCTTTCTTCTTCTTACAAAGACAGTAATGGAGCATCTCTGTAACCTTTGTGTGCCCAAGTCTTCCTAGATCCTAGAAATAAGCTTGACTGAGAAGACAGGTCCAACAGGCCACTTGGTTTCCAGTGCCACACCCTGCCTCCCCTCCTATCCCAATCAGAGACAGAAGATTCTAAGTGGCAAGTAAATTTGCCTATAAGGCTGTCAGTAATCTTGGCCAATCTTGGTCTATACTGATTTACTCACTTACATTTGATAACAAATACTGCTTCCTTCTTCTTCTCCTTCTTCATGGCCAGCTCTTTTGAAAGGCTTTCTTTTTACCAAGCAAAGTTGGTGACTGTGGCTTTTCCAAGTGGCCAAGGGCACATCTCACTTCTGTACAGCTGTGTTTCCTCCAGGCTCTGGCTGGCCAGTGAAAATTTTATTAAGTCACATATAAAAGAAATCTACAGAAATTAGCCTCCTTGTCTCATAGCCATGTCTTACAAATATACGATTAGCTAAAAATGTCATTGCTATTAGGTGACATTGGGGACAGGAGGGATACATGTAATCTGTACATGATAAATAAACTTCAATTAAGTGGCAGGACACACATACTCAGAAGCATTGCCTTAGTCTTCTCTTTTATGAGCCAATGAGGGATGAAAGGACAAACAGAGTGAATGAAGGAAATCATAGTCTTAGTAATAAAGAAGTGCCTTGACTCTTCTGACATTCAAATCAGACTTAATCTGTATTCTCTGTCAGTTAGAGGGGATCAGACAGAAAATTCCATGGTTGTGGGAGGGATGTCCTTACTTAGAGAAGAATGATTCTACATTTTTTATCCACCTGAACTTCTACAGACAATGGAAAGCAACAACTCAAATTTCTAATTTCTAATAACAGAGCAAAGACAATCACTTAGCAGGGCCATTCAAAATCCAGGGGCAAATACTATCACACACTTTTATGGGTTTGAGGGCCTCAGTAGTGAACAGAACTATGCTTAATACTCCCTTTTCCCTTGGTGCTACTGGAGTTTGAATTCTAAATTTTTGTATGCACTAGGTGAATGCTCAATCACTTGAGTCATACTTCTAGTCCTTTTTGCTTTAGTGATCCTTTTCAAATATTAACTTTATTTTTTTTAATCAGGATCAACCTGGATGGGTGGACTGTTCTATTTATTCATTCGACAGAGCTGAGATGGCAGATACAAGACATTGTGCTCAGTTTTATATTTTTGTTTTTTGGCTAAGATGGAGATCACAGTAACTTTTTCTTTTGTCAGTTATGGGGCCTGAACTCTGGGCCTGGGCACTGTCCCTCAGCTCTTCAGCTCAAGGCTAAAGCCCTACCACTGGAGCCACAGCACCACTTCCTGCTTATGTGGTGCTGAGGAATTGAACCCAGGGCCTCATGCATACAAGGCAAGGACTCTACCACTGAGCCACCTTTCCAGTCCAATCACAGTAACTTTTTGCCCAGAAGGGCACTAAACCATGACTCTCCTGATCTTTACCTTTCAAGTAAGTGAGATTACACTTCATCTGGCCTCAATGCTCTTGATAAACACAAAACTCAATTTGTGAACAACATTTTAGGCAACCATCAGTCTTTGAGGATTCATATTTCAAATGTCTTTTTTTAGAGCATAGTGTATACATTGAGGTATTTATCTGGAACCAAGCAGTTTCAGAGTGAAAATGAGGTCATAGCAATAGAGTGAAATGTCACAGGCTCATAGAAATGCCCCCAGAATATCATATCTCTGAATCTGTATTTGACTCTCAAATATTTCTCGAAGTCCTGAGGGAATTAGTTATTAATCTCAGGAAGAACTTTTGCTTCTCTTGGATGTGGTGCTTGCTCATCCTGGAAATGGATTCTCCATATATGGCTGATACTTTGCTGGGACCCATTGCCCCTGTAGATTGTTAACGCCTCTGGGTACTATAAACTCCAATGGGCATGGCATATCATGATGAGAGATGTACATTTCCCCCTGCATTACAGAGATTTTATGTAGGCCCTAGAATTGCGCACAATTCTAATGAAAAATATTGCAAGTTTTCCCTTTAGCCTATCTGTTTGAGGACAGATTCAGAAAACTAAATCCCAGAAGTCGTCATCATGCTATAAGCAGACCACATTTTCCCCTTGATGACTCAGGGTTTACTTACTGACTCAGTCTCAGAGAGATGTTTTCATTCCCTGAGAATTAATCTCAGAAAGTTCCCTATTCTCTGTGAAAATAGTTGTCTGGCAGGCTGTCCCTTGGGTTCACTGACATACTCAGATATGTGTGGCTTATTTCCTTCTTTCACTCTTCTTTTGGTTCTTCCCTTCCTTCTTTCTTTCTGTCTTTCCTTCCTTCCCTTCTTCTTCTTCTTCTTCTTCTTCTTCTTCTTCTTCTTCTTCTTCTTCTTCTTCTTCTTCTTCTTCTTCTTCTTCTTCTTCTTCTTCTTCTTCTTCTTCTTCTTCTTCTTCTTCTTCTTCTTCTTCTTCTTCTTCTTCTTCTTCTTCTTTTCCCTTTTATTCTCCTCAACAAAGATTTCAGGAACACATACCAGTTACAAGGTGCTATTCTGTGTAGGATCTTAGCAATGTACAAAATAGACAAAGCTTGGTCTTCCAGGAAGCTTTGTGGGAGAAGTTATAATGATAAGCAGCCAGATACTTGGAGAATGTATTATGAAAATTTAAAACTTCCATTTCCTGATGCCTCCATAGTCCCATAAATAGCACGTCAACTTCCTAGCCAGACTATCAAGTGGCAGAATTCTCCTGCTTGCCACCCCCTGAACAATAGCTAATGCCATTCATATATCCCAATGGAATTATTTCCTGTCTTTTGCTGGTTTATTTCATTCAGACCTTTACCCTGAGTCTTTCCTATCAATCTCTTTCTCTCTCCTGGCTCCCTACCTGATTGGTTAAGCCTGCTTCCTGGAACTCTCCCATAAGGCAAAGCATAGAGATCCTCTTCTCAGAGGAATGTAATAATCTTTTGTTTCTTATGCCTCTCTGAGCATAGTTTTTGAATCTGTGTTAAAATGATCTGTCAAAACTCTCTGAGGGAGACTTACTCCTTCACATTCAACACAGGGTACTATACTCATGCATCATTTATTGGCAGAGACCTGTTCTGAGAAATGTGTTCATTAGGCAGTTTTATGCAAACATCATAGACCACACTCAAACTAGGATGGGTAAGGCATCAATAGGAGATATAATCTTGTGGGATCAACACCATATGTGCAACCTGTCATTGTCAGTTTTGCTGTTATGACTTTATTTTGACAAGGTGGTCATAAAGACTTCTTGGGTCAGGTGCTATTAGCACAAATGTGATTAGGAAAGGCAATGAGCCAATGGATATCTGAGGGAAGGCAATTTTCCTGAGAAGCAGTATGTTGAATGGCCCTCAGAAAGGACCAAGTTTGATTTGTTTGAGGAGCAGCAAGGAGATCAGAGTGTTGGAACAGAGGGAGTAAAATCGAGAATAAAAGAAGAGCTCTTCAGGGTACCTAGAACGATGACTCAAGTGCAGCTTTGCAGGATTTTCAATAAATATAGATGAAAAACCTTCATGGGGGCTTGAATGGTGGGTTTACGTGATCTTGGTCACTTGCAATAGGACCACTCTTGCTGAGGTGCAGAGTTGGATTGAACGAGGGTATGAATGGAAGGAAAGAGTCAAGTCAGATAGCTACCACAAAACTTCAGATGATAGATATCATAATTTGGCTATTGAATGGTCTACAAAGATCCATGTATCAAAGACTGTCTTTGTAGGGCTGTACTATTGGGAGGTGATGTACAAAGGGGCTTTGTACAAAGTCCTTAGAGCATTGGAAACATGAACTTGAAAGGACTGTGTTACCACATAGTTCTTGCTCTTTTTTTACTGCTGGGTCCACAAGAGGAGTGATTTGCTTTGCTACATGCTCCTGAAATGTGCAAGTCCAAATAATGCCTAAGTCCAAATAATGGGCCCACTAATCTTGGCCAAGAGCAATAAACCAAAATAAACATTTTCCTTTTGGTTACTTGCCTCAGGTATTTTACTGTTCTATGGTCGACCAAGTAATGGCATCATTATTGGATGACACTAGTAGAAGTAAGAAGTAGTCTATTTTTTAATATAATTGCAGTGTACAGTAATGTAACACTACATTATTTAAGAATTGAATTTTTTAAAGAATAAGAAATAAAGGTCTGCTTTAAGGAGATTTTGATTGGTTGATTGATTGATTATTGGCAGTAGAAGCTAGAAGTTGAAATTGCTATTGCCTGAGATAGAGATATTAGAGAAGGTCTGGATGAAATATGTGCAAGTCAACTTGTGAGCACGGATATGTTAAATTCAAGGCATTTAGTAGCTATTGAAATAGGAGGTTTGCTAGATCTGAATTAATAAGAACCACAAATTTGGTGGCTTAGCAAATGGAAACAAACTACCTCATAGTTTTAGAAGCCATAGATCTGAGATCAAGTTGTTGGCAGAATTGGTTTCTTCTAATGGAAGTGGGAACACCTTGTACTATGGGAAGATCAAAGCAGAGGATTTTTTGTTCTTCTGTTTACATGATAGGTTCTGATACCAGTGACTTTGGCTTTCTTATTAAGGTTACATCTGGGAAGCTTTGTGGAATTGCACTAGGAGAAATTAAAGCAAATTTTAAAGTGCAATAAGAAATTTTGCCTTGACTGAACAACAACCTGGATAGGAAAAAACAACAGGATTGATTGTAGCTATGTAACTCCCACAATGCCCTTCAAAGGAGCTAAACACATAGCCATTTTCTTCTCATCTTTTGTCTCTTAGTTATGCTTGACAGATCATTTTGCTTGCTTTGAGCTTTCAAAAGGCTTTCAAGTCATACTTTGGCCACATACCTGGGAAGGTGATCGCTATTTATTTAGTTATCAGATATCTTCCAGGATTCATCACCAAATCTTGATACTGGGTAGTGTGAGCACATGTATGGCCTAATTAGAGAACATAGGTTTTGTTCTCTGGGGAGTAATGCATGCAGAAACTGTGTCATGCTGGTAACTCATACCTGTAATCCTAGCTATTCCATAGGCTTGGTCTGAGGATCACAGCCCAGGCAGGAAAGTCTGTAGGACTCTTATCTCCTATTAACCACCAGGAAGCCAGAAGTAAAACGTTGGTCCAAGAGACAGAGCATCATCTTTGAGCAGAAAAGCAGAGGGACAGTTCCCAGGCACTGAATGCAAGCAAAAACAACAGCATCAACAACAATAAAACCTGTACTGTGTTCCCAGATCTGACTCCTATTTAATACATGTCCACGAAAAGTTCACTTAGGGTCTCCCCGTATACTATAATCATGTGGAAAACAAGGGAGGATATACTGTTGAGTCCAGAGATTCCTTCTAGATCTAATGCTCTGAGTGCTATGACTTTACAAATTCTTCCAATACTCAAAAGATATCAGTGCTTCTCAGACGTTTGCCCTCATTCATTGACTTGCTGTTGGCTCAGGAATGACATCCTGGGTGGGAGGACTAAGAAAGAGTATTCATGGGAACAAGATAACAAGAACATTTCAAAAACAAATCTTCAGCACTCCAAGCCTTGTCTCCGGCGTAACTTTCTGCCTTTGCTCCTCCACACCCAACCTTGTACCTGGTGATTCACATCCCATTAAAATGTGTTTGTCGTGATCTTTCCAAGTGTGAGACTTCAAAGTGTTCAACTTCCTTGAGAAATATATTTAAAAGTATTATCTTTTGATCTCATCTGCTGAGTATTATCTTAGGCCACTTTTCTCTCATTTGGATCCATTTAGGGGACTGCTTGTGCCCTTTTCCTTCTAGATGAACATGCTGAGTTTTCTTTGTGAATCCAACAGATTACTCTCCCTTGACACATCCTTGTCGACTTTGTGTCTATGATGCCTGGAGACCTCACCAGCAACTAACATGTCACATTGATGGCTTTTAAGAGTAGAAGAAAGTTCACCTGAGCTTCAGTTATATGTTGAATGGATGCATTCTGTTGGTTACACTTCTGGATTAGTACCAGATGGTAAGAGTGTCCATTTCATGGCATAGAAAGCTGCCTGACAGGTATCAGTGGTACTGGTAAACCAGGACGCCTGTGTACCAGTACACATTCTGCTGTATATGCATGATGTGTCTCATTTTCTACACTCTGAATTTCCCCGCTTTGGCTGGAGTGTTCACTGCAGACTCCATTGTGTTAGGACTACAAAGTCTCATTTACCTTAACAGTTTATTAAATTGAAAACTTTAAAGGGCCAGAGGTGCCAGTGAAATTAGACATGTAAGTTGATCTATGAGAAAACCTATGAGGAAACAAATGATGGTAAAGCAAGTTGTTCTAGATTACAAGGAGAGAGGGCTGTGGGAGGACTAGAACTAGGTACTCTGGGTAATGCTGTGAGTCACAGCCAGGGCTGTATGGTTTTAATATCGGAACATGAATCTAAATTTAATGGCTCTCAATATCTGAACAATCTTTTTCTTCCCTGTGCCAATTTATGTTAGAATTCCAAGTCAGAGCTGCATTATTTTCTTAGCCTTGATGCAACATCTTCTAAGGCAACTTGAACATGTGCAAGATTCGTCTTCTCTAAGTCTCAAGTATATTGAATATTCAAATTTATTGTTGGTGCTAGTACTGGGGCTTGAACTTAGGGCCTGAGGGCTACCCCCTACCATTTTCTGCTCAAGACAAATGCTCCATTTTTTAAGCCACAGCTCCATTTACAGATTTTGGGGTGGTTAACTGGAGATAAGAGTCTCACAGACTTTCCTGCACAGGCTGGCTTTGAACCATGATCCTCAGATCTCAGCCTCCGGTTATAGATTTGAGCCACCAATGCCTTGCTTAAGTGTGTCAGTCTTTAAAAGTTTATGAATGCATGTGTTGAATATTTTTTGGCATTTAACGAAGTAGTTTATATATACAATGCATCTTGATTTGTGTCATCCCTTCCAACTTTTAAGAAAAGTGAGGCAAGGAGCAGGTTGGGAGGGGTGGGTGAGAATGTTGGAAGGGGTGACATGGATTAAGTCACACTGCTGTGTTGAATGGCAAGTCCTTTGTACAATAACTTAACGATAATGAAAATAAGCCAGGCACTGGTGGCTCAGGCCTGTAATCCTAGTTACTCAGAAGGTAAAGATCTGAGGATAGGGGGTGGGAAGGTGGCTCAGTGGTAGAGCATTTGCCTTGCATGCATGAGGCCCTGGGTTCGATTCCTCAGCACCACATATGCAGAAAAGAAAAAAGCCGGAAGTGGCACTGTGGCTCAAGTGGTAGAGTGCTAGCCTTGAGCTGAAGAGCTGAGGGACAGCGCCCAGACCCAGAGTTCAGGCCCCACAACCATCACATCACCACCACAACCAACAACAAAAAGATAATAAAAAACATATTTTTTAAAGTTTATAAAGAATTTCTCTAAGCCACATCCAGTCTCATGGGTTATGGTCTTCCACACAGCAACTCTTTCAGCTCTGTGGACATTTCTCCATCTGAAACAGAGCCTGTGTGTTCCCTAGGACTGAAGTGCCATCCACTTTTAGTCCCAGGAATTACACATATCCCTTTCGGCCTATTTCAACTTTCTCCAGACAAACTCTGTCATCTCTCCAAACATGCGATTACATTGTATGGTTCACAGTTATGACCTTGTCTACTTTCAGAACTAAAATGCACGAATGTAATTGTAATTACCTTATCCCTTCTTCAAGACGCTGCATGTTGTTCTACCTTCTGAGTTGGTGCTTATCACAAACAACCTGTTTGTTCTCCAGTCCCGTTTATGCCACTTCACGATGACCTCTGTTTCTGAGAAAGGTTTAAAGGATTTTTTTTTGCGCTGAAACAGAAGTGAGGCACAGAACAGTGGCTCCTCATGTACTGTCTTATCCAAACAGAGGGATGCGCATCCATAATACTAATAAGGCTCTCAGGGACTGGCAGGCCAGGAAATAAGCTACAAGGATACTTGGAATAATCAAAAGAGTGAATGTTTTCATCTTAGAAGTTCAAGGATAGGCTGACTTTGAATGTCCCTTCTGAGGAAGAATACTTTCTATACCTGGAGATCTAAGGAAGTTTACAAATCAAAATTCTTATGAATTGCTAATATAGTAGAGATGGGGATGATCTGTAGTTGAACAATGAACTCTTAAATCCATTCCATAGATTTGGTGTTCTTTTTGTAGAATGAAATTAAGTTTTGCCTTATTATTATTATTATTTAAAGAATCAGGTGCTTAAAGCTAGTATTATTTTGCTGCTGCTGGAGAAGAGAGCTTTTTAAATAGCCCTCTTCTTGGAGTCACTGCATGGCAACAGTCTGGGTTCTTGGTCCGTTTATGGATTAAGTCCTAGATCATGGGGAAGGATTTTCTGAATGCTAACTTAAAGGCCGCCATAAGCTGCATTTTATGGTGAGGGCTGAGACAAACGAGTTTTGTGTGTGTGTGTGTGTGTGTGTGTGTGTGTGTGTGTGTATCAGTTCTGTGTCAAAGTGTAAGATCACAAAAAATGCTTGGAATACACCTATTCCACGTGAAACAGTGTTGCGTATGCAGAAGATTCTGGAAACAAGTTAAAAAATGGAGTCAGTGCATAATCTTATGAAAGGTAGGTCTGTACATGGATGAAGGAATTAATGCAGATTAGTAGCAATCTGAGAGGTCAAGACCCAAGGACAAGCTCCAGAAGGTTATGACAACCAACTCAGTTCTGTTGTATTTGAGTTGTTAATCTTTTTCTCCTTTGGGTATCTTTTATCATGGTTCATAATTCTGTTGAATTTCCTGTTTTCTACTTAACTTAGTAACATTTTAAAATCTTTTCTTCCTTGTCTAAGCTTTTAAATTAAGACAGAGATGAATGCAGGGTTCAGACCAGCGTCTTTAATGCAAAATAGATCTTTTGAGTTTGTGTGATGGCCATTGGTAGTGCTAGCAATCTTCCTGAATCCTGTCCAGAATTATAAGTGTGGGGGTGGCATTTTATTCCACAATCAGGAATGTGAAGACATAATCCTAACTTATCTGATGCCAGATGAGCTACCACACCAGAGAAGCTGACAGAAGTGACTGCACGTGCATCTTGCACATGCATCTTGTACCAGTGGGATAGCAGGTGTCTGTCATCAAATGTTTTGTGCTGTTGCTACTGAACAGAGGCTTCCAGGCCAGTGAATCTAACTCTGCCAAGCCATGCCCCTCCCAATGTGTAGTCATGTGACTGGCAAGTTCCAGAAAATGTAATCTGGGTCCTTTCTAGACATGACCCTCACCTACCATTTCTTTCCTCTCGATGATGGCACTAGACAAGTTACCATGGAAATCATATATGCAAATAAAAAATTCTTTGACAGAGTGGATCCTTTCATGAGTCAGGCCACATTACAGACTACTAGAGAAATGTTATAATCATCTTTTGCAACTGAGTAAATATTCATTTTAGGGTTTATTTATTCTAGCCATCAGTCTACCCTCACTAGTATGCTGCATTTTTTGCCCTTGATTGGTTTCCTTTTCCCATATTTTCCATGCTTTGGGTATTGTGTTGCATTCTTTGTGATGGATGAATTACATTAACACTTCAATCTCATGCTGAATATTACTGCCATCTGCCTAGCTGTTTCTGATTATACCTTTTACTAGATTTTCTCCTCCAGAGGTCCCTGAAGGAATTCTCTGGACCATCTTAGAAGATCTTCTCATCAATGTTTGAAAACATAAGTTTAAAGTAGCTCCATGACATATACAAACATAAATCTTCTCTATGTAATTTTCCATAGTTGTTGCTGAAATTGCTTTAGGTTGTGGAAAAGATTAGAACATAATCAAAGGACAAAGTAAGAGATGACCTTGAATACAAAACTTTCCTGTTTTCATCAACCTGCCCTCTTAGCTTTAGGGAGATATTTAATTTTGCAAGAAACTGTTTTGTGTACTAAGGTGGAATGCATAATTTCAGCTGCCTCAGAAATTCTTAGTGCTTTTTTTGTTCCTATTACACTGCCAAGACTTGAAAAACAAAGAATTACAGATTTTACATAACATTAAAAAATTTTAGGAATGGACTCTATTACTATATTTCAAATCACAATTAAAAATAGAAATCCTCATATTTTTCCACTGAGAAAGTCTGGAAAGAAACTGTTATCTTAGAAATGTGATGCATCCTTATTGGGATCCATGAGGATCCTCAGATATTAGATAAATTTTTTTCCTGGGATTAGTCTCAATTCTAACTTTACCTGTGATAATGGCTTACATGTTTGGCAACTTCTGCCACATTTTCTCAAGTTTGCTACACATTTTCCCCTAGCACTAGAGTTTGAACATAGGAATGTTTTAATTCCTAGGGAAGCATTTTATCTTTAGTGCTAATCTAAGCATTTTTGTGTGTGGGGAAGGGTTGGTTATGGGTTTTGAACTCAAGGCCTTGCAATGGCTAAGCAGGTATTCTGCCACTTGAGCTATTTCACCAGCCCCAATTTTTATTATTTTATTATTAATTTTTCTTTTACTTTTTGGCGGTGCTGGGATTTAAACTCGGGGCTTCTCACATGCTAGGTAGGGGCTCTATCACTTAGGCCATACCTCCAGTGCCTTTGACATTTTCTAAACTTTTTATCTTCCACAAACTCCCACAATATTTCCATTCTGAAGCCTATTTCTTTGCAAGTTTAGTTGAGTTTGCCTATCTTTCTTTTCTTTACCACTCAGAAGCATCCAACACTTGCTTTACTTTCTTCCCCTGTATTTTCCAAAGTATTCTGAGTCTTGTTCTTTGTTCCAAGACTCCAGACAGAGTAAAGAGTTTCACTGTATTGAAAACATTAAAATAAATTATGTTCTACAAGCATGGACCTTGGGAATAAATCAAGAAAGGAAATTTCTTTCAGTTTCTCTATATCTAACTGAAACTCAGAAACACTGTCAATCAGCAATGGTATTTTATTGCTGCTTATTTTCTTACCAAACAAAGAACCACCTGGGAAGGTGGCTCAGTAGAAGAGCTCTTGCCTTGCATGCATGAGGCCCTGGGTTTGATTCCTCAGTACCACATAAGCAAACAGAAAAAAAGCCGGAAGTGGCTCTGTGGCTCAAGTGGTAGAGTGCTAGCTTTGAGCTGAAGAGCTGAGGGACAGCGCCCAGGCCCAGAGTTCAGGCCCCATGACCGGACCCCCCCAAAAAAATAAACAAAGAACCATATTATATGATGTTATCTTAGTATATATAGGTATTGGGTCCATTTGCTGCTATTATGACAATACAGCATGCAAGGCAAGTTATGAAGAAGAGAAATTTATTCAGCTCAAGACTATGACAGCTGAGAAGTCCAACAGCAAGAGGTGGGTATGATGATAACTTCTGGGGAGTGGTCTCTTAAGGGCTTTAAAACACGATAGAAGGGCAAGAAGATGGGAACAAGAGATGATCATGGGGCAGAGCGCTCATTAATCCACAGAGGCTGGAGGCCTCTTGCCCTAAGCACTTTCCAACTGATCCACATCTCCCAACCCTGCTCCCTTGGGAATTGAAGTTCCATGTCACAAACATTTGAAGACACATTTAAATCATAACAATTTGTATTTAAAACCCCATTTCCATCCCATAGCAGGTGCGTGTCTACTGTGGAAAGTGAAGTCTTCTTCATTCCACAAAGGGATGCAATCAAACTTCTCCTGGACTTCTTCTTCCTTCATCAGAGAATTATTATTTATGGAAACCCTACTTTGTGGTAAACCTTTGTTCCAGTGCTATGGTGAGTGGAGGAAGAAGAGAAGGAGGTGTAGGTAAAAATAAAGTCCAAACTGTCTTTTCAGACTGTATATCATGAATTAAGGAGGAGAAATGATTCCAGGAACTCAAAGAAAATGTAAAGCTTTTTTATTGCCAGTCCCGGGGCTTGAACTCTGATCATGGGCTCTGTCCCTGAGCACCTCTGTGCTCAAGGCTAGTGCTCTACCACTTGAGCCATAGCAGCACTTTCAGCCTTTTCTGTTTATGTGGTACTAAAAATTGAGCCCAGGACTTCATGCATGCTAGGCAAACAGTCTACCACTAAGCCACATTCCCAGCACCCCCCCAAACTATTGAGTTTTATTGACACAACAGAGGAGCACAATGTTACTTCCACAAGGAGTGAAAGGTTCATGCAAGTTTGCGAACAGTAGCAGCATCTGATGATGTCAGAGGATGCATGCCACATAAGCAAAGCAGGATGTCCCAACGTGATTGTGAGTTGGATGATAAGAAGAGCTGCCGGAGTGAGAGAAGATGACTGCATGTGGTACATTTCAATTTCTCTGATGAAAGTTGGAAGTGAGGAAGGCAGTGGAGGCTATCACACCAATCAGGACTGGTTCTAAAGATTCCACACTTACCTTCCACCTTCAAAATTCAGCTCACAAATCATCCCTTCTAAGAAGGTTGGCAGTATTCTGTCTTTGCCTTCTGAATTTTGTCCCAGTCTGTGCCATCTCTGTAATTTATGCACATGCCTACGGGTATACTTGCTATACTAAATTTTTCAGTTTATCTGTTAATAATTCTGTCCCGTAAAAGGAGAGTTCACTAAGACAAGGGCAATATCTCATCTCTGGTTATCTGGAAACAGAGAGAGAGAGGACCCAATATACAGGAAAGCAATAAATATTTATGGAATTTAATTAGACAGACTAAGCATGTTATTTGGCTTAAAACCAATGTGTTCTTAGGATTTTATCAGGTTAAATGTGGTAAGATACAGTTGGAGCTATTGAAACCCCCATAAAAACTTTTAATATGTGTCTTTGAGATTGGTGTAAATTCTCACTGTAGGCTTGATGCATAATAAATCAGCCAGCCATATTGCATAAAATGTGTTTAATAATGGGTTATAATTTTAACAAGGATGTAAGTGGGTAGCTGGAAACCATTTCATAGCAAATAACCAGAAACATGGAATCTTCCAAGTCTAAAAGTTATAAAATGACTCACCTAGAAACTGTATAATTATTTCAGCTATTAATTTTTTTTATCTAAGGCAATTTCTATTTAGAGACCAATGTATAGCAGAGAGACATTTGTGTGCCTAGAAGAAATGGATGCATAGTTCCTCTAATTTTAATCACTTTTGCCCTTATGATTTAAATCTATTCAGCTCAGAATGAAAAAGGGGTATTTAAAGAAAAACTAGAGGTTATGAGGATTAGTCACTTTTAAACCCCAATTTTATGTTTGATGACTCATAAAGCTTTCAAAGTAAATTTTAGAATAAATTATCAAGAAGTTGAACTTTGCCTTTGGGTAAACTGATGTTTCGCTCCCTGCTTTGGCCCTTGCTGGTTATTGGACCCTGGGCAAATTATTTTACCTCCTTGAAGATTAAATAATACACTGTAAAAGAGTTCAATACATATTATTCAGGATGCTTTTAGGATAAACAAGATAATATGTATAACATGTATCCATTAGGTCATTTACCATTTTGCTCTGAAAATGGCAGCACCCGAAGCAGAAAAAGGGATGACAGGATATCAACAAGAAATAGAGTATATTTTTGCCTAGAATTTGTAAGAAAAATCTGGTGTTCACATGGAAGATGAGGAGATTACAACAATAACTCTGAGTGATGGCAATTCTATCTCTATGATCTACTAAGTTTTCATCTGTGCTAAGGGAACATCTCAATTCTTTCTCCATGTGATTTCTTATGTATGCTTTCCTCTGTTGATAGATAGCTATATTATTCATTTGTCTCACTGAATAACACAGCACAAAATATATTGTGCATACATGTTGATACTGTGAGGAAGTATTCCCATAGAATATAGTCTAGAATTTGATTAAAATTTTATACATATATTAAACTTTAAAAGAAGTTACAAATTACCATTGTAAAGGTCTTATGGATTACTATTCACACAAATATTGTATCTGTATACAGTTTCATGTAGCTGGGATTATGCAAGACTGTGGTTATTTTTTATACTGAAATATAATGGTTGAAATGGACCACACATCAGTTTCTTTTTATTTCTCCTTTATTAATAAATCTCTTATATTTCTTAGTTATTACTTAGCTATGCCTTGCCTGCTTTTAAATGTATTGTTATTTGTTTTATTGATTTGTTTCAAAGTATATGATATGCATAAAATAAATGATACTATAAAATAAATTATGTAGATTTTAATATAAAATAAAATGTATAAGATTTTTACTATAAAATAAATCATATGATTTTAATATTAAATAGAATGTATAAGGTATATGAAACACAACTGTGAACTACATATGTAGTATATAATATATAACATATAAATCTAATGTATCATATGTTTGTCAGAGAATATAATGAATTCCACATATTATCTAACATATAATGATTAGTATATGTTATAAAATATATGATCATCAATTTCTAATAATAGTTGTGTAATTTATATGACAGTATCTGTTGTTGCCTTTACAAATGTTATAAATGAATGCCTTACTATTTACTTAGTGTCTAAAATAATGCATTTAGTAAATATAGATAATGCTTAATATATCTCCTGGCCAGGCATTTGGGATTAAAGTGGAGATGAGAAGACCTGTTACCAGTAGCACAAAATTTCAGCCAGCTAACTGTTCTTCTCACAGAGGAAGGAATTGAGTATCACTGGCTAGAAATGTTGATGCCTTTGTCGTTTTCACTGAGGGCAGTGGTCATGCCCAGGGGCTGTGCTGGCGTTGGATGCTGCTCCTGTAGACTGAGGACAGTGTGCGTTTTTTGTGATTGGAATGGAAACATATCAGACTTCGAATCAATGCTTTTGTCTTCTTCTTAAGATAAGCTAGAAGTTTCATTCTTTGAAGAAAAATGAGAATGTGGCTTGTTTATTGTGAGAACATAGGTCATCTGAAAAGGCAAGCAGTTTTCAAATTAAAGATGATATCTTATATATTGGTGAAAACAGGGATGGAACAAGCTACCCATACTGGCAGGAGGAACCCAGCTGCGCAGTGGGGGGCTGGGACCCCATCATCCATAGATGACTTAATCTCTTAGGGCCTAAGTCTTCAGCTGTTGGGTGGGAAAAGATAATTTTCCTATATCATAGAAATGATTAGGTTTAACATACTGTACACAGATGTGCTCTGTAAAGTCCAAAGCACCGGGCAATTAGGACTCAGGGCTACTATCAGTGTGGTAAATGAGTAATTAAGCTGGATATTTTGATCCTGAAGTTGGAATGGGCAAGCTTAAAAGCTAGCTTTCCATAGCCAAGAGTGTTCACCATAGCCAAGAGTGTTGACCACAGAAATCCAAAGAACAAAAATGATGATGAACAAAAGAAGCCAGGCAAAAGAACCTATCATTACGATTTTTGTTTATATGGTATTTAAGAACAGGCAGAACGAGTCTATGGAACTGGAGTAGTGGTTCCTTCTGGGCAGGAGGATATTGATCAAAAAGAAGCATGGCGTGCTGGGTATAGTCTCTACCTTAATGTGTATGTCACTGGATGCAGATGAAGCTTTGTGAAGTTTCTCTCTAATAGTAGGGACTCTTCACTTAGGTTCTTTGACTTCTAGCACAGATAAGAACTCTACACAAATTACAATGATAAGAAGACTTGGTGGAGCTTTATTGAGTGAGAAAGCAGGCAAGTAGATGAAAAGCAGAGACACACTCTGAGTGTGAGTGGTCTAGAGGAAAGCTACACAGCTCTTTGTGTGTCAGGGGCATTTACAGGGTAAGGGCAGTAGGTCTCACTTAAAGATAGGAAAAGATGAAAAGTTTATCTTTGACCTCAATCACTCTTGGTGTTATTACCCTTTCTAAGTTTCTGGCTTTTGTTGACCATCCTGATTGCTTGCATTTGTGGGGAGTATTTCTCTCAGAAGTGGATACATCCTGCCAAACAAATGTTAACTCTTGGGGTGAGAAATGCATTTCTCAAGAAGGAATTCATGCTGTTGTCTGTCTTTGAAGCAATATAATGCTTCTACATTTAAACACCTTGTTTCTGAGCTACCCTTACCAGGCCTCATTTTCTCTAATTTATCCTGTCTCAGGTATACACATAGGTAAACAGTTATTGATGTACACATTTATGAACTGTGTACACTCTATGCATGTCCTACATGATATGTAATATGATATATAATTAATATTATTTCATATATATGAAATATATTTATATATTATATTCATATATGTTATATATTATATGTACTTATATATAACATATATGAAATATTACATATTATATATATATAATCTCCCTACTTTTGCAGGTGCTTCAGGAAATAGAGCTAAAGGTCACCATCTTCTTATTTTATCCTCACTGTTCTTATTTTATCCTCACAGATAATTACTTTAGAGATCCCAAAACTGAACCCTGCCACCAAGAAGCAGTCCTACAGGTCATCTGGTTCCAGAAGCCTTCCAAAGATCAGCCTGTGCATCTATTAAAATGGACTTCAAAATGGAGCACTGGCTGTGTCTATGAAGGTGCAATTCCTCTTGTGTTTGCAACTATACTCTCTAAGGAGGATGAATTATTTAATAAACACAACTTGTCATCTATCATTGCAGAGAGAGGAAGGTAGAATTTACTGGTAATGTTGATGACTTTGATGTCTTAATCCAGACTCTCCTTTTGGAGCATGAAGGTTTTCTGCATGGTCTAAGGTGAAAGGATCCTTCACATCCATCACAGGGGACCACCCGGAGGCAAGCAAGCACGAGAGAGATTATTCTAAGGTTTATTAGAGGAGCCATATTTCCCAGGAGAGGGAGCACATGGCACCTGCCTTATCCAGGTAGCAGGATGATCTGGGGGCAGTTAGTGAGGTAGGTGTGTGCTCAGGTGGGTCTGGGTGGAGAGAGGGAGGGGCCAGCTGTATGGCTAGTATGGGACCAGGCCTTAGTAATGTTCTTTAGAAGAAGTATTTTTAAAACAACTGAGGATTATCTCCATTGTCTGATCTATTAATCATGATCTCAAAGAGCAACTCTATATATTCATATATATGATATATAGTCTTATATACATCCAGAAATATATTCCTATATATGGATAAATATAATAGAAATGAATACATACGTATGCATATATTTTATATATGACATATATTTACATATATAAATATGTATGAATATATACCTATATATAGATATATGTTCATATATAGTATAAATGAATATATGTGTATATCATATATATGTGTATATATTCATACACACACACACACATATATATACAGGTAGATATATTCTGATTGGCTAGCCTAAAACTTACTTTTTAATGACTATTCTGAATTCCAACCTGGATCACAGGTCCTTTTATCGTGCCTTTTATCTTGTACCTGATATTAATGAATGAGCACTAAAATGAGTATCCAAGTTTAACGACTGAAATTTCCTTTTCAGATTTCAGAATCATATTGTTGAATACACTTATAAAGATTTCATGACAAAACACATTAATGCATAGCTTAACACTTAGCCTTAACCTAATATTCTCTTTATATTGCCACTAGCAGATGAATAAAGTTCCACTCTTAATCCCCAAAGAGATGCTATTTATACTCACAAGCCTTGGTTGTAGTCAAGTATTTTCTTAATTCTACCAAAGCGTATCTTCTTGATATGGACTATTTTCCAGATTTATTGGGCTGATAATTTACCAATTCCCAAGTGTCTACAGATTTTACACAGTATTAAAAAGATTATTTGTTCATGATTTCTTTTTTTAATTTTTATTTTATTGTAAAGTTGCTGTACAGAGAGGGTAGAGTAACATGAGTAAGGTAATGAGTACCTTTCTTGTTGAACATTGTTATCCCCTCATTTGTTTATTTCCTACTATCCCTTCCCTCCTCCACATCCCCAGCTCCTCTTCCTCCTCACCAAGCTGTAAAGATCATTTCCAACATAGTGTCATTGTTGCAATGGGTCATCCTGTGTCCTCATTTCAGCAGTTTGTTATTCTCATACGCTTCCCCAAATTAGATAAATGTATGTACAAGATGCTGGATACCAAAATCGAATACAGTAACCACAGGGGATATACCATAGGGGGAAGAACCTACAAAAGAAACAAAAGAATCACATATTACATTAAAAACAACAACAACAAAGAAAACCCTCTCCTGTCCATATTTTGGGGTTCATTTTGCTTAACATCATCTTGTATGGTCATATGTACACAGCTTTTGACCTTTTCTGCTCATCTAATAAGATTATCCTAAACGTATACTAGTTATTGCAAATAAAGGAAACCGTGGGAGCTATATTTCTTTAGGTCTGTCTTACTTAAAGTCAAAAGTCAGTGAGAACACTGACTTTCCCAGAGGTAGTGGAACTCCTGTTTCTCCTCTTTCCTGGAACTTCTTCCTGGAGAGATCACGGGGCTGCATCTTGTCTCTACTGGGATTTTCTCTGCACACTCAATCCCCCAAGGTCATCTTTTTCTTGATTGCACTTTGAATTACAGTCTTACTTCATTAATTTTATACAAATAATAATTTAATCACATAGCACTCAGCTCTATCAATTAAGCCCAGGTCCCTTGAGGCTTCTAATAAGAAGCCATTTATTACTCTAATTTCAGTGAAGTTCTGCTGTCTCCTTCTGGAATACCTTTATAGGCATCCTGTTTTCTATCCATTTCTTATCTTTGGAGGTCTCTCCAGGAGGCTTAGCAATTTTATTTTTCCTTTTCATTCTGCTTGGTCTAGTTTACCACCTGCTTATTTGTAGGGAAAAACTAGAATTTTCTTAACAGAATGTATATAGACTTGTCAGTTCTCTCCTCTCACAAGCAAAGACATTTATTCTAGTTTTTAGCATCTACAATAATTATGAGACTTTTGCCTAAGATAAAGCAATAACTACTTGTTGTATACTCTTTCATCTTTGCTTTATGCCTGTCACATCTTTTCATTTCCATGTCTTCTCCAAGCGGAACTTCCAATACCCATTTATAACCTAATCATGGAGAAGAACAGTCAATATGTATGCATGTATGTTGCTTCTCCCTTTTATAATATTTTATCCTAGTTTTCATTCAATATTAGGATAGCAACAAAAACTGATTATGCCTGTTTTAAGTTCTCTGTGGTTCACATAATAGGAATATCACTATTACTGACTAGTATTTGAGTATATGACCTCCAAGGGCCGAGCATGACAATTCTGTGGATTGCTTTTGTGAATTTGGTCAAATTAGTTGTACAGTTGACAGTCTATTTTTAACTGTCAATTTCATTTGTTTGGTAAGGTGTTGGTGCTTACAGATAAATATGACATTATTCCACCTTTAGCACCCTGTCTACATTCATTTGGGTCCTAGTTAGAATGGAAATTCCTTTTCTTTTCATACATCATTTCATGTCCCAAGTATGAAGGCTGAAATCAGGCCGGTTGGCTAATAGAACTTGTTTAACTCTAAGGCAATCTCTTTGTAGTCTTTTCATGCTTTGAAAGCTGTGAGAAGTTTCAAATGAGATCAGAAGCAACCAACCTTAATTTCCACTGAGGTTGCTACCACTTCTATGTGTATAATATGTCTGTCTGTTCATCAAAAGGCATTTTCCCCCTACTTAATGTACTTACCATGTGGTTTTTATTAGAATGAATAGCTCTTCCCTTGTAAATGGGTTTGGTTGGAAATTCAATTTCTTTTCAGGCCAGTGAGAGAGGTCAGAGGGCCATAAATATTCCTCCTCTGAAGTGTTTATAAGTAAAATGACACTGCTGAAGAGCTTTAAAAAATGTCTTGCTGTCTGCTAAATTATGTACAAATCCCTGACAACCTTCTTTTTTCCTTCTCTCATAAGAATAGATTGTATTTTGTGCCTCAGTAATGAATTATGCTCATGCATGTTGTAATGGACAGATAGCACATCTATGATAAATGAGAGTGGATCACATGAGCATAGAGCTCTGGGCCTTTATCTTGGAGCAGGGATAAAGAACAGAGAAGTGAATCCTATCAAGCTTCCCTCATCATTCTACCTGGTAGAGACCATGGGTGTGAGACCACGGAAGAATCAATTGCCCCCACTGCCTCTGATTTATGTAACTTTGGGGACAAAGTTACAAAAACTCTGATTTCTGTTATGTTAGAGGAAAATGTTATCCTCTACATATTTCCAGGTCCAGTGTCAATAAAGATTGACTCTGTGTTTAAAGTTTGCACTTAGACAATTATGTGGGACAACTAGTTTCGTGGAATATTTCTAGATGGTATACATGCACAGATACAAAGAGTTCATGCTATGCTTTTGCAAAATCATATGTGTATTCCATGTGATTTTTCTCTTCACAATGACTGTCTTGGAAAAAATGAGCAAATTTTGGTATTTTTTTCTTCAGTTGAAAGATTTCAACTCTAGGAAGAAAGAGGTGAAATTTTCAGTTTATTTAATACTATACGACAGCTCTTATACTAGTTACCAAATATATGAATTTGATAGTCACAAGCTGCTTTCATTTGCTCCTGAGCTGTTGGATGGGCTTTTATCCATTAAAGTCTAGCTTTATTCTTCTGTTTATATCACTCAGTGATATCTAAGCTCTCCGTCCTGGAAGTTTAATTGAGTCCCATATTCTTAGGTACTAGATTGGCCTAATATCAAAACTGGTTGAAATGTGTAGTAGCAGCTCTGAAAACCATGTTTCCATATCTAACTCTTACAAATAATGATGTGATCCAGAGATGTTGGCAGGGTTCCAGTGGATCTTGCTTGTAATCCTAGCTACTTACGAGGCTGAAATCTGAGGATTGTGGTTCAAAGCCAACCCAAGCAGAGAAGTCCATCAGACTCTTATCTTCAATTACTCACAGAAAAAGCCATAAGTGGCACTGTGGTTTACGTGGTAGAGTGCTAGTCTTGAGCAAAAAGAGCTCAGGAACAGCACCTAGGACTGGCAAAAAAGAAAACAACAACAAAAAGAAACAATAAAAGAAGATGTTAATGATACTTTCTGAAAGTGAGAGAAACAGCTAGATGTGACATCATTCACTTTACTGTTCAAAAACTAAACCGTATTCATTGTTACACATAGTTCTTACAAGGGAGCATAACTTCAACTCTGTCAAGTGACTTTACCCACATTTGAAAATGTATTTACTTTTGAGAAAACTTTAAAACGCCATTCCAATGTCTGCCTCCCTGTAATATTTATTTTAAATCACACAACATGTTCTGAATTTCAGGGTTTTTTTCCTTTTGTGGGAGACGAGGCATAGCAAGCTATGGTTGCCTAAGATTGCTACAGTGAATCCAGAGGCTGTCCCACAGAATTCTTAGGTCACTATGGCATGCGGATGCTGGCTTTCCACACTTTGCACTGATTACCAGCACTAGGGACATAGCAACCTTGTCACTTCAGATTAAAACGTTGGTGCTAAAAGCTGGGCTGGCTGCTGTTGGTGCTGAGAGAAGTTGTGGATCTGCCATCATTGTGATTCAGTGGAAGATCACATTTCCAAGTTCTGTGGCTGTGTGAGGACACAGAGAAACAGATATCTAGGAGGCCATTTCTACATAAAACTTCAGGCTGTGGTCCGAGGTTGCTTCACTGGGACTATTTAAGCCAATAGGTGAGAGATATGCAAAGCTAATCATGAAGAGCCGAGCAAGGCATGATGGGTTACAAGAAGCAGAATCTGAGGAAGAACAAGGTAGTTTGTGTCACTGGAGCTCAAGTGAGAACTGAAGAGATGGCAGTGAATGAACTAGAGAGAGAAATAAAACTAACCCAAGAGGATGATTACATCAAGCTCAATTCAGAGCCTTGGCAAATACTATGATGTGGAGAGCACAGCATTCCAGTCAGACTGAAATGTGTTAGGGTCTTATCTCTGTTACCCCGGGGTTACACCAATAAGATATTTAAATGCCCTAACTTTTATTTTCTTCATTTGTAAAGTAGAGATGTTATTACTAACTTCACGGATTTCTGTGACATTTATTTTTATGAAGAACTTTACACAAACTGAACCCCTGTACCTGTATCCTAGCTGCTCAGGAGGCTGAAATCTGAGAATTGTGCTTTGAAGGCCACCAACGTGGGCAAAGTCCATGAAATTTTTATCTCCAATTAATCACCAAACCAAGTAGGAAGTAGCTCGAAGGTAGAGCACTAGCCTTGAGTAAAATAGCTCAAAGATAGCACTCGGGTCCAGAGAGCATACCCTTGGACCAGTGCAAAAGCAAAGCAAAGCAAACAAACAAACTAAAACCCAACTTCACACAAGTGCTTAATGCTACCAAACAAAACTGCTTAATGTATTATCAACTACCTTCATCATTGTTATTGGAAGGCCTTATCTTCTCAAGGATAAGTTCATTAACCATGGTGCCATACTGCCTGAGTTTAACTCTGGGCTTTGTTTTCTATTCTGTGATCTGTAGTGAGTTACTTAACTCCTCTGTATTTGTTTTATTGATAAAATGAAGAAAGCAATAGGATCCATACCTCACTATGTTGCTATGGAATTATGTGAATAAAACACTGTCTAAAACTTAGTAATTACATAACAAGTATTGGCTATTGGTTGGTTCCTTCACATGTTATATTTAAAGGTGTGAACACCACCACAGAACTTGTAGTACAAGAGTAATAGGGAGTGAATAGGACAGAAACACCCTGTATACGTGTATGAAATGTCATAATGAAACCCACTATTTTGTATAACGAAAGTGAGTCCTAAATATACTAACTCTACAGTACAAGAGATGAAAATCTCTACACTACCATAACAAGGTCATGTGATGGTAGAGATCACAAACTTGAATAGAATAGTAACATATTTTCAATTATCCATACTATCCTTGGAAGACTGAAATAACAGCATATGGTATCGAAATAGTACTTTTAATTTAAAAAAAATTCTTTTTCTCCTCTCCCTGGAACTGAAGGATTATTAAAGAGCATAAAGAACTATCCTGAAATTAATTATTATTCTTGTCATTTTGGAGAAGTCTAAATCTATTAGACTCCACATTACTGGAAAACGAGACTTGTACTGAGGATAAGAGGAAAAAGAAGTGGAGTATTTGCACTCAATGAATTCTGAGGGTCTCCTCAATAGGAGAGACTTGAATCCTTCATGATCAGGTACCGAGGAAGAATTGAGAAAGAAAGAACAGAGCCGTGATGAGTTGCTGTGTCTTGTGTAGTGTGGGCCCAGGATCAGCAGTGCATGTTGTGATTGATTTTTGGCACAGAGTCAGAGTTGTAGAACCAGAAGTAAAACTGTGTGAGAAAGCCAAGATGCCCAAATCAAATCATGATGAATCAGAGAGAAGTCCCTGCCTTATGACACTCTTCTGGCCAGCACATAAATATCCCAGCTGTCATGTCAAGCTGGGATGAAATTTCCTACCAGCCAAATGTGTTGCAGTATTGGAGAGTTCTAATCAATTCTGTTTATGTAATATTAAGTGGTATTTAAAATCAGCACTTCACAGATGCATGTTTGCACTGACGAATTATTCCAGTTTCTAAATGATTTGGTATGAATGAGTGCCTTACTAGGCAGGCTAGAGGATGTCTAAGCCTGGGCAGAGAGGTGAATGCTGGCTGTGCCCATGTCTTGTATAGCAATGTATTCCTCTGACTGTGTGGTTGATCAGTGTCTTTGAGTCATTACTAAAACATACTTTTTATTAGAATAAGTTAAATTCAAAGAATTCAAAGATTGGTAATATAGAGTAGGGCAAAAACCCCAACAATACATACATAGCTACAATTTTACTGCTGCATTGGTATTAAGAAACATTTTCTCCAAAGTCTAGATCTGAATGATTTAAAGCTATATAAAAAGGAATCGTTCTGAGCCTAGAGTCTTTTCCACTCAGTGTTCAAGTTGCTGTGAGAATGTGAATCTACTGCCCATCAGTCTTTCTTTAGGCATTGGCAAATTTGGTAAGCTGTGGGGTACAAAAGCACTTAAAAATTTCCAGGGGGAATGGCTACATCTGGAAGAACAAATGGACATTTTTCAAATGTTGGGTGTTGAGGATATCTATCTATCTATCTATATCTATATCTATATGCACACATATATCACCTAGCATCTTGAATTGCTAACAAATCTGACTGCCAACGGATTAAGTAGACTAGCACACTGCAGGTATGAGATTTTACTTCTACCAATTTAGCTTGGATTCACTTTAGGTGGGAAGTAGTTTCCATGTATTGCTAAAAGTCCATGTACAAAAAAATGATTAAGTAGATTTTCTACTCCATTAATTTCTCACAAAGTCATTCCATCATACATAATAGGAAACTTTACAAAGTAGTTTGGTATAATTTCAGTACGTAAATTTATTAGTTTGACAAAGGCCCATAGGTCAGAATAGGTAATCTCTAATGTAAAATCAATGTCGAACAATGGTAGGGAGAATTCCTCAGTGTCACAGTATGTCTGGTTAATTATGTGACAGAATCATAGCACCAATATATCCTCCTGTCATTTACTAGGAGGAGTAAAATAGCTAAGGCTTTGAGTTTTTTTGGCAGCAGGCAAAATAATAGTCTAAAAAGGAGGTGGATTTTCAGGTTTGACATCACGAATTATTGTTCTATATTTTTCTAAGAAAAACACTTCATATTATTATATGAAATTGAAATCTCATATAGTGTCACAATTTTTCATAAAATGTTGCATTTAACTTTTTACTGAGCCTGAATACAATGTAAAAGTAAATGTTCCCAAATAAGAATTTGAAAAAAAGTTAGATTCATTCATTTCTTGTAAGATATCTTGTGAGATCTTATATTTTACAAGATATATCTTACCTAGGCTCTAAAGTATACAACCATTGAAAGAAATCTCACTGGGTGTTGGTGGCCCATACTTGTAGCTACTCAAGAAAGCAAGATCTGAAAAATTATTGTTCAAAGCTAGCCTAGACATAAAGTCCACAAGACTCTATTGCCAAAATAACAGCAAAATGGTGGGCTAGATATGTAGTTCAGATGATAGAGCACCAGTAGAATAGTCAAATGTAAATCCCTAAATTTAAATCTTCATACCAGCCCAAAATAAAAATAATTTCAAAGCCTAGTTTATTTCATTAATGTCAGTAGGTTCAAAAAACTCACAAAAACTATTCTATCAACAATAAAGCACAAGGAAAAATGGAATGCATAATCTCAAGGAATGATAATAAATAGAATTATAACTTCACATAACAGTTTGAGGTTAATTGTGAGCTTAAAATATTGCCTTATAAAGTAGAAGTCATTCTATATTGGAGTCGAGAAGATCATCTTACTTGATGTGGTATCAAGGTATATTGAAAGAATGTTCATGTGAATTATGAATTAAATATTCAAAATTGTCTAATCTGACTGAAGTAAAAGCAGTATTGGGGACTACATTACACAGTAAGAAAATGGATCAGGCCTCAGCAAACAAGAGCACACAGGGCAGACTTACCATTTGCTGTTTGTTCCCCTCAATATACTTCTTTATTCACAATAAGCATATGTACAAATTCCAATCATATATCTTAATTCCTCATCTCAAAGCAAATATATAATCCAATCACCACATAGATTATCCAAGGAATATTTACATCCCTCCTAAGGTTCCCCTCACAACTTCTGTCAGTTTGTACACAATGTAACCTTTAATATAATCAGTGCTTTGATTTTTAATACTTGGTTTAGTCTTCTTAAACTTGAAACAATATAGTTATGTTGATATCTATCTGTCATCTATTGTCTATTGTCTATCATTTACCTATTTATCTATCATCTATTTCTCTCTACCCCTTCATTTATCATTTATTTATTGTCTGTCTCTTATATATGTATGTATGTATCTATCTATCCATCCATCCATCTATCTATCATCTATGGCTGCATCATTAAGCTTTTTAATTTTATATTTTTGCCTTTGGATTACAGGTGGAAATAAATCCTTTAGCTACAGTTATGGCTTACTGCCTATGAAGCAGTATGTCCTTTGTTCAAACTTCACTAATATCAAAAGAATTTATTCATAATCTTTGCTACATCCTGTGTATTATCCATATATTTGTTTTTGTATTTGTTTTAGTTGGTCATGGGGCTTGAACTCTGGGCCTGCACGCTGTCCCTCAGCTCTTCAACTCAAGGCTAGTGCTCTACCACTTGAGCCACAGAGCCACTTCCAGTTTTCTGAGTGGTTTATTGGAAATAAGAGTCTCATGGACTTTCCTGCTGGCGCTGACTCTGAACCACAATCCCCAGATCTCAGCCTCCTGAGTAGGTAGGATTATAGGCATGAGCCACTGGTGCCCGGCTATCCATATATTTGTATTAGTACTTCGGGTTATTGTCACATCTGTGCTAGACATGCACCAGAAGTATTATTGGGTACCTGCCCAGTACAATTGGGATGACTCTGTCACAGGTATAATTTGTTATTTTATTAGAAATCGAGAGGGTTTTCTCAAATGACTGTACTAATTTAGGCTTACTTATAATTATAAGAGAGTTTCTACTTTTATATCCATAAGAGTAATTAGAATTAACTATTTTTATTCTACACATTGTGATGAATTTTGAGGTTTTATTTAGTTATTTATGTCTGAGATGGAAACCAGGGCCTTGTGTATGCTAGTGCTCTCCCACTGAGCTACATCACCAGCCTGCTGGTTTAACTGGGATGTGATATATAACATAATTGATCACATCCCAATTAATTATGCTCCATGACTTATGATGATGCTCCATTCCCATTAATCTATCATCAATTCAAAGCACCAAAACGTAAAAAAAATGTGTTTTATGCATGTAACCTTATGAAAGTCATGGTGTAGCAACAGGGTGCATGGTTGAGTGTCAACTACACCCTAAGCTCAGGATGCCATCATGAGAGAACAGCGTCATGGGAAAAGATAGAAATTGCAAATGCTACTGAATACGTGTCATTTTAATACCACCTTAAAACTCAAAAAATAGTAAACTAACCATCATGAATTGAGGATTCTCTAAATCTTTGACTCTATCTATCTGTCTGTCTGTCTTGTCATAGTCTGTGGCTAGCAGTTTGACTTTTTTAATACAGTTTTTTAAAAAGAAATTATATCCTTAATTTTAGACTGGATGATTATTATAAGATTCATAGGTGCAAATTTATATAGTCACCTATCTTAATGTGTAATTCAGTAATATTTTGTAAGAGATCCTTGTTTTTTTTTTTATCACATCCTCAAATTTCCTTTTGCTTCTTTGCAGTCATTTCCCATTTTCTACCATCTAAGAGCCAAACAAGTAAACTTCCTACTTTTAATATTTTTCCTTTTAAAGGAATCCTATATAAGTTTGGAATCATAAAATGCTTAGAATTTTGTGATTATTTTAGTTATGTGTACTTCATAGTGGTTTAAAGTTCACATATATCATAAATGTGTTATGTTTTATTTTCATTTATTGCTAACTGGAATGAATGTAATATGTGTACAAATACAATAACTATTTTATACATTCACCATTTATGTATCTCTGGATTATTTCCAGTTTTTATCTATTAGGAATAAACTAGGCAGGAACATTTATGTGTGCAATTTTTATATAGACATACATTTTCAATTCTCTTGACTAAATATCAAGGAATAAATCTTCAATGAGTTGGAAGAGTCCTTTATTCTGAACACAAGTGCCTATCAGAAGGACTATTTTGGGTTTCACATATACTTTCATCATATTCTACAATTGTATTTTTCTTAACTTATTGTTAGTGCTGTTTTCTCCACTAGCAGTTTTAAATCCATGAAGTTTGCTGGAAGCAGTGGCTCAAGCCTATAATCCTAGCTTACTTGGGAAGCAGGAAAGGAGGATGGGGAAAATCTCATTTTGAAGGCAACCTGTCCATAAAAGTTTATGAGACTCCACCTCAACTTGTGTTGTGGTATGGTGGTGCATATCTGCTATCCCATCTACAAGAACAGCACAGGATGTAGTGGCATGTGTTTGTCATTCCTAGAGACACAGGGAAACAAAAATAGGATTATAGCCTAGACTGGTCCCAACATAAATCCATAGCATACCTTGCAAGTAACAGAAGCAAAAGGTTACTAGAGGCATAGCTCAAGTGATAGAGTGCCTCCCTAGTTTGCTCAAGGCCCTGAGTTTAGTCCTTAATACTGTTAAATAAACAAATAAAAAGATCTGATTTATCTCTGCTTAATGTGAATTATTCTTTCTGAATCACATGTAAAAGGTACTTGTCTTTACCTAGGATAAAAAAGGTTAAAATTTACTAAGATTTCATTTTAAGGGCTTTTGGTTTAGGCTATTACATTCAGAGTTCGAATGCATTTGGGGTTCATTTTCCTCTTTAATGTGTGTGTATTTTTAAGATTGGTTCCTTCTTTAGCTTTTTAAAATTATTTTTAAGTATTTGTACAAAGGGGTTTCACTTCAGCATGCCAATGTGTGAGTGCAATTATTCTTGATCAATACCATCCCTTTCATCATTCTCCCCGCTCATCTATCCTAATGCCAATCCATCCACTCAACTTGCCTGGTTCCATTTTCTCATATGTATATTGGGAATTATGACTGTATTCACCGCCCTTCCTCTCACCATCCAGCCACACACATCCTCTAACCACCTCCTCCAAGACAAACATGTTTCAGTTTCCTGGTTTTTATTTTGCTAACTATCAGTTAATTGCTCAAAAGAATCATTTTGTGTATTGAGCAACTAAAAGGACCAACTTTATTCTTTCGTGTATACAGCATCTATAGTGGTTCAAGTGATGTTTTCTGTAACTGCTGTTATTTTCCCTTTGAATTGTTCTGGCACTCTTCTTGACTGTTGTGACCTGAGAAAGATGTTAGAGTGAGAAACTAGTCTCCACGCTTCCACGAAAGACTATAATTAGATAATTACTCTCTAGGAAGGGTCTTGATGCTCCAAGCCTTTCTATTTCAATTACAAACGGAGCCCGAGTTGGACGTGAATGTCATCCTCAACCTCTCTTTCATAAAGGACTCACTTCTTCCTCTGCAGGTGTCTTTTTATTCTTGTAGTTGGATTGTGAGTAAACTATATGTTCATTCCATTTGTGTCTTGCCTGAAATCTTCCATGGTTTAAGAATCCAGATAGTTGCTCTGATCTTCTAGTCATACTAACCACTGCAGGCTTTACAACTTCGTAAAGCTCAATTATATGAAAAAAATATTCTGAGAATGTGTGCACTTTATTTTGTATCTAAGAAGCCTCTGAATGGCAACTGGGGAAATTTTCATTTTTTTAAGTAATATGTGTGCCAAATTATTAAAGACAAGAATTTTATCTTTCATTGCTATTTCTACCTAAGCACTTAAAAGCCATAGAGAAGATGAAAGAAGCATTTTTTATTTTGAACAAAATTTGACATGCAAATGATATAAAAATAAGAGATATTTTCTTTTAAAATATTATCCTTTCAGACATGAAATGATTTTTTAGAGAGAAAAGAGAGATTGCAAAGCAGATTTTGCCTTATTTTAGTTCAAAATTAGAGTATTTGAATTTATGTTCTAGCTGGCTAGATGAATGTCTCGGTTGAGACCTCCAGACTAATAGAGTCAGAGACAGTAAGAAGCCCTCAGGAGCCCTCAGAGGAAGAAAGGATAATGGAGCAGCCTGGTGATACTACCCCGCAGGGCCAGAAATGAAGCACCAGGGACCCAAGTAGTCCCAGAACCAAGCCGGTGTTCTAGACAAACAAACAGATCTAGTCTGCAGAGTAATTAGAAATAGGGGAATGCAGAATCCTAAAGGGAGTAGCTGCCTATAATAGAACAAAAGTTTCAGAAGTAGGTCTGGCTGTAGGAACATGGATCCAGGATCAGTAAGCCCAGCATGGGACTTAAGCAATTGTCAATTCTCTCTAAGAGGACACTGATTAAACTTTCATAAGTTAGAGAGGACTTCCAAAAATCACTTTCTTAAAGGTTTTTTTAGGGGGCTTGAGTTGGGGAGAGGATTAAAATAATAGCACAAAAAGTGGAAAGCAGAACAAACCAGGAATTAGTATTGCAAGTGACAGTGATATGGGGTATTTGTAAAAGATTCCTTTGGTTTACAACACTTTTTGGCATTTGTTAATTAACATACTATCTTTGCAATGTTTTGTCATGCCACATAAAAAATTAAACAAATTGTAAAAAAAAACTTTGCAGTTAAAACAATACCCCTTGTATGGTTTTGTAGGTCAGATAGTTAGATTCTCTGCTCAGGGTCTCTTTTCTTGGTGTGTATTTTTTCTTTGAGGCTTAGCAACCCTTCTGCACTTGCTGGTCACTGGGGGTATTTATTTTTGTCATTTATTTCCATATGACTGTCTATCTGCCATCCATGGCAGATCTAGTCCTTCTCATTCATCACATCTTTGACATCTTCTTCTGCCTTTTTATTCTCCAGTCCAGACAAATAACCCAGAGCAAATTCAACTGGTTAGTAACCTTAATTACATCTGTAAAAGCCCATTGTAGTCATGTAGTAATGCTATTTAACTATGGGAAAAGAGGGGTCATTGTCAAAGGCCGTATGTATTCTAAAGGTAAGAATTCCAAGACATGGGCAGATTAAATAACCCACTCCATTTCAGCTGCTTACAAGATATAGTCATGTCTGAGCAAACTCAGCTTTGCTCTTCCAGTTTGCAATCTCCTCCTGTAGGGGAACAAATGAAGCAATATGACTGGTATACCTTGATCTATTCAAATAGGCACTTAGCATCTTTCAATGACTGCTAAGATGTTCACTTAAATTAATTTTTATAAAAAAGAAATATGGAGATTTGAAAATGCAAATCTGAAGCTTCAGGAAGGAGTTTATTTTGGGGAAACATATATTGAGACAGCTGGTAGAAAACAGGCTTCTGTACACACAAGAAGGTGGACTGGAGGTCAACCATAAACCAGCTCTTCATACTGATACCATGCTATTGGATGATTAAATCAAGTCTCTGGGTGTGTGGCAAGGAGAAGGGAGGGTCTGGGGGATAAATAATGGATATCTTGTAATTCAAAGCCAGAAATGCCAATTTTCTAGATGAGCAATTCTTTCCAAAGCAGGGCAGGAAAGGGTAGGCTAACACAATAGAAAGGATATTATTACTTGGAGTTTCACCTGGTTATAAGATTTTATTCCCAGTTTGACTTTTACCTTTTATTTCAGAGAAGAACCTGCTGGGTTTACAAATGATAAAAGAATCAATTAAATTGAATTGCCTCATGGCATTTCAAAATAAAATATCCAATTAAATTGTTGTGTGACAAATTTAGGAAAGACTCATTTTGCTAGACTTTTTAACTGTGCAAAAGTGAGTATAATTAAGTATAAATACATCAACACCAGGCGACTTTTCAAAATAGGAGCTGGCATTTTGATGCTGCTAATTGTGGAACCAAATGTGTAGACTAAAGTAGTTCATGGAAGAAAAAGAGGCTTCAGAGTGCTATACTACTGTAACTGGATTAGTTGTCTAGTTAAAAGGTTTTCTATAATTCTAGCTACTCAAGAGGCTGCAACCTGAAGATCCCATGTCAAAGCCAGCCTGCAGGAAAAGTCCATGAGGCTTGTATTTCTAATTAACGACCAAGAAGCTGGAAGTGGAGCTGTGGCTCAAGTGGTAGAGTGCTTGCTTTGAGCATAGAAGCTCAGGGATAGCGCCTGGGCCCAGAGTTCAAGAGCTATGAATGGCATAAAAAATAATGTTTAAAGAATAGTTTAAAGCATAGCTTAAACTTCTCTGTGCTAAATTTACTTCTGACTCCTTAGCTTCCCTGTCCCTTGTACATGACCAGAATCATTGACTAGCTACTTGAGGTATACTCATCGCCCATTTAATTACTTTTGAGAAAGTATGATTATGATTAGAACTGATTTTTTCTTTTCAAGTAAAGGAAGGGTCATACTCAACTATTAATGTTTGGCAACCACTTCCCATTGTATAGCTAGATTTTTTTAATAAATAAAAAGAAATAAAATTATAGACAATAGAATACTTTCCAAATTCTGAGATTCAAAGGGATAAACCAAGTTGGCATCCAACTTTAATAGCAAAAGTCAAAAACTGTAAAATTACAATGGAGGTACTTCATAAAATAGCCATAGATCATAGCCATATAATTGAGAGATCACAGATAATGGCTATTTATAAAGTAGCCCTTAAATTATATAATGATTCTTTATAAACTTCCTTAAACTACCCAGCCTTTTTGATTTGGCATTCAAATGCATTACTGACTTGACTTTGACCATTTTTATTATCATTCCCCCCAATTATCTTTTCATTTCTTTTATTCTGAAACACCATGTGGCTTCCTGCCTATCCACCCACCCTCAAGCATACTGGACAGCACACAAGCCTTTGGTTCTGTGAAATCTGAGGAAATTCTTCAGAGGCAGCAGAAGAGTAGGATCATTAATTTCCCCTCCAGTTTTCTAGCCAGTGAAGCACAGAACTGCTTGTTAAAATGAAGAAAAACATCTCTAATTCAGAATGCAAGTAGTCATACAATTAAATTGGGAAATAGAGAATTCATTATGATGGTATAAAATATATCAAACTGTCATATCACAAGGTAAATCTCAAATTGCCCTATTTTAGAAGATCTATCTTGATCAGTCCAGTCCATGACTTAGAATTACCTAGACCTCCCTGGAGATGAATATTAGACATACATCAGATAGAGCCAGCAACCCAAAAGCAGCATGATATCTGCTGTTATCACTTTTTTACTCCCTGGTATTTTTTATATCTCTTCCTATTATGAGACTCAATTTGGCCAGAAATGAATTAGGATTGTCCTAGTGATGTTACTTTTGATTAATGAATTTAGCCTCAGTAGCCTTATGGTGACTTTAGCTCTCTGAGGTCTCCCTGGTTGGATGGATGTCATCTGTTAATTGGGAAAAACACCATGTTTCTTCTTAGAACCTTTGATCAAACATCATGTGAGAGTTTGTAGAAGATGTGATCATGACCTGGGCTATTTAGATTGTGAACAGAAACCCAAAGATTGGATTTGCCAAAAATCTAGTTAGAATGTGTGTTACATTTCTCTTCCAATCATCCTATCATTTTATGATATTCATTTGTGTTTTGGAAAAACATTTATTGAGTATTTATGAGTGATGAGTTCTCACCATTAGTGTGGCTGAATTATGAATAAATTGAAGGGTCTTCTGTAATTCATCTGTTGTGTGTGTGTGTGTGTTGTTGTTGTTGTTTTGGTTTTTCTTTTTGTTTGTGTTTTGCCGGATCTGGGGCTTGAACTCTGCTTCTGGGATCTGTTTCTGAGCTTCTTTTGCTTAAGGTGAGTGCTGTATCACTTAAGCCACAGCTCTCCTTTTGTGTTATTTGAGTAGATTATTGGAGAGAAGAATCTCAGGAAGTTTCCTGCCCAGGCTGGCTTTGAACCACAATCTTCAGATCTCAGACTCCTGAGTAGCTAGGATTATAGGCTTGAGCCCCTAGCACCTGGCTCATCTGTTGTGTTTTTAAATGACTTCCTCTAAATAGTGAGAGGCAAGGCAGACTTACTTCTTTAGCTTCCTTGGTAGTCAGCCTTTTCCCCCTGTATACTTTTAGAACCAGAGTTGCATTTATACTTTCATAAACATGCTTCTTTAAGCCATGCATCACCTTGTTCAGTGACAGCTTCTTAGATTGCCTTTTTCTTTCTTCTCATCTGACCAATTTCTAGTTCATATGTGTGGAAACTAAAATCTAGTCTCTCTCTAGGATGCACCAATTGCAGAGAGAATATAGCACTTTTCCTTACTTAACCCAACCATAGTGTTTTATGTCTTATTAAGATTGTTACATTTGCTTCTCCCCATTAGAATGAGAGTGGTACACCATTAAACAGAAGGAACATCACCTCAGTTGAATCTAGGTTCCTAAAATGGTAGTAAAACTGATCAAAAACTTCACACAGGCAGTTTCTTTCTAATTCAGACCAGATATCATCCCCTCCTCCATTCTTTCCCCCAATATACAATGAGCTACTGGCTTCACTAGTCTCTCAAGCATCAGCTCAACCTTGCCCAAGGAAAAATGCAGTGAATCCTTTGAATACAGAGTGAAAGGGACCCCAGGGATCAAGTGCTGGGCTTTCCATTTGCATTTTAAAGTCATCAGGATGTAATGTAAAGGGTCCTGGGTTTGGGAGAGGGTTACCAGATTAGAGATCTAAAGTTTTAAAGATTTATTAAGCATTGTGCCTGGACACAATCATGTCTAAACATGTTTTTTCTTATTGAACTAATTGAAGTAGATATTATTTGACAAGCTGTTTATTATGCTAAGATATTTTTTTCATTTGCGTATGATCCAAATATCACAAGTAGGTCAAAATAAATTTGTTATGTAGTAAAGCCCTTAAAGTGTCGGGTAGTGTATCCTGAGAGTTTTGTGTGGCTCATGACACATGCCTGGGAAGGCTTTCTCTAGCTTTAGTCTCCCCATGAGCTGCCTAGAGTCACCTTTGTTAGATGCTACTATTACTACAGTTCTGAGAGGGGGAGCCATCACTACTGCTATCCTCTCTCTCCTGAACTCCCTACTGGTCTTCAGATAACAGACTGTAGTCTTTTATTTGATGTCATTAAGATTTTCATAGAGTCTGTGATGAACACAATCTACAGAATCACTTGCAATCCTGCAGCTTAATCCAGCCATCATTGGTGATAGGCAGAGATTAAGTATAACCCATGTGGGAACAAGAATGATATTCTGGAGACGTAGCTCAGAATCACATTTCTGCCTTCTCATATCTTGTCGGTAGCCAGGTAATACACTGTGTACAAATCTCATCCCAGAGCCTTCAGAATATTGTTCGTGCTCTCTTCAATAATCCATTGCTGTCATCTCGAAATCAAGTTAAGAACTTCTTCCCAGATATGATCATAAGTAAATGTCTTGGCATTGTGTGGACCACACCTGTATATTAATGTGATGAATTCTAATGTTCAGATAATTATTTCTTTTGTGCAATTCGATAGTGGCTGTGACAAGCACAATACAAGGTATTATGGTGAATAAGACATGGGTGGCCTTCTAGAAACTCCTAAATAGGCAAGACATATATAGGAACATAGTGAATATTCTATAAATAAAGCTTGGTAGACTAGAAGAGGGAAAATGGGGAGAACTAGTTGGTATAAATTCCATAGGCCGATAGCCCCTTTTGATCAAGGTCTTATAAAATTTGTAGGAGAAAAAGAAAGCTTGCTGGGTGCCAGTAGCTCACGTCTGTAAACCCCCACCCCCCTACCTTTATAAGAAGAAGAGAGTAGTGTGGTAAGACATGAAATTAGAACCTTATTTGGGGGCACTCTATATATTAAATGTTGTGTTTTAGGACCAGGAACATGAACTAATTTAATTGCCCTGGTGAAGACTGAGTCATGAGCAGGGACAGTAGTGACATTTTAGTGATGGTTGATAGTTATTAAGAAGCCTTTTTGTGACTCTTCCTCTCCCAAGGTGCTTTTAGAGGTAGAACCCAGTAATGACCCTTGGGTAATTTTCTAGGAGCAACAATGACCCTGGAACTGACACCCCTGGAGCCACAGAGGGACTGAGGTGGTGAGAAGGAATGAACCAAACCCCAACGCCAGGGAAAATCCATCGCTGTACAGAACTGCAGGCCTATAGCCTCAGACTGCTCATGTCCCTGCTCTATCGATTTCAGCTCCATGTCTAATTGCTGCAACTGGCAAACAAATGCCTCACTTTGGGATGTTTAAGGATCCATAGATTCTCCTGGAGCAAGAGTTGCAACGCTTTGTTACCAGTGCTTTTGTATATTGTTTACTTGAGCATTGAATTAGGACATGAGCTGTTTGAGCTATTTGAGCTTCTCATGTTATCCTTGTGCCCCATCTTCTACAACAAGTAGTGTTTTATCAAGGACATTGGCCGTAGCTTAAATGGTCTTATATGACACACAGGGCTAGGCACATTCTCAGTGAACTGAATCATGGATAAAATGATTTAAATTCTCATTTCAGTGTGATTATCAAAGCCTTTTTTCTATAAAACAAAGATATTTGAAGGAGGAAAACCAACCATTACTCCACTTTTGTAAAACACTCATTATTTGACTTTGTCAGGTTATTTTCTGGTTCTTAATCATTTTCCTATCTTGGCAAGGCTTCAATCTATTCATCCATTATCTACTACATCCACACGGAGGATTTAACTATGAAGATGAATGAGAATCAATAAAAACAAAATATAAGATGTAATTGGGCTAGGCATGATGGCATACAACCATAATATTAGAACACAAGATGTAGAGGTAGTTCACAAGTTCACAGCCAACTTCTGATATACAGAAAGACCCTGTCTCAAAAAATTAAAAATTAAAAAATACAAATTTGAATGTTCATCCTTTTGTTTTATTTTAATTTTTAAATTTACCTTCAGTAGTTGTACAAAGGGGTTCCAATTCAACATATCAATTTATGAACACAATGCATCTTGATCAGTGCTAACTGCTGCATGGTTCTTCCTCTAGTCCCCCAACCCTACTCATCCCCTTAAGTTATCTAGTTCCATTTAGCCTCTTGTTGTAGCAAAATATTATGTATGTTGTTGGATGAATGTCATAGTAATTTATGGAATATTTATCCAAAATTCTGGATATTTACTTGATATTACATATTTACCTCATATTAATCAGGAAATTAATTAGTACTTGTATTTAAAATGTACATGGCTATATTTAATGACCTCAGTCCTGAGTTCATTTTTTTCATTATCTCTCATTTCTACTATTGTAAATTTAATTCCAGAAATAAGTAAAATATATGTGCCGTTAGCTACTCAGCACTTAAAAATTTTGAGCTGGGCTTCTAGCATTCATTCCCATGAATTTGATTGCTGTTTGTTGTAATGCAATGGGCCCTTCTAACTTGAGCAGAGTAAATTTGACTGTGAAATGGTATAGTCAATAATTATGTGAAAGCCGTAGTAGCTCATTCATAGAGCAATAAATCCTATTTAATGCTCTGCAGAAGATGGAAAATATAGAAGTACAGGATACTTCTTTGATAAATGAAACATCAATTGTATAAATATCTTATGTATAAATTATGGTCATGTAGCATTCCTTTTATTACTACACACTCTTTAAACATACAGTTAAAAAATCCAAGCTCAGGGCTGGGAAGGTGGCTCAGTGGTAGAGTGCTTGCCTTGCATGCCTGAGGCCCTGGGTTCGATTCCTCAGCACCACATAAGCAAAAAGAAAAAAACTGGAAGTGGTGCTGTGGCTCAAGTGGTAGAGCCCTAGCCTTGAGCTGAAGAGCTGAGGGACAGTGCCTAGGCCCAGAGTACAGGCCCCACAACCAGACCCCCCAAAAAAAATCTAAGCTCACATTATCATGGTTAATACTCACATGTTAGGAGAGCATGAGTCATAGAGGATTTTACCTGTGTGGACTACAGAGAAACTCATTTCTTTCTCTGACCTAATCTTGTCCCCAAAGAGTTCTGGAGTACCATTTCATAAGTGTATTTCTACCTAAGTGCATGTCTTTCTTCTTCTCTTAATGTATCTGGATTCCTCCAATGATGCTGAAGAGGATGGAATTGAAGAGTGCATGTTATGAATATTGGTACCCATCTGTATCCTTGGATGCTGGCAATTCAGATGAGTTGCTGAAGAACAATTATCCAAAGCCAGCTTCTGGTGGCTTGGTTTTCTCTCCTTTATGCAAGTATCGACATTTCTCTCCAGTTAACATAGAGACCATGTGATCTTGGGAGGCATGCTGAAATAATAAACACCTTGGACAGCCATGCTCTCTGTAATTGTCAGATTTCTGTTGACTTCCATTCTCAGCTCTGATAGGGATTGACTTTCCTAACTGAAACAGGCAGTAAGGACTTTCCCTATCTTCTGAATGCAGAAAATGCACCTAGCAAAGAATCAATGTGCTCAGATCCAGGAAGAGGAGCAAAAAGATGGAGCATCACTCCACCAGCCCTAGGCTTAACTGTAAAAAAAAGCCAACAGTTTTACCAATGACAGAGTTGAGAAGATCACTTTGCTCTGTGAAGCATCAAGAATCCAGAATCTTTGTTTCTGCAACTGGTGGATTGCCTCTAAAACATTAGGTGTTCATTTTAATTTTCAGGAATATTAAATATACTTTTAAGAAACACAGCTGGGAGGAGGGGGGCTGGGAAGTTGGCTCAGTGGTAGAGCACTTGCCTTGCATGCCTGAGGCCCTGGGTTCGATTCCTCAGCACCACATAAGCAAAAAGAAAAAAGCTGAAAGTGGCGCTGTGGCTCAAGTGGTAGAGCGTAAGCCTTGAATTGAAAAGCGGAGGGACAGCGCCCAGGCCCAGAGTTCAGGCCGGACAAAAAAGAAACACAGCTGGGGATAACAATATTTGTCTATGAGCCTCAAAGTGTTTGTATCTCTGTATTGAAATCTTTAAGATAAACATGTTAATTGGATTCTTAATGCTGAACATGTTGATACTAAATAGCAAGGCAACTTGCATATATTCTCACTATAAAGTACATGCAGGTTTACTTTACTATTAATTATTTATATACTTTTCTAGGCTTAATAATTCCTAGGATACAGAATCATGTATATAGATTGCTGACTAGCTGGAAATAGCTGTGGGTATCTAAATAATTGAGGAAAAGTCAACGTAGCCATCAGACTCCAGATATTATACTAAATACAGGGACGAAGTCCCCCTAAACAAGACATTTTGATTTATTTGCCCCATATATCTAGAGTATTAAAATATTTTATACATTTATCTAAGTCTTTCCATTGCACATTACTTTTTCTTTGTTATATAGCATAATGAAAGTATGTTCAGTATTTGCAAACACATAAGAAATTCTAATATGGTGAGTGGAGTTAGTTTTAGATTTGTTTGGTATTATAAAATTAGTTTATATGATTGAAACATTTTAGAACTTCCTAAAAATTTAGAGAGGTATAAAGAATTACCCCTCAATTCAGCACCACATGGATTTCTTCCTTAAGTATTAGATTGAGTCACTCACAACTCAAATATAAGGCAGGGGTTGGAGACATGGCTCAGTAGACAGAGTGCCAACCAATGAGCAAATGTGTTAGGTACTGAATTTGAGTCCTGGTCTTGGACCAAAAATAGAAAAGGAAAGTAAAAGTCAGTCACTGGGAAGAAATAGTTTCAAAGACATGAAGTTAAGCAAGGAAGCTTCGATTGTGCTTTCATGCCACAAGCTTTGAGAGGAAGACCGAGGAGGCGGGATGGTAGCAGGTCAGTAAGAACTGGTCAGTCCCATTAGCATGGAGGAACCAATGTAGTATGCAGAGGAGTGAAATATCTCACACTGGAAATTCAAAGGATTTATAGTAAGGACACATTGCATATACTTTAAAAACTGGATAGACTTTCCATAGGTAAAGGTGTGAAGAAGGTCATTAAAGGTGAATGGAAGCACCATGAGCAAAAACCTAGAAGACTGAAGACAAATCCACCTTGCCTGGAATACAGGGAGGGGAAGAAGTCGTAGGATTTCTTGTTTGCATTGGAGGAGCCATCATGAATATGTCTTCAACAAGGTGGGTTACAAGTATTATAAGAAGATTACTCTTTATTTGTGCTTCATTGGAGATTCTTGTTCTGACAAGGACCAGGATTTCTTTAGTATCTCTTAGCAACAGTGTGAATAAAAGTGTTAAATTGTGGATAAAGATAACTCACTGTGTATCTAAATTGTGGATAAAGATAACTCACTGTGTATCTATCAAGCAATTTATAGCATTCATCATTTAATCCATATATCAGCATCATTCTAGTATGGTTTTACCTAACTTGGAACCATACACTTTTTTTTAAAAATGTGTTGGTGACAGCCTCTTCAACAAACGGTGCTGGAAAAATTGGCTAAACAGTTGTAGAAAACTAAAGTTAGATCCTTACATATTACCCTGCACCAGAATCAGTTCCAAATGGATCAGAGACCTCGAAGTAAAAGCAGGTACCCTGAAAATATTACAGGAAGGAATAGGAAAAACACTAGGGCTCCTTGGCACAAATAAAACTTTAATAAAGACCCAGAGGGCTGGGAAGGTGGCTCAGTGGTAGAGTGCTTGCCTTGCATGCATGAGGCCCTGGGTTCGATTCCTCAGCACCACATAAGCAAAAAAAAAAAGCCGGAAGTGGCATTGCGGCTCAAGTGGTAGAGCTTTAGCCTTGAGCTGAAGAGCTGAGGGACAGTGCCCAGGCCCAGAGTTCATGCCCCACGACCGGACCCCCCCCCAAAAAAAGACCCAGAAATATAACAAAGAAATGTTGAACAAATTGGATTGAATTAAACTGCAGAGCTTCTGCATGGAAAAGGACATAGCTAGCAAGATAAATAGAAAGCCCATAAACTGGGAGATCTTCACTAGCCATACAACAGGCAAGGACTTCATATCCAAAATATACCTACAGATCAAAAAATTAAATTCCCTGAAAACAAACCCCCAAAGAAACAATCACCCCATTAACAAATGGGCTAAAGACTTAAAGAGAGACTTCTCTGAGGAGGAAGTATGAATAGCCAAGATATACATAAAGAAATGCTCAATATCTGGTCATAAAAGAAATGCAAATCAAAACAGCTTTGAGATTCCACCTTATACCAGTTAGAATGGCCATTATTAAGAAATCTAATAACAGCAGATGCTGACAGGGATGTGGACAAAGGGGAATGCTAGTACACTGTTGGCAGGAGTGCAAACTTGTCTAACCACTCTGGAAAGCTGTATGGAGTTTCCTCAAAAGACTAAATATAGATCCAGCAATCCTATTCCTAGGCATTTACCAAATGACCACAAACAAGGCCATGCTAAAGCTAATAGTACAACCATGTTCATTGCAACATTATTTACCCCAGCTAATGGAGCCAACCCAGATGCCTCTCAGTAGATGAATGGATCAAGAAAATGTGGTATATATTCACAATGAAGTTTTATGCTTCCATCAGAAATAATGATATTGTATCATTCACAAGGACATGGAAAGACCTGGAAAAAACATATTAAATGAAGTAAGCCAGACCTGAAGAAAAGTAAGTTGCATGCTTTCCCTTATGTGTAAGAACTAGAACATGCCTATGATATAACAGGGGATCTCAATAATCCAATTGCTTAGTGCATAGGACCATATATAATGAGGCATATTAATATAAACTCCAAGATACAGAAACAAGAGGTTCTTATGTCTTGTACATTGTTTTTTTTTCCTTTCATTTCTCTTAATCGTCTGTATCTTGTGCCTTGTATATGAGATTATTGGATTAGTGGAAGGGAAAGGGAATCAGAAATAGCAGGACAAAGGATGAACTAAGGCAACATTGACATTCACTTGACACTATGTTGGAAATGAACTCTACAACTTGACGGGGAGGGGAGTAGAGAAGGGTAAGCAGGAGACCTTAGTTAAGTAACTGTAACTTCCTGCTAGTCACCTTTTCAATAAAGATTAATAAAACAAAAATGTCTTTGTGAATACATATTGAAGCTTGGTGAATATATATTGAAACTATAATGGTAATTGTAAATATTGTTTTTTCCATGTTTTAGGTTATGGCTTGCCTTTATCTAATTTTATATTAGTAATGAAGAGATTTATCACTTATGCAACATGCAATTTTTCTTTTTTATTATTTTGAAACAGAGTTTGTTGTAAAATGTCTTTAAATAATGAACAACACTCAGAGATTTAAAAACATAATTTCATAGGAGTTTTTCTGCAGCATATCCATCTTATCTTCAGGGGCTTCTCATGCAATTATTCTTATCTTCTCTATAAATTCTCAGTGGTCATTGATGTATTGCTATTATATTTTAAGGCAAAATTAATTTTATGAAAATGAATTATTTTCCTGATTATTGTGGCCTTACTATATAATGGATATGCTCTTTCAGTAACCTTTTTAAAATTGATTAGTTTTAAACCGATTGCAATTGTTTTTCAAATAAGCACTTCTGAAAGAGGCCTTGTTATTTATTTGGATTGAAGAGTCATCTTTTTCAGCGGCCATCTCAGGTACGGTCTCAGAGCAAATGAAATCTGTGATTGTAACCATTGTAGTTTCAAATGGAAGAAAATACATATTCACTCAGTGGCCATGTCAGTCACTGAATTTCCTACACTGATAGAAAACATGCCTATAAATGTGCATGTTATTGTATATGTGTCTGTTGTCAATAGGAAGGATTATAACACAGAAAAATTTTCTCATTAACTGCATTGTGAATCAGTTTTCCTAATGAAACTATACAGTCTTCAAACCTATGAATTAAGTTTTTATGGGCTGGGGGTGAGGTTGATGGAATCACATATATCATATAGTCAACTTCTTTTTTTTCTTTAAGTCTCAGTGATTGTCAGTATGGTCAGTGTTCTGTAAGAGTCCCTGCTGGAGTCTTGTATAAACCATCAGCCCCATTCTATGAACCATGTAATCTAGTGTATCCTGTCACTATATGTTAACAATGTATTCCAACTACATAAAAGGATTATCATGCTGCTTTCTTAAAGATTACCTTAATGTGTGACTTCTTATATACTGAGAAGACAAGATTTGGCCAGGAACACAGCTTTCAACTAATATAATAATTATAGAGTACCCTTTGTCTTGCCTTCCTGCCTTGAGAAGAAATGTTCCTATGTCCAATAGGAAGAAAAATCCAGGGATGTTGGTCTCTGAGAGATCAGTAAAGAGACATTACAGACAGCTCTCTAGAGTTATCTATATTTATCAGCATTTTGCTAGATGAAATTGAAAAGAAACAAAGAGGAAAGAATCAAGAATCTTGGCCCATCCATCCTCTTATTTTCCTTATGTTGACACCAATTTAGGGAAATCCTTACCAAGTGCATAATGCCTGGGTTTTGCTTGAAACTACTTTCCCTGGGCTATTGTGTGGGCCTCCAGAAACCTATATACATCTATAATGAACCTGTCCCTTGTGTGGAATATATCGAGCTGAGAGAACCCACCCAAAGCTATCCAGGCCTATTGGAATAAGGACTCAAACATTATACTGCAGCATTGGATACAATCATTTAAACCTCTGGAACTGAGCATTCCTCTTCCTCCATGAAAATTAAACAGCAGAGAAATCTGCTGGCAGAGATAAAAATAAAGTAGCTTTTTGAGCCCTCACTATTACATACCTGCCTTGGGTCAGTGAGGTTTTCCTGAATCCTGAGAGCTCTGAGTAATATATCTCTTTAATGTCAGCTTAGGAGCTAAATCCTGTTCGAAAACAGATCCCTGTAGGCATAGGAGATGGAGAAGGAGGGCAGAGTATAAACTTCTGCAACCTTAAGTGGAGTCATCTTTAGAAGATTTCTAGGTCAGCCTCATTTTGTTGGTAGAATCACTAAAGCCCAAAGAGCAAAAATACATTTTGACCAGGTTAGACCAGCAACTCATGAGTGACAGAGTCAGAATTTGAAATCTTAGCTCTGAGAATCATAGTTCTCAGGTATCATTTGAAGTGATACCAACTTCCAGATAAGTACTGTATGCCCAGTTCCATACATTTATGCATTATGCCCATATAATTATACACGTAGCACTGACCATGACACACATATGAGCAGCACCACTTCCATTTGTCAGGATGGTTTATATTGTTTTGATTCTTTTAAACTTATTCTGTGGATGAGCGATTCCTTGTGCAAGCTGCTTAGCCAGTAATTTTGTTCTGGAACCAGCAGCGCCTTTATTCTGCAATCTGTCCATTATCCCTGTGGATCCATTTTCATTCTCTCTCAAGGTCCCACACAGCCCCTTTCTCCGTGGATATAAACAGATTGCTTTCTTCACACAAACAAACCAAGCCGCTGAGGGATCAATTCCACCCACTTCCCTCATACTCTGTTTTTTTTTTTTTTTAATCTTCCGGTCTCTCCTGACTGAAAGAAATCTGAGTCGTTATTTTTCAAGACTGACAGGTATCCCTGGGGTCTCCTTCCAGTGCATCCTTTTTGGGGGTGATTTATTGGTTAGCCCATCCCCAGGATTCTTACCAACTCTCTTTAATGGTCATTGTTTCTACATAGAAAAAATGATTAAGATTTCCCCATGCCATGAAAACACACCTTAAGGTTTCCCTTAAGTCAAACTGTTAAATTGTCATCCTTTTTTCCATTCACACTCTGACACCTATGCCTTGGATTTCTCTCTTGTGCAATCATTTCTTAAATGCTTCCACTCAGTGTTTGTCCTGTGAGATCTGCTTCAATTATCTCTTAAATGTCCCCTGAAGTTTTCTGATTGCTGAATCTAGGAGTCACTCCCTATGATTTTACAAGAAAATGCTCCAAAGCTTTTGAAGTTAGAGGCAACACTTTCTTTATAATAGCTTCATTACCTATAGCTCTCCTGGTCATTTGATCAAGCCATCTCTTGAACTACTCTGCCTCCTACTACTCTGGTTTCTACCCTTTGATTAAGTAGCATTTTCCAAGGTTCTGACCTTGATCATTCTCTCTTATCCCATGAATTAAATTTGTGTAAAGTTGAGTGAGAGCTTGGAGTAGACAGCCATTCATATTGTAGAGTGTTCTTTAGTAGTTACTTAATGTCTCTATGATTTAGCATTCATGATCTGTAAAGTGAGGTGAAAGATAATTGCTCACAATTGTCAAGCACTTAATCACATGCTAGACACTGTATGGACACTTTCTATGCATCTGGTCATTTCTTGTCATAGCTTTCTGTGATTATTATCGTAACATTGATATACAGAAAGGTTATATGTGTTCCAGATGACATAGATAACAAATAGCTGTGCCAAGGTAGCTCTGCTACTAATTGTTGTCCTCAATAATGATACTTGTTTTACTCAAATGATCCATATGAAATTGGAATAAAATAATGCATATAAAACTATTAGAGTTACTAGCATAAATTAGATGCTTAGATAACATTAATGGTATGTACTCCTCTTAATATTAAAAGATTTTTAGGGAATTACATTAGGAGGTTATCTCCACTTTCTGCAATTGAATATAAATCTCAATATACTGAATATTTTGAATATATCAATAATATATATATTGAATTGAATATATATGGGGTTGAATAATTTAATATATTGAATATATAGAATAATTGGACATACATACACACAGGTATGTGTCCTGAAATAATCATGTTTTTAATTAGTTATAATACATAGCATTACAATCAGAGAATTGAAAAGTACTGCCTGCCTTCTTTTCAGACTATGATCTTATACCTTGGAGCCATCAGTATATATTTATCCAGTCATTCATTTTTACAGTCAATGCAGTCCTGCTTGCCATTACTCTGGAATACTTTCTGAATTTTCTCTATTGGAGAATTTCTATCACTTTTGTTTTCTCTAAGGGTGTGCCATATCTGTCTAGATCCTTTCACCTGCATTAAGTATTTCTGTCTTTATTTGACAAGAGTTGTATTCCATAACTTTGGGTGCTACATATTTTCTTTAAACCATGAATCTCTGGCTTTAAATTGAATTCTCAGCAGCAGTCTAAAGTGTAGAGCAATTCAAAATGGATCCAGAATTTCAAAGTGGATGTAAAAATTTGGAGTCAAGACAGAAGACACTGTACAAATGGAAATGTGCTTATTATCTAACTCATGTAATTGTAATCTCTGCATATCATCTCTATAATATCAATAAGGTAAATTAATTACAAAAAAGAGATAAGTTGAGAAATGCTTAGAAGAGGGGAAAAAGAATTTAGTCAAGAGATCTTTTCTCCTTGTCCTTATCTTCTCTGAATTGGTATTTAAATGGTCTCTGTAAAGCCTAAAGGGAATGATTTAGAAAGTGTTTCTTCTAAAACAAACTCATACAAATGTTCCTCTGCACACGTTCATTTTGTTAACATAAAATTCCAGGTCCTCCATGTTTTTCTTTCCAAAGTGTTTTTTAGGAAGCACCCACTGTCCCCTGCACCTCACATATCCCTATTTACTATTTAACATTTTCCATCATTCTAATTGTTCTCACCTTACCTTTCCTTTGCTGGCCGATGTGGACTTCCTGATGTTCTCCATTCTCTGCATTATATAAATCTTACTCATTCCGAACGTCTTGGTCTAAATGTCACTTCCTTTATTTAACCTTTACAGAATATCACAGCAGAATTAAACTCTCCTTTGTATGCTATAGATTGTAGGTTTGATTTATTAAAGATTGAATCACTCTCTTTATTTTTGAAAGAATTTCTTATAGACATGTCTATTTTCTCCTTTCCCCACCAGTATAGCCTCCCAAGCTTATTGTGTTGCTTATTGTTGTGTCCTTAACACTTAACCTCAATCAAAGACTTGGGTTGTTGTAATTCAGTGAGTTGAAATAAACCAAGTTCTTGTGTTTTTAAGGCCTGCTATTCTTTTTTTTTTTAACTTTGTGATTATTGTGTTTGGGCCCAACAACTCTTATTTCCAGTTGCTCCTAATCAAATATAATTGGTGATATTCTTATTTGAGATAATTTGATATACAATTGCTTCCTTTCAATTATGTTTGTACTGTTTCATGGTTATTACTGGTTTTACTTTTGGCTATCTATCTCTACCAATCTATCTGTCACCTATTATCATCTATCAGCAATTTTCTATCTTCATGTATGTAGCTATGTACATATTTATTATTATGTCTAGCATCAATATATGTGAGAAAATGTGTCTTTTGTTTTTCAGAATCTAGCTTCCATCCTTCCATCCTTTACTTATATCTATTTCTCTGCAAATGACATAATTTCATTTTTCTTATATATAGTCTGTAGTGCATATATACCATATTGTATTGATCCATTCATGGATTAGAGAGCATATGGGGCATTTCACAGCTTGGCAATTGCGAAGAGCACTGAGATGAACATGAGGTATCTCAATGATATCATGACTTACATTCCTTCAGATATATGCCCAAAAGTTATAGGACAGTGTCCTAAAGTAAATCTACTTTTAGATTTCTTAAGGAGATTGCATACTAATTTCTTTAGTGGCTACCCTAGTTCGAATTTCATTCAACAGTGTAACACGGTCTTCCAAATCCTGCCCTCCTCCGCAAGTTCTTACCAGCATTTGTTGTTATTCACATACTTGAACATGGCCATGGTGACTAATGTGAGCTCGAATCTCAATGTTGTTTTTATTTTTATTTCCTTTATGGTCAAGGATATAAGCATTTCTTCATGTATTTATTGGCCATTATTCACATTGAGAACTTGTGACTTTTCTCTCCCACAACATGTTATCTTTCAGCAGATGAGTCTGTTACAGCAACGAGCCTACATTTAGAATCAATAAATATCCACTGTGCATACTTTCCTGCTATTAAAATATATTTGCACTTCATTGATGAAATTTCTTTTTGAGATGGGTCTCTATGAGTTTAAAGACCATGCTAGCTTTAAACTTACTATCTAGTCCCTGCTCCCTGAGCCTTTCCAGTGGGAGGATTATGGCATTCACCATTGCTACTAGCTGATAGAATTTTTATTAAAGGATCAATGTTTTCTTAACTGCCACCCACATCCCTCACCCTAAATAATATGCTCTACCATAGTGGATGTCAATGTATCTATCCACAGGGAAGTTCCAAGCAACAGATAGCACATCGGACTCTGCTATGCAACTGCAGCTCATGTCCTGCAGATCTCTGCTATTGGATCAAGTGAATTAAGAGTTGGGGTAGTAGCATATACATGCAACTTCAGCATTCTGGAGCTTGAAAAAGGATTACAAGTGAATTTGAGGCTAAGCCTGGCTATATAGCAAGATCTCATTCAAAAATTAAAGAGAAAAATATCATCTTTAAAACTGTCAAATGGTGCCTCAAGAAAATATTCTGAAATTATATATCACCAATATATGTGCAACATACTCAAGCATTTTTTAAGTATAAAAATATTGCCATATCAATGTGATACATCGTAGAACCAACTTCTGCTTGTCTATCATAAATGTGCCAATGTGGGGAAAAACTATGTAGCGATTTGAAAAAAAGAATTGACGATGAGCAACTGCTTTTAGGCCTTTGCTTATGGACAGGAATTGAGTATTGTGTTCTTTGAGAATTTTTTTTGTTTTTTGTTTATTTTTTTGTCGGTCGTAGGGCTTGAACTCTGGGCCTGGAGGCTGTCCCTGAACTCTTCAGCCCAAGGCGAGTGCTCTGCCGCTTGAGCCATAGTGCCACTTCTGGGTTTCTAGTGGTTTATTGGAGATAAGAGTTTCACGGACTTTCCTGCCCGGGCTGGCTTTGAACCACGATTCTCAGATCTCAGCCTCCTGAGTAGCTAGGATTGCAGGCAGGAGCCACCAGCGCCCGGTTTCATTGGGAAGTATTGAATCAAGCATTTAGTTTTGTGCATCCACTCCAGATCACTCAGTGGGTTTCTGTGTATGTCTGTGAATCTGTATGTGTATATCGGTGTGTGGGTACATTCAGAGAGAATCGCTTTCTAAGAGTGTTATTATGCTTTATTTTGTTACTTAAAAACAGAATAATAGATGGTAATACCTTCCATCCCTCACCAAATACCCTCTTATTTCTTCTGTACCCAGGTCTGTACCCCTGTAGTTGCTGGGACTTCAAATTTCTCTCAACTCATAGAAAAATCACATTAAACTTTAATAGTCTTCTGGCTTGGGATTCATATGATATTTCTGCCTGAGGACAGATATGTTTATATATATATATATGTATATATATGCATATATACACACACCTATATATGTACATATATATCAAAACATGTTCCTCTCTGTACTGTAAATATATACCTACCCACACCTACACACACATGTATGCACATATGCATGTAAACACACATGTACACTAAGTCTCTGGAATAATATCATTTCACAAAGAAAGTTAAACTTTAGTGGTAGTTCATTGACATGAATTTGTTGCAAAATAATTTCTCTGTATCAACTGATTAGATTTTAGAATTTTAGAGTTACATGGGCAAGGTACTTGTATAGCTATCCTAAGATTTAAGATTAACAGTGAATGCATACATATTAACATATCTATCAATTGTAAGGTTAATACATACACCTGAGCTTTCATGTTTAAAATTATCTGAGTATTTAAATTAGATATGGGATACTATACAGTAGATATCCCCTTTGGGTTCATTTTCTACAGGAAGAACATCCATGAAGAAGAAAACATGGAGAAATGTTTTTTTCTCCTTTCTTTCAGGCATCCATATATTACAGTATGATTTTGTTTAGAAGCTCTCATGGATGTTGGATTACCTATTATTTCTTGAACTATCTAGGTATGTTGAGTAGATAGAAACATTAACATATTTTTGCTGCTAATAACATAATACCACAGACTGGGTAAATTTAACAAAATGGGGAGAAGGCTTACTTAGAGCCATAATTTTAGAAAAATAAGACCAAAGGTTTGCATCATGTGATGATATTTTGTGTCTGTATGCACCTTTTTTTTAGTCTTTTTTCTCCTTCTTCATCTAGCCATCAGCAAACACTCACGAGGACTCCACTTTGATGACTTTTTCTAATGTTAATCACTTCTCAAATTCTCATCTCTAAACACTAGTCAGTTAAGTATCATCCTATTACTATATCATGGTGTCATTTAAGTTTGAACACAAAAGCCTTGGAAACAGACAAACCATAACAATGACTTTCCAGTTGGTATGAAATAAGCCCATGGACAATCTCTCAAATTTACCAAAAACAATCCTGATCCTTCTCAGGTTCTCTGATTGTGACTGGTAGATGAGTCATGTGGCCTCCTACAAGAGAGAACAGGAGGAGCCCAGGTTGGCTTAGGTTGGTCTTATTTCTATACCTCACAGCCCTGAAATAGAAAAGTGAGAATACAAGTGAGATTTGGCCTTCATTCTTCTGGTGCCCTTTGTCTATTGACAGATGCTGAAAGTTCGGTGGATGGTAAATTGTTACCTGAACTACCCAAAGCAATATAGACAATCTATGTGTATGTCTCTGCGGGGAAGGAAACAGGCTGAGAAAGATTTTTTGGGGCTTAAAGTTTATCTTGTGTGAGGTTCCTCTTAAGACTAACATAACATAATATGTCAAGGTAAATAATGGTCTGGAGGTGTGGCTCAAACAGTACAGAACTCAAATAGCAAGCATGAGAGCTTGAGTTCTATCTCCAGTACTGCAAAAAAAAGTAAATAACAAAGCATGATAAAAAATTATAGATTATAGAACATAAAAATTAAATGTTTGGATCTATTCTATTTATTAACTGTCCTAGAATTTTTATTCTATTAAGTATTATTTGAAGAATTTTGCCTGTTATTATTTTATATGATCTATTGAAATAATCAAAATTATAAGCTGAGTACTGATAGCTCTCACTTGTAATCCTAGCTACTCAGGTGGCTGAGATCTGAGGACTGCAGTTCAAAACCAGCCTGGCAGGAAAGTCTGAAAGATTCTTTCCTCCCATTAACTACCTAAATGATCTGGAAGTAGAGTTGTAGCTCAAATAGAAGAGTGCTAGCCATGAAGCTCAGCAACAGCACCCAGGCCCTGAGTTCAAGTCCCAGGATGGGAACAAAATTACATTCAATATTTCCTCAAAACTAAAGTATAGAAGTATGCAAAAAGCTGATGCACTGTTTATTTTCTTTTAAGTCACAGAAAATTATGTACTTGTTTTTAACCTCCAAAATGTAAAATCACGTATGGCTTATGTTTTGCACCTAAATATTTCAAGACTGTGTGAAGGCCCATGCTATGCTTCCTTCAGAAAGAATGACACTGCCCCATTTGTTAGGAAATGGAAAGACTTGGAAAAAATTATGGTAAGTGAAGTAAGCCAGGCCCAAAGAAACATAGGTCCCATGGTTTCCCTTATTTGCATTAACTAATATATGTCTGAAACAAGCAGAAAAGGTCAGATAAGTTGATGTTAGGTGAAATGAACCCCAAGATAAGTATTCAAATGTTTTTGCTTTAATGCAATTGTTTCTAACATATTTATAAGATGATTTCTTTGTTGCTTTGTATGTCCCTCCATCACGGTATAACCCCTGCTTTCACTGTATTTGATGTTGGTATAATTTGTGGAGGGGAAGGGAAAAAACAAATGAGATGTACAAATCGTTATGTCGAAAAACGAACTTTACAACTTTGGAGGGGTTGGGGGGGGCGGGAGATGGGAAGGGATAGGAAGGAAGGGGAAACAAAGGAGGAGGCAACAATGCTTGATAAGAAATGTACTCATTATCTTGCCCATCCATGTAATTGTAACCCCTCTGTACTGTATTTTCACAATGAAAAAAAAGAAAAAAAGAATAAATTGCAAAAAATAATGCACAGCAGTCAAAAGCATATCTTGTATTTTTCACCTGGAAGTGATGAGTTGAGAGAGCTTTCTGAAGGCCAAGTTCCAGCTATATACATTTCAACCTTTGCCTCTCCTTCACAACCCACATTCAATTCCAGATCCAGGTTCAACAGCACCCGGCTTTTTCACTACACCTTCTTAATGGAGATGTGAGGAGCTAGCATGTAGCTCATGAAGCTGTATTTATTAAAGAGCAGTCTGCCATGATATATGTGGAAGATTGGGAGCCACATTATTTCTGTAATCAAGCTAGTTGCTTCTCAGGTTTTAGGTTCCTACTACACACTTGAAAGTGGACAGGGAGAAAAAGATGAAAGTCAGTGGTCTTAATTTTCTTCTGCTAACTGTGTTTGTTCTGAAGACTTTATGAACTCTCATAATTAATTGACTACATTGTTTGCCTCTTTCTGAGCCTAAAGGGAACTGAGAGCCGAAGAAGGTTAAAATTCACAGCAAATCCATTCCCCAGTAGAAAGTCTTGTTATTGAAGAAGCCTAAAAATCTTTGAGTGTATTGTTTGTAACTTGAGAAGTGAGTCAGATTTTTAACTGAAGAATAGCTATGTAGTTATTTTTAAATTAAAAGAAAATGTTTTCTAATGATTTCCCACTGTAGAAACAATTTCAGGTAGAGCTCTGTTCTATTAAATTAACAATAGCAATCACATATGCAGTTTCTAACCTCTTAAAAACCCCGTGAAACCAGCAGAGCAAAAACATAAAGGCCTCCCAGTTATCATTTTTACTCCCTAAAGATTCCTGTTGAAAGCAAAGATTTATGGAATAGAACTTATGCATTTGTAAGAATGTACTTCATCTGAATTTCAAAGGTAACTTTGGTTCTGAAAACTAGTGTAGATAAATCAATTGCTGGAGATTAAATAGTGATTCAGAGTAAGGCAAACTCTCAGATGTGTTAAAATGTAATAGGAGGTAGAATTAAGATGCAGCTCTGTTTTTCTTTGAGGATAAGCCAGATACAATTTGTGATGGATTTGTTGTGTGTGAGATTAATATTGCATGTGTTTGTGCTTTGCTAGATCTCTGCAGAAATGTGTAATGAGTATTCAAAGCCATCATTAGTGTGACTCACAGTCCTCTTCCTTTGGAGAAAGTCCTTTTCCTAGTGTTCTTATGAAGTTCCTCTTTGCTTTATTCCCAATTTTAGTTTAGTACGACTGACAAGATTTATCTATATTTGCAATCTAAAACATGGTGTTTTGTAATGTGTAATGATTTCCACAAACACAGTAGTAAACATATCCATAAATTCAGGGATCACTTTTGTGCATGTACTAAGAACATTTAGCCAATTTCAAGTGCACAACACATTATTAACTGTAGTTACTGTTAGAGTTTTAAAAAAGAAATTTTGTCCCTAGACTCATATGGGGAAAGTCTGGTCCCAGCTGGTGGTGCTGCTTTGGGAGAGTGGAAACATTACCAGGTGAGGCCTCGCTGGAGGAAGTAGACCTTTGGGAAGGATCTGTCCTTGAAGGTATCTTGTCCAAAACATTTTTTCTCACTCTCTCTCTCCCTTCTCCATTCTCTCTTCCTCTCTCTATCTCCCTTTCTCTCTCCCTCTTACCTTCCCTCCACCCTCTCTCTTTCCTGCTTCCTGGCTGCCATCAGATGAACAGTTCTGTTCCCAGACAAGATGCCCTGCATCATTCTGACCCCACAAACAGTGGAGCCTGGTTACCATGGTTTTGAAATCTCTGAAAGTGTGAGGCAAAATAAATTTCCTTTCAAAGCTGTTTCTTTCAAGTACTTATCATAGCTATGAAAAACTAATATAATGTTTGGGCTGTAGCTTAGATTCCTACATTTAAAAAATTCATAATTGAGAGTTTGTTCTTGTGGATATATATCTGTAGTCTACTACTTTTCCCATTGTCTGGTCTATCACCTTTACCCTTCATATTTATAAATTTGATCTTTTGAGATTTCACACACTAACTATCATTGTCTACCTTGCTTGTTTCACTTAGCATTACGTCTTTAGGAGTATCGATGTGGTCATCATTATTTTCAGGATTTTCTTTTAGATAGAATACTACTCAGTACTGAACAATACTTAATATACCATAATTTCTTTATCCATTCATTTATTGATGGATATTTATGTTTCTATATCTTGGCTACTGTAAATAAACCAATTGTGAACATAGAAGTGCATGCATTTGTTACAGACACGGATTTCCCTTTTGAATATATACTAAGAAATGGGATTTCTGAGTCATATGGTAATTCTAGGTTACTGCATGTTATTCCTTATGATGGCTTGACATTCTCACCAAGAGTGTATGCACAAGATTTTTCCTTTCCTCCACATTTTACTGTCATTTCTCTTTTTTATTCTTAAATTTATTATTATTATCTCTCAGTAGTTGTACAAAGGAGTTGCCATGACGAAGCAGTTTATAAATATCTTGATCAATGTCATCCCCTTAACACATTCTCACCCATCCCTCCCCTACCCACACCTTCTATAATTCTTCTTAATTTTGTAGGATATACAATGGAGTCTCATCTGCATTTTCATGTTAAAATCCTAATGCCCATTGTGGTGGTACAATAACATTTGGAGCTTGGAACATTATTTTCTAATAGTGGAACTCTTGAGAATATAATTCACGCCTTGTATGAAGAAAAATTGTTGTGTAAGAATACAAAAGACATACTATAAAAATCAAACTCATAAACCTGGGGATAGCCTGTCCCAGACAGCATGACTACCACAGTGTTCACAGTGGGTTTCTCGAACTGTGATATAAAAATATTGCTATCCAGTCTATAGTAATTTGTTTGACTATTAAAAAGGGAAATTTCCTTACGCCCAGATGACTTCATTTTAACCAATTTTATCAGTAACAAATTTATTTGCCAATAAAGTTGCATTCCTCACATTCTAGGGCTGCCTTCAAGACATGAATATTTGAAAGGACATGGTTTAACCATAACTATGAGCCTTCTTAAGTATATTTTTTAGTGTACATGCATAAGAATTTCTCTGAAAAAATACTGAGATATGAACTGCTAGGTTAGTAATGAAGAATGCAAGGAGCCATTGGGAGCTGGCCTGAAGCCCAGATGAATTAATAGAGCCAAAGCAGAGAGAGAACTGTATGTTCATGATCTGATACACAGTAGCTATTCTCTAAGGGCTGTGTTGGAGCAATGCCTTGCTTTCATTGAAGTCCACTGGAGAGAAGAGTGAGGAAAACTATGTCTTACATGAATCTATGTAGTATCAGACTGTATTCATAGTGTTGAAAGCTAGGATACTTGACAATAGGCCATTTGGCAACTGGCTGAAGTGTGGCTGGGCCTCAGGAGAAGTCTGGTGACTGCAATTGTGTTAAGAAACAGAATCAGGAGCCATGCACGATAGCTTAGTCATTTCTGTTTACCTTCTAATAGCTTTCTCTATCTCGATGGCTTTTAGACAATTATCTTTACAAACAGAGAACCACAGATTTGTTTTGTGTTAAATAAAAATATTACTATTTTCGCAACCATTTTAAAGATTGATATTAATTTATAGAGGGCAGTTTAGTTTGGTTCATGTTTTAAGAGGGTCATTCATTTTGTGGTGGGGAGGACATGAGAGAGCACATCAGTTCGTATCATGGTGGTCAGGAATACACAGAGAAAGGGAAGATAGGAAGGGGTCAGGGCAAGATATCACCTTTAAAGGCATGTCCCAAGTGACCTCCAATTAGACCCCACCTCCTGAATCTTACTGCTGCCAATAATGCCATCATATTACGACTCTACTAAGGCATTAATCCATGAAGATCACAATCCTCATGATACAATTTTCTCTAGCAAGGCTTTCATGGTTACACATATGCACACGTATACACATATACACATATACAGCCTTCAGGCAGGCTGATTCCACTTCTAAGTGATGATGACAATTACTACAATTAACATGGGCAGCCAAGTGTTTCTTTCATATGTTGACTTTATTTCCTTTTGATACACAACCAATACTGAGATAACTTCATCAGATGTTTACCCTAATTTTACTTTTTTGAGGAAATTTTGACATGCTTTCCACAGTTTCTGGACTATTTTCACATTTGCAAAAATAGTATATAAAGGTCCTTTTTCCTCCATCCTTGCCCCCATCATTTGTTTTTACGTGTGTGGGGAGATTGTTGATGTTGTTGTTGCTGTTATTGTTGTTGTTACTGGGGCTGGAATTCAGGTCTTGGCTGCTGTCCCTTAGCCTTTTCATCTAAGGCTTGTATTCTAGGACTTGAGTCAAAGTTCTACTTCTAGCTTTTTGGTGGCTACTTGGAGATAAGTCTCATGGACACTCCTGCTTGGGTTAACTTTGACTGTGATGTTCAGCTCTCAGGTTTCTGCATAGCTAGGATTATAGGTATGAGCCACCAGCTCTCAATCTTTTGTTTTTTGACAATAGCTATAAATTGGGTAAGATGCTATTTTCCAGCTTTTATTTCCATTTTCTTCATGGCTCCTGATATTGAATATTTTTTTCGTACATTGGTTGGTCATTTATATTTCCTCCTTTTAAATAGTGGCCAGTCAGATCACTTTCCCAGTTTTGTTTTGTTATAACATTTATTATTATTTTTTATTGTGAAAATACTGTACAGAGCATTTTTTTAGTTCTATATATATTTTGGATATTAGCCATCTGGCACACAAATTTTATAGGTTTCTTCTCAATCTGTTGAGAGTTTGCTTTGCTTAGATGCATTTGTTTTATTTATTTTGTTAATGCATTTGTTTTAAAGATAAAGAAGAAATAACTTGTGTGCCTATTCAGTATATATGAGGATATTATTTCATTCATCCTTATATCATTCCTTAAGAAGTATCTCCATCAGGCTGATCAAACAATGTACCATAGACAGGGAGATCTATTGTTAACATCTGTTCCTTACAGTTTTGGAATCTAGAAATCTCTAGAGACTAGGAACTGAAAAATTCATGTGAGGTTCTGATGAGGGTCATCTTCAGGTTTCACACCTCTGTTTTCTCATTGTATCTTCTTGGGTAGAGAGAAGACTAAAGAGCACTCTGAAGGCTCTTTTAAAAAGACACCAATCTCATCATCAGGATGCCACTCCTATACATTAATTGTCTCCTGCTTCCCACATACAGTCATATTGGAGGTTTAGATTACAACATATGATCTCTAAGAAGACAGAAATATTCTATATATAACAGGAGGAGGGATAGGCTGTAAAGTTCATGATCTCCTCAAGCAAAAGAAAGTAACCAAGGATATTTTAATTATGCTTTTCCACCCTAAACTTTAACAATTGTATCATAATAAATTGTTAAATTATGTATGACATGCAGCTTTATTGAAAAGAGTCTAATGATTTGTATAAGCCATATTCATAAAACACAGAAAAATATACAAAAAAGAAATAATCTTTCATTAGCAATGACAATATATTAGTGATTTTATGTGCAACTTCTTTTGAGGTTCCTAAAAATCCTTTTCATCTGTGTTGTTTATCCAGTCTTATGAAGATGGTAAGATTTAAAGAGAGCAACATGATCAATGTGTTGGCAGAGATATGGCTTGGACCATAGCCCTTGGGTATGAATTTCCATGTTCATCCTTTGGTTAGTTCCTCTCTGCTAACAATTTATTAGAACATAAATTTAAAGAAACTGAGACAATGAATTATTTTTAGATCCCTCAGAGTGTGGATATGTAATAAATATCTATTACAAATGTGAATAGAAGAAGTTTATATATTTTAATTTCAGAGCTCTTTAAAATTAAAAAGGAGGATTTCAGATTTGTAGAGGACAACATCGTAGATATGGTTCGCAGTTTTTAGCAACATTAAATTCATGCCACCCACAATCAATTGTGGACAGACACTACATCAAAAAAATGTGCATAGCTTTCCAAAGTCACATCCTTTGATTTCAAGGTAAAAACATTCCATTTTTATCGCAATACTCATATCTTCTTGCAGAGAAACCTCTTATCCCACAGTAAAAGCATGAAGAGTTACTTCTCACGAGGTTCCACCTCTCAGAGTGGCCCCTACCTAAGCCTTTAATACATAGTCCTTTGGGATATGTTCAAAATTTAAACTATAGCACAGAATCTGTGGATAAACAACTGTGTTTACATTATTCTGATTAAATCTTAAGGACATCCTGATATTTCAGAGGCTTTGGTATTCACCCATCTCTATTACTCTCCATAGGAAACGGTTTCCTAGTATCTGTGCGAACAGTATAATCATTAGGAAGTATACCTCTTCTGTCTCAGTAAAAGGCACCTTAAGTTATCACACAAGATCAATATGAAAGTTCCTTCTGTGCATTTAGACTTAGAATTTCTGTCAAGCAATCTCTCCTAGAATTGCTGAAGGAAAGTATGGCTATATTCCCAGGTTCAATTCTGCTGCCTGGGCCTTCACAAGAGGTGACAGAAGCAGCCATTCTCTGGGGCCTGCCACTGAGGTTGAGTCTGCAGGGACCTCTGCTCACAGCGTTTCCTGAGCTGTGCCCTCCTGGCAAACTCAGTAATCTCTTTTGTAGACCCAGCTATCCATCCTCTAAAATGCTTTACAGTCTCTTGGACAAATCACATTCCTTCCTCACTTCCTATATTGGCAGGTGAATAAATAAAGACAAACCCAGCTAGCTCTCCAGCATGCTAAAATATCTGGAGACACCAAGGCATTTATGCAAATGAAAATACAAAATCATTGAAGTACAAAGTGAACTGATGTGTTATACAAACTCTAAAGGTCATATCTAGATAGTCCAAGGATAGATCACAGAATTTAAAGTGGATATCCAACAGATATTACCACTCTCTGGACCTTTGAGACACACTGGCAGAGAGAGGAAATCGGAGATATAAACTCTTACCTAGGATAGGTAGAGCAAATGGAGACAGGAAAAATGACCATGGAGTGTGTGAGGTTGGAAAACAATGGCATGACCAAGTGTTCAGGTGCTGAAAGGAGATTACATGGGTTCCAAGCCTGGCTTTCACACTCAGGGCCAAAGAACCTTGGGCACACTGTGTTCCTAAACCTTCGTGTCATCATCTGTAAGAGTGGGTTAAAGCATGCTGTCTACTTAAGGGTGTTGTTTTGAAAATAAATTTGAGTGGCTCAGTGATAGAGTGCTTGCCTTGCATGCATGAGGCCCTGGGATCAATTCCTCGGCATCACATAAGCAGAAAAAGCCAGAAGTGGCGTTGTGGCTTAAGAGGTAGAGCCCTAGCCTTGAGCTGAAGAGCTCAGGGACAGCGCCCAGGCCCAGAGTTCAGGCCCCATAACCAACAATAAAATAAAATACAAAATTTGATAACCTGTGTAAAGCACTTAGCTCTGTAATTGCCACTCAGTGCTTACTTAATGTCAGCTGAATTGTCAGAGTTAGGCACACTGGGAAGAAGGAACACTGACACCAAATTGGAACATTCAGGAACGATTTCAAGAAATAACATTTAGGAAAAAGGGATAGGATATCAATGAATGAAAATGGGGGAGAAAGGTACTATGTTTCAGGGGTTTCCTGTGGGATCATGTCTTGAGAATCTTTGGGAATTTGGTATTGTGTTCTTAATTTCTTAATTAATTTGGGTTTCTTTATTAATGAAACAGAATAAATAGAAATAAATAGAATAAAGTCACAAATGAAAGCTGGGGATATTTTCAGAAGTAGCTTTAGTGGTCCTAGTCTAGGGCTGGATAAAAGGTGAGATTATTATACAGTTGTGTAGTTTTGAACACCCTGACATGGTTCCATCCTCAGGCAGTAAAATCATGCCTTTATTTCTTTCTCTTTGAATATGGAGGGTAATAATAGTAGTAAAACTCTCTCAGCTGCACTGCAGAGTCAGCTGAAATGTTATTGAATTCATCTTTCATTTTCCTGACATCAGTTATGTGCAAAGTAGGCATTCTCTTCTGCCTCTAAACTCCTTAGTCTAAGCTTGTGCTTCAAGTGATGCTGGTAGGTTGAGGCTCAGCAGCTAATCTCGGAGCTAATACAGGAGGTGATAGATTCTGTGAGGACTGTTCTGTAGAATAGACAGAATCTGCAAGAATTCGGGAAACTTAAATGTTTCCTAGATGAAAATGTGTGAGCTTGTTGGTCCTAGGTACTCAAATATCAGAATATTTGTTTATGACTCTATTCAAAAATGTTGTCTAGTCAGGTTGGGTAGTCTAAGGAAAAAAGATGGTCATTTCCTAGAGTTTGCCATCCTTCAACACTTCATATTTATGAAGACTTTCATGAACACCTTCTAAACATATTACTCAATTCTCAGAACAATGTTTAGTGTTTTTTGACTTTCCCTCATCATGTCAAAAGAAGAGCTGGGGCTCAGATCCATGTCTTCTCATGACTAGAGTCAGACTTTCTCCCATTAGTTATCTGGCCAGTGGAAAGTCAATGCTTTTTTTTAATTGTTTGTTTGTTTTTCTTTTCAGGACTTTCCCTATGATTTCCACTTACTTATATAACCCTTCAGATTCCAGCTATAAGTTTCTGCACTTATGGAGACTTTATTTTGTTTGGGTCCCATTGTGAGGCCTGGACTCTGGGCCTTGGCACTGTTCCTCAGCTCTTCAGCTCAAGGTTAGCGCTCTACCACTTGAGCCACAGCGCCACTTCCAGCTTTTTTCTTTTTGCCTATGTGGTGCTGAGGAATCGAACCCAGGGCCTCAGGCATGCAAGGC
>NW_012267236.1:16310499-16337234 GCF_000151885.1 Dipodomys ordii
ACATTCTTTTAGAAACTAATTACAGAGTAAGGAAAAAAATGTTAGGATTCCTACTCTTTGGGTGTTTACAGGAGGGAAATGATATCAGAAAAAAATGAACATTAATTATTTACTTACTACAATTATGTACTACAATGAAATTTCTACAGGGCATGGGCTTGGCTCTCCTCTCCACATATCTGCCCATGTTGTCTGCATGCCCACCTGAAGTATGGTAAATGATCAATAACTATTTCTTGAGCACAGGAGTAAGTAATTTATGCTGTATTAAATAAAAATAACAAAATAATATAATCCAAGAAAACTAGAAGACTGGTATGGGCATTTTAAAGTAGTGACCAAAGAAATTCTCCTTAAGAAGGGACATTTAGACTGGGTATTTCAGGGCAATAAAGAACTGGTCATGTACATTCTGGTTTGAAGAAAGAGGGAATGAAAAGTATGAGTTTTCAGGTGCTGGGAAGATGGTTCAGTGGTAGAGTGCTTGCCTTGCATGCATGAGGCCCTGGGTTCAATTCCTCAGTACCACATAAGCAGAAAAAGCTGCAAGTGGTGCTGTGGCTCCAGTGGTAGAGTACTAGCCTTGAGGTAAAGAGCTGAGGGACAGCACACAGGCCCAGAGTTCAGGCCCCATGACCGGCCAAAAAAAAAAAGAGAAAAGTATGAGTTTTCATAAGCAAGCAGTGGATTTGTTTGGCATGCTCAAGACTCAGAAGGAGACCTGTGGTTGGAGATCTTGGTGAGGATTGGTCTCAGATCAGAGAAAATAAATAGACTTAGACAGAAATACAGTAATACAAGGTAAGAGATTTACTGGTTGTGTCCAGAAATGTAAATTTTATTTAAATGCTATGGAAGATGATGGAGGTTTCTCAAGGCAAGTCTACCATGATATAATCACTGTTATATAAAGGCTAAGATTAGTCTTTACTAGAAGATATAGAAAAGGAATTCAAGAGTGGAAAAGACATGTCAAAGTCTCTTCTTATTGTAGGTTATTCCACTAAGGACTCTGTTCCAGTGGAGAAGCACTCAGGGTTTTAGATGTGTGTGTGTGTGTGTGTGTGTGTGTGTGTGTGCGTGTGTGTGTGTGTTCATGACATGAAAGGGTTGATTGTGGACTAGAGGTTGGCAGGAATCAATAAGGATTAGAATAGGGAAGAGTCTAAAAAATAACCAAAAATTCCTACTTTCTCAACTTTTCCCTGATACAGGAATATCTACCTCCATGGAAGTTGATCTTTATGTCCTTGAACAGCTACTTTTTAGACAGAATTTCCAGAGATTGAGTTTAAATGTCTTAAAATTTCACTCACTGATCTCAGATGTAGCCTTTAAAAGTAATAGACCATGCATTCTTAGTGCCTCTTGTCAGCAAATGATCGTTCAAATGTTCCCAGACACAGATTATACATCCCTCACATGCATGTGCCTTCTCTCCTCCAAGCTAAATATGGTCTCTGCATTCATGTCATAATTTCATGTCAGACTAGACATGACTTTACTTCTAAAACAAACTTACAGTGTATGTTAGTCTCTCTGTGATTCATCCTTCCTGCCCACTAGATGAAATAAGGCTTAGAATCAGAAACAGATTAAATTCTCAACTGCTGTTTTACAAGTGTCCTGCACATTGGGTGAGTTTTAAGAGACAGCAATTTCTGGGTCCCATCCTCAGCAAGTGTTCACTTGTTCAATGTAAGGTACATCTCAGATAATTAACATTTAATAACTTTCCAGGTAGGATTCGATTGGGCAATAAAATTTGAGAACAGATGATGTTTAGAAGATTGTTATTCCAAGGGTTGTCTGTGAATCAGTAGCTTAGCATTCCTTGAAGCTGGTCAGGCACATACAATTTCTGCCATCTCTCTCCTTCTATACTACTGAATTAGAATCAACATTTTAATACCATTGAATACTAAAGGTTGAGAAACATTTGTCTTATTATGTGATGCACAATGAAATTGTATTATCTTTTAAAATGCTGACTTCTAGTTCCACCCGAGATGTTGATATGATAGGTCTGTAGAATATATCTAGGGATCAAAATGTTTAAGCAATCCCAGATGACCTGAATTTTTAGACCAATTAGGAACAGTGTTCTATATCTTCAATCTCACTAAATTAAGCTAGTGGCCTTGAGTAAGGTGCTCATTTGCTCCCTTAGTTTTCTTTTCCATATATATAGAACAGACTTTGGTGTGGTTATAGAAGACCAAAGAATGTTAAGCAATTAGGACATCTTCTAACCATGGCAACGTTATATCAATATAATTAGGTATTTAACCAAATAAGGTCTCAATATTAGAATAAGACTGATAAGGAAAGCTGAAATTGGAGTTTGTTTTCTCATAAATGAGAAGGTTAGGGATTGATTTTAGGATTTCAGTTTCCAGAAAGGTAATTTAATAGACCACGTTAACCAGCTCTTCTCCTTTGTCATTATGGGCCCATCACAACTGAGACTTCAGCGTGGGATGTTCCACCTCACCAGATGATTCCGGAGACAGCCAATCCATGTGCTGCTTCTGCCGCACAACCCAGGGCTGAACAAGATGACACTCATCATACCTAGGCCACCTAAGGAAGACCCGCTTGTTATCTCAGATGCTGGGGGGCTGAAGGAGCTAAGGGAAGAGACTAATAATTATAAAGGATTATCCCCTTAAAGGATATAGAAGCCGGGTGCCGGTGGATCACGCCTGTAATACTAGCTACTCAGGTGGCTGAGATCTGAGGATCGCAGTTCAAAGCCAGCGCAGGCAAGAAGAAAGTCTGTGAGACTCTTATCTCCAATAAACCACCCAGAAAACCGGACGTGGCACTGTGGCTGAAGTGGTAGAGTGCTAGCCTTGAGCTGAAGAGCACAGGGGCAGTGCCCAGGCCCAGAGTTCAAGCCCCACAACCGACAAAAAAAAGGATATGCTGAATGTCTTCTGAAGGTCTTATGATAAATGACCAATCATCTTCCATAAATATATAGTCAACTAGATTGCCTGTGAGGATTCACTTCTCTGAGTGTTGGCATTTTCCCTTGTAGATTTGAAGGTCTAAGCAAAGAGGATTCTCCTGTGGAGTTATAGAAAAACAATCAACACCTCTGTGGACTCAGTCACAAATTCCAACATTTTGTTTTCTCTTCTTATTTTTTATTGTTATTGTAAAGGTTACAGTTACATAAGTCAGGTAATGAGTACATTTCTTTTTAAATAATTTCAACTCTTCCCTCCATTTTCCCCCAGTTTTTCCCTCCTGTCCAGCCTCCCCCACATTTATACAGTTCATTTTCAGCATAGTATCTAGTGAGCATCACTACTACATTAGTTCACCCTTTGTCCCACCAGTTCTGTGGAGATGTTATTATTCTTGTGTATGCCTAATAAAAGAAAGAGAAGAGGTGACATGTTAAAGAGATAGAGTGTTCCACTCTACCTCCCAATTTGAACAAGTCTAAATCCTAAATTCATTTCTGGATAATAGTTCATAATTTATCATAGAACTAATCTGGTGGGGAACAGTTTAGGGCTTTTAAGAGGATTAATTTAGAGTTCCAGAATGGGCCTTACATTTATCTATGATGGCACCAGCCCTGATAGCTTAGAATGCATACTGCATGTCAATCAGCAAGGTGTGATAAGAATGAGTGAGGTGTGACTGCTACTGATTATGGAGTTCCTGTTAGCATCATGAAAACATTTCAGAATTCGATCATTACATGACTAAATGCTTATACTAAAAAACACAGAATTGTACAGTTTTTCGGTATGTGAATTATGTACCAATAAAAATAACTGAAGACTTCAATAAGTAGAATTAAGGTCTGGGAAACAAGATAGACCAGCTATGCCTAACAGATCTCTATAGAATATGAAATATAAAATATAAAATTCTGAAACAGTAGAACGCACATTCTTCTAAAGCACATGAGCAGCATCCAATGTAGACAACAAGCTATCCAGTTTAGGCACATTCAATAATGTCAGTCTATTACAGACAAGATCTTGGTTGAGGAAGCTTTTCTCAGTAAATTTTGTATGATTTGCTTATACTCAGTATGTTCTATGTCTGCAATGAAACATAATTAGACATTAGTAGAATAAGACAACAGCAATACTTATAAGACAATATGTAGGAAATTTTCTGTACAACTTGGGAGGAATTGGGGGGAGGGAAAGAGGGAGAAAGATGAGGGAGGGTGTGACAAGTCAGACAAGAAATGTACTTACTACTTTACTTATATAACTGTAACTTCTCTGTATATCACCTTGACAATCAAAAAACCCTGAAATAAATCAAGCTATTGAGACAGCCAATATCCAGAGAGCCATTCATGAGTGAAAGCTTAAACATATTCTAGTTACAGTGGGAAGTCTGATAGTATGGTATCAGTAAGCTCATTCTTTATTAGAGAGAATAGAAGAGAGTACTTATTAGGATTAATTTCCTAATTCCAAGTGGCACAGTCTGAGGAAATGCACTCTGAGAACAGTCAGAACAAAATACACAATGATTTCAAGGGCCATGTTGAAAATAGGAAGATCACATAGCAACCAACAGGTCACAAGAAAGTACAGCTTAGATGACATAGACAGGTAGCAGTCAGTGGTCATTCGTATTTGTCAGTAATAAATTTGTAGAGCTGCAGGTTGGAGAGTACATCCTGTAAGCCAAAGGTGTGATGCTAAAATTACTTCTCAATAAAAGAGCTATGGACACAAATCCTGGGCCAGGCACTTACTAGGAGATGATGTCAGAAAGATTATTTAATTTTTTCCAAGACTCAATCTCTTTAGTTCAAAACCGGAAGGTAATAATTTCTCTTACAATGTTTTTGTACCAACAAAATAGGATTAAATTAAAATTACTTTTATAGCAGTTGGTACTAAGATGTTTCATAGATAGCAGATGTTGCTGGTATTTTTTGTTACCATTATTGTTGCATTATCACAATAGTTCCAAGGAAATGAAAGTTCAGAAGCTAACTCAGTCAGAACTTGTTTATTTTTCTCAAGCAATACCATAACAGAAATGTGATTTCCTAGCTGGCATGTGCCCAATCTATAAGTGTTAAGAAGAATCTTCCTCATGACCTAGATACTTGCCAATATAATACTTCCCTTGGATCACTGAGTTTTCAAATATACTCTTTCACATAAAGCAGAGGTTGTATCATTATAACAGAGTGAGCCCAGAGTATCATTCTACTCCACAATTTATCTTGAGAACCACAGTTTAATTCTGAAGTTTATGAATTTCACCAGTTTTTCTTTGTGCCATATAAATGGTTTTCCAGTTTGGTGGTTGGTAAAGGACAGATTTTGCCTTTGAAAATCATCTACCCTCCTAAATTTAGAAACATAGTCAGTAGCAATGGGATACATGCACAGCCCTTGCCTTTTGTGAGATAAAAAGAAAAGTCGCATGTTTATATTAAAGATAGTTACTTTTAAGAGCTATCTTCCCTCCTTTTCACACATGGAGAAATGTAGTCTCAGGTATTTGTCCAGGATCAAGAAGCAAGAGTCAAATCCAAGTATGTTTGATTTCAAGTCTTTCCATCTCTGCTCTACCAACTCTACTGCCTAACATGTACAGCTGGCTATAAGATTTCTAGGCAGAAAGCCAGATTTCCAGGCAGGGTATGTTTAGTGGTATGAGCATGGTCAAAACCTCATTTCTGAACAGCAATCAGTGATAGGAGTGATCTTGGCTTGAGACAGAGATGTGTGCAAGAGGAGAAAGGTCCTCAGTGTACATTTTTGGTCTCTTCCCCTTAAGGTCATCGTCTATTCACTGGTTAATTCATTTGACCATTCATGCCTTTATTCATCCAATTATTGAGCATCCGGTGAATTCCAGACACTTTATGCTGTACTTGATAGGGATCCAGCAGTGAATAAGCAGATCATTATATGCGTCTGCACTCAGTGTTTCAAGCCTTCTTTAATCTTGATGATGAAAGGAAGTTCTCCTTTCTCTGAAATATCAACTTCACTCTTCCCCAACTTCTTGGGTACCCAGTGTTCTTGGGAGCTGACATATGATAGAGAATGCAAAACTTTCTACTATACCTTAAGACCTTTCTCCTTCCAGTAATCTTTCCCTATCTACATTGCAGTTCATTTAGCTTATCGTTTCCCTAAATCCTGAAGCCCTAAAGACTGGCTCCTTTCCCTAAAATTGAGTCATTAGCTGGGCTTAAATGCTGTATGGACAAGAGTTAAATTGAAGATGGGTGCGCTGAGTTCCAGTGCTGCTTGGTATTTAGTACTCTGTAATCCTTGGGAAAGGATTTTAATTCATTAACATCTAAATTTCTTCATTGCTAGGGTTGGTAGCAATGTCTACCATAATGGGTTGTCCTAATCAAATGTTTTTCCACATATGAATTTTTTGTAACTGTGTCTAACCATATCTTCTCTCCCAGAAATCTTCACCAACTTCTCTTTGCTCACCCATAATCAAATCCAGCCTAAATCTGATCTTTAATAAGACTTGTTCAAAGTCCAGTTTGTACACCAATAAAATTATCAAAATGAAATTCTTTTGTACTTCTAATATATGCTAATAAAAATATTCTTTCCCCTGTATAATCTCTTTTGTTTTTCTGTTGTATCCTCAGACTAATGGGATTAATTGTTACTGGTGAAACACACCCTGAACGCTGGTTTTCCTTGGTTTGATTCAGCCTCCCCTCTGATTAGACCACCATTTTCTTTGCTCCTTGGGCAAGCTTCCAGTATCCAAGAGAACTTTCTTCTATGTATCCCCTCCAAATGCTTCCATCAGAAGCAACTTAGGTAGATGTTGTACATCTTGGTAAGCTTCTAAAAGTCAGAGATTTTGATTATTCATGTGTTTGTAAATAAAAATGAAATTGAATCTGCTCTTCAACTACCTCATGTATAAAAGGCATACTATCACTCAAAAAACAGAGTTGTGTGTGTGTGTATGGGAGGGGGGTGTCCTGAGGTTTGAACCTAGATCCTTAGGCTTGCCCTCTACCACATGAACCATGTCTCATACTTCAAGACTTGATTTAACTTTTCAGTTTTGTTGTTTCTGTTCTCTATTCCTAGGATAATGGGAACTATGTGTAGAAGGTTTTATGATTGATTACCTCTATGTCCCATACAGTACCTAAGTGCTAGGGATAGACATTTGAGGATGAATCTAGTCTCTCTGCAAAACAAGTCTTCTTAAATTAAGTGGAAGTGGTTGCTTGGTTAGCTGGGTGCTGGTGGCTCACGACTATAATCCTAGCTACTCAAGAGGCTGAGATCTGCGGATCATGGTTAAAAGCGAAAATCCATGAGACTCTTATCTCCAATAAACCACTAGAAAACTGAAAGAGGCACTGTGGCTCAAGCGGTAGGGTGCTCACTTTGAGCTGAAGAGCACAAGGACAGCAAATAGCCGAAAGTTCAAGCCCCATGACTGACAAAAAAGTTGCTTTGTTTAGTCTAGAAAAACCATACCTTTGGAGGAACTAGCAGAGGCAAATATGAGAGACAAGGCCAAAAGAGACTGGAAGGATCAGGCTGTAGGGCCTGGGGCTCTAACTCCATGTGTCCACAAAGGGAAGATTAGTGAGCAACTGCCCTGATGAAAAAAAAGAGATCCTTAAGAAGCCAGTTATCAGGGGTAAATAAAGACAAGCTTGAACATCAAAAAGACATCATGGTGTTGTATCAGTGTTTCAGAAGCTCCATCCCAAGGATGGAAACAATTATGGCTGATAGAGTATGTATGACAGTAAAGAACAAAGTTGAGCACTAAGTAACATTGGATCTGTATTAATGGTTAATCATCTTTAAGACCAGGAAAATTTAAAAGAAGGTGACTCTTACAAAGAAACCAGGACTGAAGAGAAAGCTGGTTTGATTCAGTAGCAGTGCTGGTGTTGTAAGAATAGAATAGTTAGATACAAACCATCCCTCTCTGCTTAGATGTGCACATGCTTCTCATTTCTAACCAAGGATCTTCTCCATAGCAGAGAAGCAGAACCCTAAGTATCACTTATTATAAGAGGATGCCAATTGTACTTCTTTCTGGTCTTCCCAAACATATACTTAAGGTTCAAAATGAGAAGAAACTTGTTGCTCTGTTTTCTAGCCAACACTAGTGTTGACCAGTTGTCTTTCTATAGAACTAAACAAGAGAAATGAAACTCTGCCTTGTGAAGCATGCCACTCTCCTCTCAGGATCAGCTTCTGTGAACAGGTTGACAGGATGAGTTCCAGAGGACCTCTCTATGTGGAGAGCCGGTGAGAATGTGCTGTCATTTCAGGTGCTCCCTTTTGCCTTCCTGTGATGGTTGGTGATGGTTGGCTGGTGACCTTGCCTATCCCCTCATAGGCTCTGTGTATGGCTACAATAGAACCAGAAAAGAGACCACAAGACTGACAGAAGGGCTGGCAGTGTAACATTTTCATACTTTTTCCTTATGAGAACATACATAATTCCCTGAGAACTTTCATGAAGATGATAGAAAATAGGTGGCATCAAACTGTGAGCCATAATCCCACTCAAGATGATTGCATGCTAGGAGAAGAGAGGGGCTCTGACACTAAGAGGCTGACGGTTAGACCTTCTCGTAAAGGACTAAGGTGGAAGAAAGGTCAGATCACTACAGGGTGTCCTACACCAGTGCAGTGTAAAGAGCTTCTGAAAGCCAACTTTTATGCCTCAAAAGAAATCCACCCAAATCTCATGAATGATATAAAAGGAGCAAGAGACTGAACAACAACCAAAAAGATTGCTCATCTCTCCAGTCAAAAATGGGAAAGGTACTTGTACACATTCTGTCCATCTATAACTCCTCAGCAACTGCAACCTGAGAAACCATTGTCCCACACTGCCTGGAAAATCTTCAGTCAGCCCTCCTTCCCTCCTCGCCTGAATACCACAGTCCAGGTGAGAGTTCCAGCCTATGCTGGAAAAGGAGAAAAGAGGTTTGATCCAGATGGAGCTTATGCTTTCAAAATAAGGTCTGTGTACCAGGATAATGCTCTTCAAATAACTTAAAACTGAATAGTCAAGATCTCAGACCAAGACTAGCACACATTTGGAAAGGGAAATGTCACCAAAATAGACGGGAAAGAGTCTTTGTTTTGCTTTGCTTTTGTAAATGAAGTCATTTCATGTTCATAGCCAATGAGCTGATTTGCACCGATCAGCAACCAAATCACTATCAATACAGTTGTCAGGTTAAATGGAAACTTTTGGAAAAGTGACACTGAATCATTATGATCACTTAGCAAATTTTACAGGAGAAAAGTTTGTTTAAGGAGAGCTTCCTGTTTCTAATGGCTAGGGTATTAAAATAGCAAATAAACACTGGATGAGGGACTTTGAGCTGAGTAGCTAGGGCTGCAGCTGAATGCTTCATCACATTTTCCATTAAAAATCACAATTTGTAGACAATTGAATAATGCCACCAAGAGAAACATTAGAAAAATGCTTCATGCTTCACACTGTTTAACTGGAACCAAAATTCAATGATTTCTCATTAATAATAATGTTTGCCTTCCATCAGCTTGGGGAAATTTGTTGCTAGTTTTTTTCTCACTTTATTGTTATTTTTGCATATGCTCCTGAATCTGGATGTTCCTGTTAACACTGGATATCTAAATAAAAATATCAGAGAGTAGGATATCTTCAGGGTAGTATTTCTGGTGTGTAGATATCTGTGAATGTGAGTGGTTCAAAATAGATTATGGCTATTGTGGAGGCAAGGAATTAGCTTTTTTAAACCAACAAGATATGCCAATGTTGTAAAAATCCAGTACTTTAGATTCTAATCCGGAGTGACTTCAAGTCCGGATATTCTTGTCTGCTCACCTTAATCTTCTTCATTTCTTCAGAATCTCAACTCCAAGGGCTGACTGGCAGAAGGTAAAGGCAGAAGGCAAAAGGAACATCCAAAACCCCTGTTCTAGGACTGGAATATTCTGAATCCTCAAATCAGGATGGGAAGGCAGAGGAATGGTAAAAGAATGGTATTGTACCATTTGTAATGAAATGGAAAGATCTGGAAAAGCCATGTTAAGTAAAGTAAGTCAGGCCCAAAGAGACAAAAACTGCATGTTTTCTGTTATACAGGGAAGCTAGATTTAGCTTATAAATGTGGGTACATACGTTGGGCAGTATGTGAGTGCAGACAAACTGAAATGTGGTAGATTCAAGGGAGAACTCAAATAGTTTAATTCCTTAGAAAGGAAAATCAAAGTTCAACAAAATAAACATCGGGAAGCAGGTACTTGAAAGAGGTGGGCTGAGCTGGGGTCAAGGGGAAGGGGGGGGGCTAATGAAGAGAATAAGAGGAGAAAACGCAGTGAAAAATTCAATAGATGTCCAACAATATTAGGAAGAGCTGGGGAAGGGGTGGGTAGGAAGGGACAGCTGTGAATGCTGAAAGGGATGACATTGATCAAGATGCAATGCATTCATGCACTGCTTTAGTAAATGGCAACTTCATTGTACAACAACAACATTAACACATACACACTTAGACACACACATATAGTGGATATAGTGTTAGGGATCTCAAGTTTAATTCTGAGGCAAATGTGTATACGGGGGAGGGAGAGAAAAACACACACAGAAACAGAGATATAGAGAGCCACACAGACAGAGAGACAGAGAAAGAGATATGCTCCTGTCCTTCAATTTGATTTACAATGAGGCTAACAACACACAGCTTGTTTCAGCACTTGACACAATCATTTAACAAATATACTTAGCTACAGTTATACCTGACACACCACATGATGTGTGATACTGTGTTCTAAACATCAAGTACCTGCCTTCTTTTTTTTTCTTCATTGTAATCAAGAAAATGGATGAAATAGTGGTCCAGCGAACCAATTAAAATAAAGTTACTCAAGTTATGCTAGCAATCTCGACCTTTTATTGTTATACAGTGACTCTATTCTGACCTCCTTTTTCTTTCCCATGTCTCTTGTGATGCTAAACAATGTTGTAATGTCATGGTCAATGTTCACCTTGGTACCTAGCTGACTTTCCCACAGCTCCCTTGATCGTACTGACAACAGGATGTGTGCAATTGCTGGCATCTCACCTGCCTGGACTGATAGAATAGTACAGCTGCCTTCCATGTCTATGGAAACTATAAAAAACAGAGAGTGAGACCAAAAGATAATTGATTTCTTCCTCATCAGACATCATAGCTCCTACTTCTGAGTAGCTGCCCTGGGCAGATCAGGTACTAAGTGTTTGATGACTATCAGACTTTGGTTTTTTCCCAAGGTCACTTGAAAGAGTCATATCCTTTCTAGTACAAAACATGCCCACTGGGTAAATATCACATTTCTTCTCCTGGAGAATAATGCAATTTAGATGTAAAGTTATGCTTTTGGGGTAAAAAAACACAAGTAAGAAAGATGGATTATTTAAATGAAGAAATGTATTTTGTTGAAATGAAAATAAAAGTAACAATTCTAAGAGGTGATTCATACCATAGAAATACACCCTAACCTTAAAAAAGTATAATTAAGGCTTGGTACTGCTGGCTTGTGCCTATCAATCTGGCTGCATCTGAGGAGTGTGGTTCAAAGCCAGCCAAGACAAAAAAGTTCATGAGACTCTTATTTCCAATTAACCACCTAAACGCTAGAAATGGAGCTGTAGCTCAAGTGGAAGAGCACTATCCTTTCACAGAAAAGCTAAGGGACAGTGCACAGGCCCTGAGTTCAAGCCCCAGTAGCAGCACAAAAATGAAGTATGACACTGTCATTCTAAACAAGTGACTGCCTTTTGAACTTCTCACCTCTGGGTTAACATGTCAGAGATGGAACAGATGGCGGGTTGAACTCATTGAATTTGGAGAAAAGATTGTTTCTTTAGAAACAGTAACATAAAACAATGGCCATCACACAATGCCCATTACAGTAAAACAAGACTGCTGTCACATTCATTCTTCCTAAGTTTTCCTTGTGTTCTATCTGGCAGTGTCTTTCTTCCTGTCGTCCTTTACTGTGACCTGTGACTGTTTTACCAGCTCCCTATTCTTCCAGGCTGCTGTAGCACCTCACTTTCCTTTGCAACTCTGTTCCCTGGGTCCCCACTTCCTGTCCTCTCAGTTGAAACAAACTCAGACTTCAAAGAAGAAAATATTCCCATCCTGGGAATTTTCATATACCCTAAGGACTCCTCTTTTTTTCCCCCAAATATTTCTAGGCATTTTTAATTTTTCTGCACTTCAAAAGGTTGTACCAGGAGGTTGCACTGCCACACCCATGTTAAGTGTGCAGTGATTCTAGATCAGCCACCCCTTCCACCGTTCTCCCCCTTCCTGTCTGCTCCCTCCCTCCAGACTCATTTCACATTGCTCACTTCTTCTATCACAGATGTATATTGAGGATTCTCACTGTGTGTGTCCTCTGTTTCTCCTGGGACTCATCTTAATGAAGACTGGTCTGAATGGCCCCAGGAGGTGGAATCTGCTAGACTCCAGCATCAGCTGACTTCACTGTGCAGAAGACATGCTTGTTCAGTAGGAGAGTTTATGGAAATCTTACCCTCTTTCTGCCTCATTTCTTACTTATCAGAACTCAGAGCTGCACTGAGATAATGGATATGAAGACTTCTTAAAATCACAGATATGCCTATCTGTATCTTTATTGGACAAACTCTGGCATGCTTCTTATTCCTCAAAGATTTAATACATCCTGAATATCTCACTGTAAAATTCAGATGCATTACTGTTTAATGTCAGAGACAACTGGGTTGGTACTCTTCTGGAGGCTGAATGTTGGCTGTTCAGGTGAAGAATCTCTAAAGAAAAGCTGAGATGGAATTCTGTGCTTCCATCAGAAAGAATGACATTGCCCCATTTGTTAGAAAATGGAAAGACTTCGAAAAAAAATTATATTAAGTGAAGTAAGCCAGGACCAAAGAAACGTAGGTCCCATGGTTTTCCTTATTTGCAATAACTAGTCTGAGACATAGTTATTTGCAATAACTATGTCTGAGACAAGCAGAAGAGGTCAGATAAGTTGATGCTAGGTGAAATGAACCCCAATATAAGTATTCAAATGTTTTTGTTTTCATGCAATTGTTTCTAACATATTTATAAGATGATTTCTTTGTTGCTTTGTATGTCCCTCCCCCACGGTATAACCCCTGCTTTCACTGTATTTGATGTTGGTATGATTTGTGGAGGGGAAGGGAAAAAACAAATCATTTAAATAAGGATACAGGTGGACCCATTGCAACAATGAGATGTACAAGTCGTTATGTTGAAAATGAACTTTACAACTTTGGCAGGGTGGGGGGGGGTTTATGGGGGGAGAAATGGGAAGGGATAAGAAGGGAAAACAAAGGAGGAGGCAACAATGCTTGAAAAGAAATGTACTCATTATCTTGCCCATGTAATTGAAACCCCTCTGTATAGTATTTTCACAATTAAAAAAATATTAAAACTCAAAAAAAGAAAAAAGCTGAGAAATAGGCTGTCATTGTGGCTTAGTGGTAGAATGCTTGCCTAACATGCATGAAGTCCTGGGTTCCATTCCTCAGCACCACATACACAGAAAAAGCCAGAAGTGGTGCTGTGTCTCAGTGGTGGAGTACTAGCCTTGAGTAAAAGAAGCTCAGGGACAGTGCCCAGGCCCTGAGTTTAAGCCCCAGGACTGGCAAAACAAAGACTCACCATATGTACCTGGTTTCTGAGATAATTCTTTTTAACTTATTTTACTTAATTTCAAGGACATTCAATTTCCTAAACCGATTTTAATAAACCTACATAGTATAGTTATGTGGTCACATTTTTCCTGTGTAGTAGCTGGATACCACTGGCAGATTGTCATCTCTGTTCTATTGTGGATCTTTAGACCTTAAAAAGAAAACTCTGTAAGGACAAACATAGCTTCTGACCTAGTCATCATTGTGTCCATTTTACCTTGTAGTCAGCCTTTCTTTATTTCTTTCTCTTATTATTATTTTTTTTGTCAGTAACAGGATTTGAACTCAAGGTCTTGACTTGCTAAGCAGGTACTCTCCCACTTGAGCCACACACTCAGCCCTTGCTTTACTCATTCTTCTGGGTCTCAACAATTTAGTTTCCGTGTTGGTCTCAGAACACAATTTTCTTCCTTGTGCCTCCTGAGACCAATGATGTGCACCACTATACCTAGTTTATTAATGGAGATAGGGTTTCACTAATTTTTTTTTCTAAACTAGACTCAAGCCATGGTCATACCAATCAGTTTCTCTACAGTGTGAGCAATGATCCATAGTTTCTGACTTTCCTTCTAAGGTATCATTAATCTTGTGCTTGTGAATTCCCATCTGTAATGTGTTTTGTAAGGGACTTTTGAGTAACTCATGCTGTTGGTACTCAGCCTTGGTTTGGGTTTTGGCTTCATGGTGACACCAGACAAAAAAACAACCCACTGGGAGATTCCTGTTTTAGGGAGTCTCTCTCTCTGAAGAGTTGGGCCATCAAATTGTTGGTGACCAGTCTCTAAGGGTTGGAGAAAGCAGAGCCAATTACAAGTTCAAAGCCTAAGTCAGGTTTATGAATTGCTATTTTTCCTTTCTGAAAGGTAGTTTTAACTCATATTATTTTCTTTTGTTATGCTTTCTAATATGTATGTGATTCTTTTAAATTTTGCACTCTAGTTCATTCCAAGTTTGTAAGTGGTACCATGTGACTCTAAATTCAATTAAAGCCCTGTTCTTACTCTGTTAGTTGCAATAATTTGATATTGTTCTGATTTGGGGTGTTACTTTAATCTCAAAGCAAGTTACAATTAAGAAAATGACCTACTGCTAGAATATTTATTCTCTTCTACTAAGATCTATAATTGATCCTTTTCTATTGTCATACCAGAGCTCAGTTGTGAGAAAACAGAGAAGCCACATTTTGAGAGGTTAAATGGAGTCTTTAGAGGAGAGCTGGAGGCTGCAGGTAGATTCCTGTCTCAAAGACCAGCAGTCCAATGCTGAACTTGAACCAAGCTTTTAAAGAAAAAACTACATGCTTGGATAGGAGCATTCAAGCCTAACAAAAGCAAACCATAAACACAGCACAAGGAGCAGGGCTTTTCCTGGGGCTGAACAACGTGATACATCTGCATATTCCTTGAAGTAGAGCTCTCTCAGCCCTGCTGTAGCTAGGCACCTGCAAAATAAAGTGTGGCTTGTCTTACCTCTAGGCCTTTGAAACTGGATGGAAGTCCCCCAACACCCAGCTAGGTGCCAGGATGACTTGTGAGAACAAGATTACTCAGACACATTCTAAGTAATATTACTACTTTATACTATCTGTTAATATCATATTTTAGGATGATATCTTCTTTATATGTATCAAAATATTTATTTTGGATACCTTTTACAACCAGTAAGATAAATACTGTGGGGATTTTTGTTGAATTTGATACCATAACTATAGAGGATTGATGTATTTGTTTCACTTTTTCAAGTTTTCTTCTCTTATAACTTCCTATTAGAATATATACTTTTCTTTATTTAGGTCCTGTTTTATTTTCATTGGGTTCACTCATTCTTTATTTTTTACAGTAAACAGATAGTAGAAAGCAAACATGTAATCCAGACAGCTTGACAGGAAACATAGTTTGAAGAATGTTTATTTTAACTATTAGAGAAACTCAAAATATTTCTTTTGTCAAGGAATAAATAGAAGGCTTTGAAAATACTTCTTGACTTAGTTCTAAATAATTCAGTTAGTGTTTTGACAGTCAATATATTGAAATTTTAGTATTTTTTAAATTGCATTCATTCTGGGCAAGGAGAATATAATTTTGAGATGTATTAGTAAAAAATTGTGGAAATAAGCCTTTTTAAGGGTCAGTGTCTGTTCAAGCTAAACAGTTAATTTCTTTTCTATGCCTCAGCTGATTTTAATTAAATAACACCAATTAATGAAAGGAGAATGATGACATATTTTTAAATGGTGGATAATAATTATGGAACACTCACTGCATACTGGGATGGGCACTTAACATAGTCTTCTCATTATCATGGTGTTCTAATGGCATAAATGTGGATGCCTCATTTGTCAGATGAGCACCCTGACCAAATATCTGGCCCAAAGTTTCTCCTCTTTGCCCACACAGCACATGTTGGTACCCACAACAGATGCTACTTCCCTTAAATAGAGAGTAATGAAGCAGCTAGGAAAGACTGAAGCAGAAAGCCATTAGCACATAAAGAAATAAGGACATTGCTTGAATTTAATCTGTGCACAAAGGAAGAACTCCCAGTTCTTTCCAGATGAGAGGTACAAAAAGCATGAATTACATTTGCCTCCAAGTTGTACCACACTGATAAACTCTTCCAGCAAAGTAGCAGGGTACATGGTGAACATGAAAAGTCTGGTAGCTTTTTTATACACCAACAATGAATAGACTGAAAGACAGATCAGAGAAAATAAACAGTTTCATTCACAATCACCTTACAACAAATACCTAGGAATAGACCTAAAAAGGTACAACACCTCTACAAGAAACTATGAGATGTTGAATTACTTGAAGAAGACACTATAAGATAGGAAGATCTAACATATTCCTGGGTGAGCAGAATCAGTGTAGTTAAAATGGCTGTTCTAGTGAAAATAATCTACAAATTTAATGCAATCTTCATCCAAATCGCAATTTTTTTTCACAGAAATAGAAAAAGCCATCTTAAAATTCATGTGTAACCACAAAAGATTGCAAGTAGCCAAAGAGTCCTATGCAAAAGAGCAATGCTAGAGGTATCACAATACTTATAGAAGTATCATAAGACTTCAAATTATATTATAGAGCCATAGTAACAAAAACTTCATGGTGCTAGCACAAAGACAGACTTTTTGGTCAGTGGAATACAATAGAAAATCCAGAAATAAGCCTACACTCCTACTTATCTAGTTTTGACAAAAAGCTTCAGAAGTAGAAGTATTAGTAAATAGATATTCATATATTAAATTAACCAATGCTCTTTCTAATTAACTCCACCACAAAAATGCATATACACATCTGCACATATTCACTCATATATCCAAATATATACAACATAACAACTTTTTAATGGCTCTTCAAAGTCAGGATAAAGCATCACTTTTATTATTTTAATTTTATTTTTTTATTGTGAAAATACTGTACAGAAGGGTTACAATTACATGGGCAAGATAATGAGTACATTTCTTATCAAGCATTGTAGCCTCCTCCTTTGTTTCCCCTCCCATCCCATCCTCCCCCTGCTCCCCCACCCCAATTTCCTCCCCCCACTACCAAAGTAGTACAGTTCTTTTAAATTAAAACCACATAGTTCTCTACTTCCTAAAGATAAAAGATTATATAGACTTATTTATTTAATTTAAAAAACTTAGTTTATTTAAACTTTATTTGAAGAACTAGGAAATGTCCATGGCCTCCCAAAAAATGAGTATGCTTTTAACTGATGCAAGTATTTTGCTAAGAACACCAAAAAGTTCTTATTGTAAGAAAAGTTATACATTCCATGAATTTTTGATCTACTATATTCTACCCTTATTGTTTGGGACTGAATAACTAGATCAACTCTTCTCAATGTAATAAGGTGGTAACAAATATGTTCTTTGCAATGAGACGCATTTAGCTTTTCCCTGTATAAAACCATTTCATTCTTGATGGAAAGATTTGCTTCAAGAAATGGTTTAATTCTTTAGTAAAACACATCAAGTAATTCAAACTTTATAAGCAAACCTTTTAAAAGGAAATGTATGTTTAAGTTAATGTGATGTTTTATATGCATATGCACAGCACACAAACATGTATATACACAATACGTACATATATATAAAATATATATAAAACACAAACCTCTTATTTTGAGTCAATAAATTGCTTTACTAGCTGCAATTTGCTAAGACAAGAATACTAAATTCAAATTAGATTACATTTTTGCTTCATGCTATATTTTCTCCCTCCTAAATACTTAATAATATATCAAGGTAGAAAAAATAGAAACTTCTTTCCTTTTGACACCTTATATTTCTATTAAATAGAGAAAGATGCATAGTTTAGGAACCAGCAGTCAAATGTAGCATGTATAAAGCAGTTGAAAACTAGCTAGGATAAGATAAAGAATGCAAATGTATCAGTTGAATCAGTGACTCCAAGTAAATGAACACCGCCCTAACTTCCTGTGTGCCTGCAGGTCTTTGTTTCCAGAGTCATAAATATTTCTATTATTCATAGTGGATCTGAACACATTAACACATTTTTCTTCCTGCTGTGTTCAAATTTATTAATATAGTGATTCATGAATGTCCAAACACACTAATACAATTTAGTTTTCTAGAAATAAATGCTGTTGATTGAGGTTAATATTTATAAATGTAGCAGTCTTTCTCCATTTTCCATATTGACAGAACTCCATGGGGATGTTCCTCATACATGTGTTAGTGGCAGAGTATGTTTTTGAGACATTCATCAAAGTTGTAGTGTAGCCAGGACATGATCAATTATACAGGACTCTATGTTCACACAATGAGATCAAAGGAGAATATTCTTAGGAGAGGATCACAAAGGCTCAGTACCTATGTGCATATGAGCATATAAAGTGATTTTTATAGAAATGAACTCCAAGAAATGGAAACAAGAGGGTTTTCAATCACTCTCTCTCCTTTGTTGCTGTTTTTGTTTTCTAGACCTTTTGTCTTGTAGGGAAATTAATCTATTTTGGAGAGGGTCAGGGGAAGCATGGAAATGTTGGGACAAAGGGTGAACAAATGCAGCAGTGGTGCTCACTAGACACCATGTTGAAAGTGAACTATACAACTTGTGGGGGAGGGGTGTCAGGAGGGGAAAACTGGGAGAAAATGAGGAGAGAGGTGACACTGTTCCAAAAGAAATGTACTCAGTACTTAACCTATGTAACTCCAACCCTCTCTTTATAATAACAATAAAAAATAAAATAAAATCTATGGCAATTTTTTCCAAAAAGGAGTTGGTGTATGGGATTCCAGGGAACCTACAGTCTTATCTGTTCCATGTCCCTGTCCTCGGCTTATTCCTGGTATCGCCCTTTTCCACTGTCTTTCCCTGGTGCAGCTTCCTTTTCTCTACTGGTCCCTTCTTCCTACCAAACATACCTAGATCTCATCTGGGAGGGTAGCAGTAATCTTCACACTCTTTCTAAGGACAATAGGAAGAACCACGAGGGCTTGCAAAGCATCCAAACCAACATATCCACAGCTTGCTACCGAATTGTATTTATATGAAGAAATGGGAAAGAAGCACTTCCTGCTGCTCTCAGGAAGTGTCCCTCCTAATTGACAAAAATGATCTTCAGATAAATGTATGTTCAGAAAGCTAGAAAGAGCGAAGTCTACATCTTAGAAATAGCCAATAACAGATCAACAGATTTTGATCTTGCTAACATTACATTTGTAATGAAAAACTAGAGTTTTTGTACATAAGATCTCAATATTGGTTGGTTGTTCCTTGGCTCCATCAAAGACCCATGGTTGAAAAATGACAATAGTTGCTGTGGAAAACCCCTGACAAAGCAAACTGTGTCTCCATACAGTATATGTTAGAATATGTCTTAGCCATAATTCCCATGGCCCATATGATGCCATACCTCTGCCCTGCTCCTTAGATTGCATGCTACTATCTTTGCCCTTGCTACATTGCCATGTAATCATTTCTCATGGCTTTGTCCTCACTGATCCCTGAGCTCTCTGATAGAAGGGACATTGTTTCATTGATGTGATATTCAGAATGTCCATTGCACTATGTAGCCGTAAATGGCATTCACTAAATTCATATTGGCAAATGAAGGGTGGTTGTGTGATCATCACCGGGGTGCTTCAGCCCTCTCTCAGCACTGGAAAAGAAAGAACAGTCACCACTTTGTTCTGGGGGGTCCTTCCTGACAGAATAGCTTCTGGGAATGGTTGTAAAGGATGATGTGGATCTGTTGCACTAGCCTGGAGTCTCAAGTTTGATTCCTGATCATAGAGCCACTGAGCTGGAAAGAGCATTGCTGTGAGCTGCAGGAAGATGTTATTTGTCTTGTCCTTCCCAGACCTTTCCTAAGGAAGTGCAATTACCAGAGGTGCTCTTAGTTAGAAGACAGTGTTCCACATGGCAGAATCGCAGGATGAACAGCCTCTAAAATAATGTTATTTGGTACTTACTCTTTCAGAGCTTCTATTTTCCCTGATAGTAAGGGAGGATTATCTCTCTCTCATAGGGATGATGGAAAGATCTGCAGAAATGCCAGGTATAAGGCCTATGACTATCTCATAGTAGCCCCTCTGTGAAAGATAATTCTAATTTTGTATATGCAATGCTGTATTGGTGTCATGGGAAACATACTGTTAACATGTTTCTCAGAGATGTGTTGAGGACGCATCATGAAGAAAGATTGAACATTAGAATGAAATACCTCAGGAATAGAACTTCATTTGCAATATATATAGATATAAACATATTTCTATAAACACATATTGCTATAAAAACATTTATTGCTACCCAAGGTACAATACTAACAGACTCCCTCTTCTAGAACTCTAACTATACCCCAAAGAAAATATAGGAAGAAAGCAGGCGATGTTGCTTGCACAATCTTTTCTCTTGCCAATGCCCCTTTCTCTTCCCTCCTGTGCTATTTTTAAGAAGCAGTGAATCAAATTATTTCAGCAAGAATAGGCATTCATCCTAACATTTCAAAAAGATTGATGTTCATATTAATTATAGACCAACTCTGTCTCTCTCCTCCAGCAGCGCTTTCAATTTTTTTTTCCTGCTGAAAACATCTTTGTTCATTTTAAAGTCACCTCCTCATCTAGTTTCTACTTCTAGATGGTTTCCGGAGATGGAGAGCAAATTGTGGAAGTTGTCATAACTGCTATTTAAGTTTTCAATGGCTTTTTCTATTCTGTTATAATGACAGGTCCCTTGTACAACCATCCTGTCATATAACCTGCTACTTGAATTCAGAAAGCTTAGACAATTGTGTTTGTAAACATCTAGCTATTTGTCCGTTACTCTGTTGGGAAGTGAACATGCCTTCATGAGCTCTTTTGCAGCAAATGTGAGTCCAAGGCATCTGCAGATTCTATCCCTCCATCTTTCTGCCTGTCTCCCTCTCTGCCCTGTGGTCCAGGGACTTGAACTTCTCCATTCTCCTGGGTGTTCATGGTCTGGCAGGGTTTTGTCTACCTGTATAACCTCATTGTGTGATTCTTCCTCCTTCTTTCACCTCCATCTATACTGCCATATTTGACTGCCTCTATGTGGCACGCACACTATTATTCATTGGCTTCAATTGCACGTTAGGTCCATCTACTTCTGTTACAATAGTGTTTGTCTCAGCTTCTCAGATCTTATGATTAAATACCCTACCATCTAACTAGAATCTTTCTTTTCTTGGTACCTCTCCATCACTCATTAGGCACTGTATCGGGACATATTGGCTGTAAACTCCCACACGTTCAGCTTCTTTGATCATGTCTTTCAGCTTCTTTGTTCTTCTGTCCAGCATGCAGATTCTAGTCTTTCTCTGTAATCACTTTTGCAAATGCCTTCCATTTGCTTCTTTATTCTCTGCTAGTCCCTTGAAAAATGATGAAGATGAGTCAAGCCAGGGGTCCACGTTCTTTATTACACTGCTGAGCCACAGTTGACAGAGAAGGAGTTTGGTACTGTATATATTCAAAATGAACAGCATGAACTAGGACTGCAGAGACTCACCAGCAATATATCCACTTCTAGTCTTGTGTTTTATACAGTCTAGGTTTTTACAACTGCTAATGAATTGCTTTCTCTTTCAAGATTACATGTAGGCGGCTTCATTTTGTAACACACACACACACACACACATTCTTACCTTTCCCTCCTCTTTTGCACACACACTTCTTACAAAATCACTCCACCTACTTTTATCTCTTTTTGAGGCTTTACTCTCTCTCCTCATCCCTTTGGCTTTCTGGTAATATGTTTGATCACATTCAAATACCTTTCATCTTGCAACAATGAGATGTATAAGATGCTATGTTGAAAAATGAACTTTACAATTTAGGTGCGGCGGGGGGGAGTGTAGTTGAAGAGGTGGGAGGGAAGGGATGGTAGGGGAAAAACAAAAGAGGACGCAACAATGCTTGATAAGAAATGTACGCACACCTTGCTCATGTACCTGTAACTCCTCGGTACATTATTTTCACAATAAAAACATTAAAAAATAAAAATAAAAAATACCTTTCATCTTAACGTCTTCTTGGACTCTGGTTTTCCTCAGCTACCAACTCTTCTAGTTTTAAAATTGTTCAAATTATTAAAAGTTGGCATTTCTTTTCTTCTCCTACTTAACTGAAACTCATCTCTGCCTTATCATAACACTGAAGCCCGTTCTTTGTTCCACCAAGAACCTTCTTCCAGTCAAACTCAACTTTTCACCACTAGTTTTTCTGGCCATTTCTTCTACAAGGAAGGGATAAGATGTACTGGTTTTTTATTTCCTCTTTGAATACCCAGGGTCATGGATGGTGTCCCTATTTCCTTACCTTCCCCCATCCTCCACATCTAGAAACGAAATTCTGTGCAGTTCTTAAGCTTATTCTTCTGAGTTCTCTCCATGTCTCTTAATGCTTCCCCCTTATGGTGATTACCTGCAATCTGCCCATTCCAGTTTCCTATGCAATCTTAGGTTATTACTCCCCCACCAACAGCCAGAAAATTTTAATGTATCCCGTCTTAGCTGCTTAAACTGAACACACACAGCACTATCTTATCATAGATCTTGAGGTGAATCTCCTAAAGATAAGAATCAAAACTAAATTCCTGCTTTCATAGTTAAGTCTGTTCCTTGTCTCTCTCTTCACCCCCACCCAATTTTTGTGGTCTGTGCTTAGTCATTTTGAAGGTCATTGGCTCTCTACGTGACCCCCTCATTTCCCTCTCTCCCCAAGGCCTTTGCTAGTTTTTTTTGTTGTTCTGTGTCTTCCTGTGTGAACTAACTCTTCTCCACTGCAAGTTCCTTCCATTCCCCAGTTGTCCAAACACTAACCTTTATTTCCTCGTTTGGATAACTTCTTCTCAGCTTTCACATTTCCTCCTAGACACATCTTTCTATGTCCCCAGTTAAGCTTAAATTACTTTCCATTAGTGACTACAGAATCCCTCACTTACATCAAGACAGGTCTGTTGACATTCAACTGAAAAGGTAAATTAGTAGGCAGCATGCTCTTTTAAACTATGGAAAAGACACCTGGAAGATTTACATTAAGCAAGACAGTCGATAAGTGACAAATCACACCAAGTTAATCAATATTCTAAACTTTAAATGGAGAGCCAATATTTAAACAATATTTAAAGCTTAAGAAATTAAACAGTGAGTATAAGTTTTGGAACTGTAATGAAAACTACTGAAGTTATTGAAAGATAAGAAGAGAAGCTGGGTAGATTACCTTATGATAGAGCAGTTACCTAACATGCTTGAAATCTTGAGTTGGATCCTGAACACCACACATACACACACACATACACGCACGTGTATACAAAAACAGTAACAGCAACAAAAAACAACAAAACAAGAAATCCAACAGCAATGAAAACAGTAGTAAGGAAAATTAAATGTGAGCAGGGCTGTAGGTATAACAAACTGAGAAGCCATACTTTAAATTTTCTTTTACCCTTCCTTATGGATTAGTTGATAATCATGTGAATATATTGCTTTTGTTAGATTTTAATATTTAAATACCCCATTTCCCTCAATATCATTCCTGATCACATTTTGCCATTAAAATATTCAACCATCATAAAATTGTAGACATAAATTTTCTTAAAAATAATTTGAGCATCTGTATGTTTATCTCTGCAAAATCATAATCCCTTCCAGATGTTTCTGTCTGGCTCTGGGCCCAGAGATATTAATGGAAATATAATTGAGAAGGTCTTGGACAGATGGATTCGTCAGTCTGACTGTGCTCTGTATTTTAAATTGGGTAAAGCAGATGATAGGGCAGTATTAAGCAAAACTGCTCTGGGCCTCAGCAATTTATCTGAACATCTGGTTGATCCTATTCTCTGCTGTTCTCCTCTTCAAAAGCTGAGTTTCTTCTTAGACCATAGACATTACATGACAGCATAAGATTGGAATTAGTTTTGTAGAGAATTTTAAAACTTTATATCACATTCCAAATACATGTTGGAAGACTAACTCTCTCCAGGGTTCTCTCCAATATGTCCCTTGCTTTACATAATTGTATTTTCATTTTTTATCAGTAGTGTAATCAGTAAAAAGGGGAAACTAATTGCCAAAAATATATTCTAATATCCATCAAGGACTAAAGAGTATGAAGTAGTATAATTTTTTTCAGTACTAATGTTGAGCCAGATTTAAGTTTAAATATTACTAATTTGATTTTTGAGATAATGTATAGTTTATTGTTTTTATTGAGGTTTATTAAGACATGACAGGGGCAGTGGGTGGTGGTTTTAGGATCTTGATAAACTAGTTAATACCTGTCAGAAGTAACAGGCTGAGATCTAATGAGCTCAGATAGAACCACAGTCTTTCTTAGCAGAAACTCATTTTACTTTTCTTTTCTTTTTTTAATTGTGAAAATACCATACAGAGGGGTTACAATTACATGGGCAAGGTAATGAGTACATTTTTTATCAAGCATTGTTGCCTCCTCCTTTTTTTCCTCTTCCCATTCCTTGCCATCCCCCCCCCCTCTTCAGCCCCCTCCACTCCCCCCCCCCGCCAAAGTTGTAAAGATCATTTTTTTGACATAACCATTTTACTTTTCTTGTTCAAACTTATAGCAGAAATAATTTAGCATTGGAGCTTTATACTTTTCTTCTAGATTCTGAGCACTTTAGGAACATGAAGGGGTTCTGACTCTGTCATTCTTTGTCTTGAACACAATACAATTTCTGGAACATTAAACATTGAATTAATTTGTTATAATTAAGGTTATCATTGATTTCTAGACTGGCTTTATGAGAATTCACATTATTATTTCTATTATATTAAAAGCTGTACAATTTTGGCTTTCATTTAGGACCTAGAAGTTTAGAAAGAATATTGTTTTCATCAAAATGGAAGAGAAACTCACAGAATTTTAAATTTTTTTTATTCTTATCTATTTAAGAGAGATGAGGTTGCAAGTAGCTTGGTACCTAAAGAAAGATAGGCTCAAATAAAAGAAGACCCATGTAAGTTAATGAAAGGACAAGATTTTTGTTTAAACAAGAAAGAAGTCAGTGGATATATTTAGTAAGTTGTTAAAATGTAGGTGTGAAAGAATGTAAGATTCCTGAATCCTGGGTCATCGAATACAGAGAGTTTTCAAACACTTCTAGATTATTCTTTGTGAAGAAATAGGAAACTATTTAAATTGGAAATATGACAACCAAAGGCCTTTGAATGATCCTATCAGTCAAGGTGCTCAAATGTTATAGATAGAACATCATGCTCAATCTAGGTAAATGCAGATTATTTTCAATGCATAGGAAACATTTACTATGCTCCATTATAAAATGAACTTAAAGATTTTAAGGAACTGAAATCACAAGTTCTTTCCTTAGCCATATGGAAACTGTAAGTTACTAACAGATTTTACTTGAATATCTTCAACCACAAGTGAACTCATTAGGAAAAATAGAATACTGAAACAAAAGTCAGTGAAATTGAAAATGGGAAAACAATAAAGAGAATTAGTGAAACTGAAAATAGTTTTTTACTAAAGTAAGCCCACAGCTAGACTATGAAAAAGTGAGAAAGCCATCCATTTTCACCAGCCTGAATGAAAAATGAGGCATCACTATGGAACCTACAGACATTAAGAATATAAGAATATACAATAAGGGAGAGTTCCGGAGAGATGGCTGAGGAGAAGCTGGAGTCTAAACAAGCTCTCGCATAGAAAGCAGTTTTAAGAGTTCCAGTGAACAGTCCTAAGCCAGAGAATCACACCAAGTTTGCCATCACAGGACAGAGAGTCAGGCCAGAGAGGGAAAATCCAGTCAAGGAGACACATCTGAGCGCTTGCCAGCAGCCGCCACAATGGCGGCAGTGGTGGCAGCGGCAGCGATCGCAGGTGCTATACCTGAGCCACAGAGAGTCTGGGTGGAAGCAGCCAGACACAGCGGGCGAGTGGATTCTACTCAACACCAGCAACAACCGACAAGGAGCGGACATCTTCATCCTGCACTTTGCAGACCAGAGATGACCCAGGAACCAAGACTCGGCGTGAGTAGAAGCCTTACGTCTTCACTCCTTCTCAGGGAGCAGAGGAGGGAAAGCCCCCCCCCCCCCCCCCCCCCAGTACCGGAGATCTCCATCTTGGATACAGACAAAGCTCAATGGAGCTGCTAGCTCCAACTCAAGCCTTGGAATAAAACGAGTCATTTAGCAGGTCAGGAGAACTTAACGGCGAAGTGACCTGCCAGACTCAGCTCCATCCAGGGAAAAGTCACCCAGCTCAGGCGCCAGCCCTAGGAGTGGCTTTCTCCACTGGGTAATCAGAGCCAGAGGCTGCCCCTCCCTCTAGCAGCCTCCACAATCAATTGAAATTCAGTAAACAGAAACCCTGAGAATGGCTCCAGGCTGGGCTCTGTGAGTTTTTCACAAACTAGCCCCCTGGGAAAAGCTACTGTTTGTTGAAAGGCCTCAACTCTACCCAGAACCTAGCCTCATCACTGCATCCCCCTCTTTTGTGATACTCAAAGCAGATCTGCCTCCCATTGAACTAGCCTGGGAGGAGGATC
>NW_012267236.1:16339569-16353902 GCF_000151885.1 Dipodomys ordii
TCATAACTGAAGGCCAAATAAAAACCTTCCATAGCAAAGAAAAACTGAAACAATACATCTCCAACTTAAACCCTCTGTACATCCCCTTGATAATAAAATTAAACAAAAAAATCAAACACCTAGAAAAAAACAATATACAATAAGTATTTCCATGGCAATTAATTGAACAATAAAATATTTCTTAAAAACACAATCAAAATTTTCTCAAAAAGTAGTAAGTTGATACTTTGTATTACTTTTAATTAAATTGACTTGTAATTAAAATGTGACAACAGTACTTTCTAGTAATGAAACTCTGGGTTTAGCTAATATTACTGGTAAATTATGTCATATATTTAAGGAAAAAATACTGGGTCTATTCATTTTTCAGACAAAATATAGAGGAAATAGTATCTCCTAGTTCATTTTTTACAAGATAGAAATTACCCTAAGTCCAAAACAAATAAAAGCTTACAATAAAAAAAGAGAAATAAGCCAAATGAAATCACAGGTAAAATTATTAACAGTTTAGCAGTTAAAATACAATAATGCATAAAAAAGATAATTTATCATGATCAAAAAACTGGGGGAAAAAAGGCGGAGGCAACAATGCTGGATAAGAAATGTACTCCTTATCTTGCTCATGTAATTGTAACCCTTCTGTATGGTATTTTCACAATAAAAAAAACTTTATTCCAGAAACACTAGTTCAATATTTAAAAATCAATGTAATGGCTGGGTGCAGGTGGCTCACGCCTGCAATCCTAGCTACTCAGGAGGCTGAGATCTGAGGATCGCGGTTCAAAGCCAGCCCGGGAAGGAGAGACCGTGAGACTCCCATCTCCAATAAACCACCAGAAAACCGGAAGTCGCGCTGTAGCTCAAGTGGTAGAGTGCTTGCCTTGAGCTGAAGAGCTGAGGGACAGCGCCCAGGCCCAGAGTCAAGCCCCACGACCGACCAAAAAAAAAAATCAATGTAATGCATCATTATCAACATAACAATAATTTAAAAAACTTACAATCCTCTTAACAGAAATCCAAAGTATTTAATCACATATTCTGTAACACTAAAATATTTTCAGTAAATCTAGGAGCAGAAGGGAAGTTTCTTATTCCAATAAAACATCATTAACCAGCTATCATCATATTAATGATCCAGCTAACGTCTTACTAATGTATGATGTGTCATACTTTCTTAGTTCAGCTTATATCATACTAATGAGGAAATGTGAATGCTTCCTCCCTAAAATTAGGATCAGATATGCCTGTCCTTCTTCTCCTATTGAACAGCTTACTGCAGGTTATAGATAGTGAGATGAGGGGGGAAAGGTAAAAGAAGATCCTACAGATTGAACACTAAGTATAAACTTCCTGTTTGCATAAGCCATGGAGAACTGTGTGGATAAACACGAGAATCTTCAAAAGTCTGCTGGGATAACAAGTGAAAGCCTTCAAAAAAACCTTTGTAAATACTTCACTAGCAACAGCGTTGTATCCAGAGGTGACAGATGTAACTGAAGCTGGCCCCAGGATGGTCAAGTCCTACGTTAGAAATTCTCTAGAATCATCTTCTTTAGAGTGAAGGTAGAACCTTTGGATTAGGTTTTATCACATGGCAAATGTGACCTGGACACAAAGATAGGCCCATATGTGCGGAGAATTCATCACAGACTGGTGAATGAGTCTCTGCACTTTTAAAAAGAAAGCAGCCATGCTGTGAGAAGAGGATCTGCCTTGGACTTGGAGGTACCTCTAGGACTGATAGTACCTCCTGGGCAGCCAGCAAGAAAATACTGACTTCAGCCCTACATCTAGTAGCAGGGAACTGAACTCTGACAATAACCTGAATGAACTTGGAAGAGAACATTCAATTCCAGATGAAACCCAATGAGAATGCAACTTGCTGACTTCTTGAATTAATCTCCTGTGATCTTCTGCAGAAAATTCAGATATCACAGCTACATTTTTGAAACACAGACCTGTGGTAATAAATGAGTGTTATTTTAAGGTGCAAATTCAGGGTAATCTATACACCTGTAGGAAATGACTATGCCATAATATATGAGTATGCAAAATTCAATAATAAGAATAAATGATCAATTGAAACATGGCAAGAAGAACTTGAGCAGATTCTTTATTAAGTCAAAATCATTGATCATTATAAAAATGCAAATGAAACCAACACCCAATAAATATTTACAATTAAGTAAACAAGTGAAAAATTTCCTGTCACTACTAAATGCTGATGATGATTTATAATAACTGGAATACTCATTAGTATTTGCAAAAGTGCAAAATTATGGAATCACTTACTTTGGGGGAGCGTTTTGTAAATTCTGATTAATTAAACATACACGTGTACTACTACTGAGCAATTCTACTCAAAGGGAAAAAAACACTTAAGTTCTCGCAGAACCTTGTTCACACATGTTACAGTGCTTGTTGTGGTTTGTACTTGATATATTCTTTACAGGCTCATGTTTTGAAAATTTGGTCCCTAGTGAGCAGAGATTCTGCCTTCATGATTGGATCAATCCATATATGAAATCAAAATCTGATGACATTATTAGGATTTAGTGGAAACTTCTAAACATGGGACCTGTCTCAAACAGGTAGGTGTCTGAGGATGTGTTTTGAGGGGATAGACCCCATTCAGTGCCCTCTGTTTCTTCCTCCTTCCTTCCTCCCTCTATGATTATCTCTTCCTCTCCTTGCCTCTACCCTCTCTCTTTTGATCCAGAAGATAAGCTGTTCCGCTGTACTGTAATTTTTCTCTGTGATGTTTTTTCTTACTATGGCTTAGAAATAATGGTGGCATCTGTCCATGAATGGAGACCTCTAAAGTTATGTGCCCAAACAAATCCTATCTCCTTCTAAATAGTTTCTCTTACGTATCTGCTACCGCAATTAAGTCTGACTGAAACAGAGACCTTTTTAATAATTAATTTAAGCTAGAAGCAACCCAAATATCTTTTAATTGGTAAATCAGTTTTCTCTGTTGCTGCAATAAGTTTCCACAATTTTACTGACTTGCAAACCGCATAGCTTTATTATCTTACGTTTCTAATGGTCAGAAGTTAGGAGAGGACTCATTAGGTTAAAATCAAGGTGTATTCAGAGCTGTTTCCTTCTGAAGGCTCTTGGGGAAAATATTTTCTTGCTTGCTAAGTATTTGTAGAATCTAGTTCCATACAGTTGTAAGACTGAGCTTCTTTCCTTACTATCAACTTGTGACAACTTTAGATGCTGGAAAACACTCTCCAATTCTTACCTATACCCTCCTGTTCCATAATCTGCAACATGGCCTTAAACTTTCTAATGCAAATAATATAGCTCTGATCTTTGAGATTATATGTGTTTTAATAACCTAGGATTACTTTCCCATGTCAGGATCTGTACATTAAATCACATCATCAAAGTTTTCTTTGCCACATAAGGTGATATATTCTCAAGTTCCAAGGCACAGGGGGTAGATCCTTAAAAAAGCATATAGGCCAACAACAAAAATCCATTAAAGAGAATACTATTCAGTGATGATAAGAACTGAAATGCTGATAAGCACAATGTGACTATATCTTAAATAATTCTACTTTAAAAAGAAGCTACCTTGAATAGGTTGGACATTGTAGTATTTTATTTATTTGGCATTCTGGATAAAGCAAAAGTCTAGATACAGGAATCAAACTATTGATTGCTTGGAGCTGGGATGGGGAAAGACTTCAGTTCCTTCATCTTCGGAGTGATGAAACTATGCTGCATTTTGGTGTGGTGATTTTTCTCTGAACATGCATATCTGTTAAACTTTCAGAACTCTACGTTAAAAGAGTATATTTTAAAATATTTACATTATGCCACTAGTAAATATTTATGTGCTCCAAGGAACATACATAGCCTATATAAATATCTACCAATAATGCCACAAAATGGAAACATAAAGCCTGACTCCTCTGCTATCTATGAATAAATGAATGAGTGAATGAGCTTTACGACCAACATGAGAAAAGTGCTGTTCTAAGGGGAAACTTTATGGATGATCTTGTGATTCCACAGATGTAGAATTTCCACTGCTCACATGATGGATATGTCTAGGACAGTAGCAGAATAAGAAGCAGAGCAACCTAGATCATTTTGAGGCTACTATAAATGGATTTTAAAATAAACAAGTATAAAAATCAAACAGCACAGAACACATACATCTACCATGTTATTTCACTCACCTGCACATTTATTCATAAGGAAATATATCCCATCTTATATATATATATATATTTAAAATAAATAAATATGTAAATAAATATACATAAATATTATATACATATATTCATAAATATACTCTATCACAAATAAATTGTTACTCATTTTGAAAAAAGTGAAAAATTAAAACTATTTTTGGAGCATAATAGCTTCTCTATCTAAATTAATATTAACAGGACACTAATCTCAAAGTCTCTTTTCTCAACTCCAACAACAGCTGTCCAATTCAATACTGTAGACATGTTAGTGCTAGAATCAAGCATAAATATCTCTGCTTTTATTACAACTTCTCTGCCCTTTCTTTATCTACTATTTCCTGAAGTGTGGAAATGGTAGAGTAAGCTGAAGCAGGCACAAGGCTAGGCACAAAAGAGGGATGGAAGATGGATGCTTGGTACTTAAATGGCATGGAGACACTGGATGTCATGTCCTGCATCCTGTTGAAGAAGGAGATATGGCTTGTGTAAATGGAACCAATCATGACTATGTGGTGTGGAGGCTGATACATTTCACCATAGCTATGTACTGAATAGAGAATGTCAAGCTGGTTGTTGAAATGAATGAAGCTTAATCAAAATAAGGACAATTGAGATGGAGATAGGATTTCCAGAGGTATTGTCATAGTATTTTTTGTGAGTATGATGTAAAAAGTAGATCTAGAGACAGTGCCAGGCTCACACCCGTAGTCCCAGCTATTCAGGGGGCTGAGATCTGAGAATCGAGGTTGGAAGCCAGCCTGGACAAACAAATGTAAGTGACTCATCTCCAATTAGCCAGCAAAAAGCTAAAAGTGGCAGAGGACCAGCCTTGACTGAAATAAAAACCTAAACAGGAACTTAAGGCCTTGACTTCAAGCCCTAGTACTGTCTCACATGTACACATACACATACACACACAGGGACATGACTTGCATTTCCAAACAAAGTTTAAAAATCGAGGAGCCAGGCACCTGGGGCTCATGCCCTGTAATCCTAGTTACTCAGGAGGCTGAGTCTAAGTATTGTGGTTCAGAGCCAGACTGGGCAGGAAAGTTCGTGAGACTCTTATTTCCAATTAACCATCAGCAAACTGGAAGTGCACTTTGACTCAAGTGGTAGAGCACTAGTCTTGAGCTGACGAGCTGAGGGACTGTGCCCAGGCGCAGAATTCAAGCCTCACAACTGGCAAAAAAAAATGGAGGAGGGTAACATGTTCCACAAGAAATTTACTATCTTACTAATACAACTGTAACCCCTTTTACACCATCACCTCGACAACACAGTTAAAAATAAATAAAAAATTATAGTGAGTCATATGGACTCTCTTCAAATAAATTTACATGTTGGGCTAAAGCTCTATTATGTCCCAGAGTAGCTCTACTGATGTGGTAAATTTGTATTAGAATCAAGTCAGATATAGAGCATTTTCTATCTTATATGTTATCTAAATGGTACGTCTTTCAAGAGCATAAATGGTCTTTCCTGACAGGAAGCTTTGCAAATGTTCCCTTTTTACAATTTACTAAAATTATTGGTTATTTTTAGAAAAAGCCAGACATTAGTGAACCCACTGCAGAAAATGAATCTCTGATGAATTGACAGTTTAAAATTTCAGTGTAAATGGCACCATTTCAAATACCAATAATTCCTGTAGACACTTACATTGTGCATTATAAGAGTTCAGCATCATTTAAAAAAATGTGTTCTTGGTAAACATGACAGATCTCAGGTCAGGCTTCATACCATTTATACTTGAATAAACTGAGGCACTGGAGAATAAAGGCGGTAGAGAAACTAACATAGAGTCTAGGTCATTTAACTCTTATTGGCCTTTACCTTGCACCATTTTCAGTCCCCTTAATAATGATGAGAACTCTCCATTATGCATTCAGTTGGTAGATCAAGACATGTCTGGGTTTAATTTTTAATAATTTATGGCTCTTCATAAAGTTGCAAGTCTGTGTCCTGGGGGATATTAGATAAGCTCAGATAGTTTAGATGATAAAATATTTTTTTATTGTTCTGGGCTAGTAAGCTGATAGGAAATCAAGTTGCAGTTGGGGTGGAAAATTAATCACCTTTTATTGATAATAAAGTTTAGAACCCTGGGAAGAGTAGTAGTAAATTTCATCCTTTGAAAGGGCTTTTAAACAATGCCACAGATTCTAATATCTTTATAGTAAAACAAACTATTGCATACACTTGCTAGAGCTTCCCCTTGAAAATTGGTAATCAAAGGTTGTCAAGTGTGACTGCAGCAATCAATTACTGATATTCTTTTAACAAAGGAGCTAGTGTTATTTTAAAATCTGTATTATATTTTTGGTCACTTAAAGCCACACTAAAACAAGCTTCATGGGATTCATAGCTTCTCAGAAAATTTCTTCCCTAAGAATAGCCACAAAATTATCTTATAAAAATATAGGGGCTAAAAAACAATATAAACGACCCTAATAAGATAACTAAGTCATGAAAGCAAGATTTGGTGTCCTTTTTTGTCCAGTTGTGTGTCTTAATTGGATCTTTCTCATTTTAGATCATGGCCAAGAGCTGGAATAAAGTTATAGATAAATAACTTGGTACTTCCAGGTCACTGGAGCTGGTCAAGATGCAGGTGAAAGAGAGGAACAAAGTCTCTCACAAGGGGTGATTCACCAATCATATGTCCACCCTGGTCCACATATGTGCCTCACTTGATCATTGTGACATTCTTGGGTGTAGTCTTCCTCACTGCATTTGGAGCAGCTCAGAGTAGATTGGGAGTTCATGCTGAGACATCTGTGTACATACACAGTGCATTCCTTTGGTCTCTTGGAAGTACTGTTCATCATATGCTATGTGTTTCTGCTTTTACACATTGATTCTTCCTATTTTTTTTAACGAAGAGTGTTCTATTCTGCATAGGTGGCTGCCTTGTTCCATGATGGCAGCCTGAACATTTATCTCTCCCCAGCACAATAACTTTCAATCCATCTTTATCCTTCCAGTGATACAAACACTTCTAACACATCTTGCAAGGCTATTCAAAGAGCAGCCCCATCTTTTTTCACTAAGTGCTTTTACTACCTGACTTCCCTCTACTCCTTGTATTAACTCTATCTGCAAGTGTATTAAATGACTTACTCCTTGCTTTATTGGCATTTTGGTCTCACAAACATTGTCCTGGATATTTAAGAAGCTTCAAGACTGCATTACTCTTGCAAATTCCCCATTCATCTTTGCATCATCAGGAGATATGCTACTTCCTCTATAAGCCCTTTTCTCACCCCACAATACAGACCTGTTGATATTTTCAACCTTCTCTTTGGGATTCATACTGCTCAACCATCAACTCTGTTGCTGAAATCAATGCATTCTATGTACTACTATTTTTCTCTAGTTTGTGAGCTTCTGGATGGTAGTTATTCTAAATCATTTTCATCATTTTTTCAGCCTGTGGCATGACCTCATTGTTTCTTCCTGCTGGTCAAATTCATGGTTTTATTCTTAGCCTGGGCCTCTACATTTTTTATAGCTCATATATTTACCTTAGTGTTACAGGTATATGACTCTAAGTTTGTTAACCTCAATCAAGAGATTATGAAATGACAGATACCTATCAAGAATTTTACTTATGCTTTCTCTCATTTAATTCTCAGACCACCTTAGGAAATACAATGTATAAAGTGGGCATGAGACATTGGAGCTCACTGTAGTTACAAGGCATTCACAGTTGAGAGGATTCGAATGGTTTGCCTAAAGTCACACGTAGTAACTGGCAAGATGACAGACTGTTACCTTGAGTGAGAAAACTAAGAAGTATACATAACACATACTTCTCTTTTATAAGTGCTTTATTTGGGCTGTAAAGAACATCTTTGTATATTTTGTTGGAGTTTGGTTTAGCTTTCTTAATTTTGTAATCTGTTAGCCAAATTATGGATTCATCAGAATCAGTTTCCATGCATTCTTTCCTTCTGTAATTTCTTTAAAATGCAGCCAATGCAAGTAAGAATATTTTCTTTTAGGAGGTCACTTTTCCTATTTTTTTCCTATTTTTTTCTAATACAACGTCTGACTATGTAGCTTTAGACTTGACTGGAAATTACTATGTTGCCCAGGTTGGACTTTGATTTATTATTTTCCTCCCTCATCCTTCTGAGTGCTGGAATTACAAGAGTGCACCAGAAAAAAATACCTGGTTTATTTTTCTTTTTTATTATTGTTTTTGTTAACCACACCACCTATTTTCCAATCTCCTCTCTAGATCATTTCTTTCTAGTTTATAATGCCATCCAATTTGGAATAGAAAATTGAATTAAGGTGATTTGTCTTCATAAGAAATAATGAAAAGCAGCACTGAGCTCTCTGGAAGCTCATTTAACTTTGAATATTGATTAAATCAATTGCTGTGCGATTTTGTTGTTCATAAAAGGTTGTTGGAGGCCAAGCTCTCATTGTGATATACATTGGATTATCCTAGAGATAAAGACTTGGATTGCAGGGAAAGAGATCTATCTATGCCAGAGCTCAAGGTCAGGTTCACATAAAGTAGAACCTTACTAGCAGAAAGGGGGGAAAATCTCAAACTGAGCCCATGTTGTCATGTCAGAGTCTGGATTTGAAGCTGTGTGGACATAAAGTGGATGCTGAGAAATAGAACCTTATTCCATATGTGGAGAAACAGGCTCCTTACATTTAACTCTGGTTAATACAATTAAACTTTACTCTCCTGATTTTTCATATGGGGGCAGAACTAACTCAGGACCATCAAATTCTTCTTGGGCCATGTATGCAGGCTGAGAAATTCAAGGCACTTATACTGCTCTTCAACACAATGGTTTGGTTTTTATAAACATGCTGTTTTTTTAAAGGCAGAAACATTTCCAAGTAATAGAACAAAGATGACGTCCAAGTGAATTCTGATGTTTCACCTGTTAGCGAGTATAAGGGATGCAATCTGCTTTATGTAACTTGGGAAACAAACAACTTACTGGCCTACAAAGATAATAATGTAATGGTTTTGTGCACTGGTAACACAGGACTTTGAAAATAACAGTAACAGAAAATGGAGCATAAAGTATTCACTTAAAAAGTCAAGTTTATATCTTACCTACAGAAAACCACAGGATGCTAAAATCAGACTATGTAATTGATATGTTGTGGGCATATAATATCTATTATTGTTATACTATAGGAGTCCATTTTATAAGATATTTAAGTAAAACTATTTCTATCAAAGACATAAATGTATATATGCCCTACCAAGCCATGTGAAAGCAATTTGCACCTATACAACCAATGATAAATGCATTTGATTGGGATTTTAAAATATAATTTACCAGGCAAACTATATTTTAAAATTACCCAATCTCAGCTACGACTTTTACCCTGAATGGTCTTCATCTAAATTTGTTTTTTTTTCCCATCCATTTTAGAATGGCAACTTGTATACTTGGTAAAGGACTTTTTATCCAGAATAGGTGGGCTCGGGCCTAGCCATGACCATTAGTGTGTATGCAATCTTTTATATTTTACTTTAATTACATGTGCCTCATATTCCATATCTGGAAAAGTCACTCAAAATAGGTACCTAAGAATAATGGCAGTTATTCTGACCAGTGAAAGGCTTTCAAATCTCCTAGAGAGTTGGGCAATAGCAAGACTTATGTGGTGCTAGCCACATACTTCACGTGGTATTTGTGTTCTAACTTTTTGAAATATTGTAATATTGTGCTACTGCTCTGAAAGTGACATAGTAGAGGGTATCATTGAACTTTAGTAGTGTAAACATTTGTAAGTGTTTCAAGACTCAGCTATTTGAATGTCTGTAATATACTCTAGGGTAGCATTTACACTTTCAGAAACTTAACCTTCTAGTATTCAAGTGCAAAGACATATATTTCATCGCACAGCCCAGGTAACATTCTAATCATTCAGTTTGAAAGAGTAAACAAGTCAAATATAATTAATTATTTTGACCACACTGGGCTTTCCTGGGGTATACTGACATGAAAAAATAGGACATCAGCCAAGAGTGCATAATTATAGCGATGAAATATTCCTCGAAAGAAATATGTAGAATGACAAAGAAGAAAATATTAGTGAGAATCCCACATGCATGCATGTTTGTGATACAATACTGAGTGCCTGGACATTGTTTACACCTTTCTGATTGTGAAATGGTCTAGTAATTTTAGGCAGACTTAATTAAGCATGACAAATTTAAGTTAAGCCTGATATAATTTAAGTTAAAATGTTTCCAAGTAATATACATAATAAAATCTTATCTATTTAAATACACAACTGTCTCTATCTATAGTGTATCTATTTTCTGTTTTGTCATTTGTCTACTCTTTTCTGTATTCTCATATGCACAGATTTAAAAAATATATATGTATATATACACACATTTGATGTCATATATTCTCCCATCTTTCAAGGTCCAGCTTATAGTTCATCAGTTATTAGTCCTAGTTTGAATCTTTAGTCCATGGGATACCATCAGGTTTTTAAATAACTGATGGTTCAGGGTGTTCTGATTTCTTGATATGAATGTAAATCTTTCTCTTTTCCCTTATACAACCTTATTCCACATTCTAGAAGAATAATTTAATATCACATTGGAAAAGTTTAAACATTGTATTACCAGAGGGTTTTGGGATGTCTGGACCATCAAGTTGCTTAGACAGGTCCTCTTAGAGCTGTATCATATTCATCTCTAATTCCAGAATGTAGAACAAATATATTAGGCAATGGGTATTGTATAATGAAATGAAGAGTTCTCTCTCTGACTACATATTTTTTCAATTAACAAAGAACAGTGATTCTCCATAAAAATGCTATTTTTACTTTAAGCTGAGTAGTCCCTTGTGGTAGGAACTGTCATTTGTATGATAACATGTGTAAGAAACTTTCCTGATTTACTAGATGCCCAAAGCACCCTTCCTCAAGTCTGAATTGTGGCATTATAGGAAAATGAAAGGAGGAGGTAACAATGCTTGATAGGAAATGGACTCATTACCTTGCTCATATAACTGTAACCCTTCTGAACAGTATTTTTACAATAAAAAATGTATAAAAAAGAAAATGTCTCCCTGGGAAATGAAAGGACCTAGAACAAATCATGTTAAGTGAGTTAAGCCAAGCTGAGAGAGAAAAATGGCGCTCATTTTATCTCATATGCAGAAGATCTAAATCTAAAATAGATCGAAAATACCCTAGAACATGATAAATTATACAGGGCTCTAGGCGGTCACACACAGAGAGACCAAAGGAGGATTCTCTTAGAGCACAATGCCTCCCAGGCACAATGCCTATATGCCTCTGAGCATATAAAACCATAATTATCAAAATAAACTCCGAGAAATGGAACCTCCCCTTCCCCACAAATGTCTCCCTACATTGTAAATGGCCCGTGGAGTAAAAATAAAAACTTGGGGTGTCTTAATTGGGTAGTTTAATTACTTTGCCATATGAGGAATAATTTTTATTGTGTCAAAGAAAATAATACTCATTGATTTTAAATATCATATTTGTAGCCAATATGGCTGATAGTTATGGTGAAAATGATATTACTTGTAATTAATTTTTTGCCTTGATTGAATCTTCACTGATACTATTTAAGAGTCCATAACAGCAAATGATCCCTCTAGAACACTTAAATATAATATAAAAATAAGTTTCAGGAGATTATGTTTATCTCTCTCCCCTCTCTTTCTCTCTCAGTGTAAGAGAAAGAGAGGGGAGAGAGATAAACATAATCTCTCTCTCTTTCTCTCTCAGTGTAAGAGAGAGAGAGAGAGAGAGTTTCAGGAGGTTTTCCATCCATCTTTCTCCCTCTCTCAGTATATGTATACTGTGTGCTCTTCTGTTTGGGATGATCTGCATTTTCTTTAGACTGCTAGCATAGCTCCAATACCCAGGAGAAACTGTGACATTCTTGAATAAAGCAGCTGGGCTAGGCATGTGGCAGAGATTTATGAGCTCTAATGACAGCACAATTGAAAACTCTTACTGGGAAAAGACTGATAAGCCCTATTAGTGAGTTTTGTATGGTTAGTAATGCATTAGGCTAGCTCTGACACAATATTCACTGTTCTTCTCCATTCCGTGTGTCGCTCTGTTTCTACTGCCTGATACCTTTAAACCCATGATTATTTAAGGTCAAGGAAAAGATGATTAAGGATATGTAAAAAAAACTTTTGAATGAGATACAGTATGTGGAGAAGACCTAAAGGAAAATGAATATAGGCAGGATCATCTGCCATTAAGTAGACTAGCTAGCAGTGCACATACATTTGTTTCAGCCAACAAATACTTGGTGAGAGTCAGTTTTGTACCTAAGAACACTGAACAGACCAGAAGACAAGGGAAAGACCAAATTAAGGCATCTTTTGGAGTATAAAGGGAATTATTAATAATTGCACTAGAAAATAGGAATAAATAAAACTGGATCATTTCCCAACTAAATTGAGATGGCTACAAATTTCATCATAATATTGAGGAGATATCTGATCAACAATGTTTTATGATTTTGCACTTTTATCTTGCACTTAAAAGAAACTGAACACTGAATTATTGAGATAGGAAGGAAGAATGTTAAGACTTTCTTATCTGAGAGGAAGAGATAAGAGGAGGATATAAAATTCATGGAACTTTCTCAGAACAACAGACATTCTGGAAACAACCACCATAAGATCTTCATGCAAAACAGAGCATGTTCCCATGAAATGTCATCTAGAATTCTAGGACCTTTCAAAGAAGCAATTCATATTATTGAAATTCTGTGAGCTAGAGATATATTGATGATACCATTAAGGCTGGATGGGTCCAGTTCAAGTCATTAAATTGAGCTTGCAGCATGTGCCAGCACAGCCAGTTCAAGGCTGAAAGACAATTCCTCTCTTCAGGAATTACTGTAGGTAGGAGACATCACACAGAGAATGCTTCCTATCAGGGAGACTTTTAGAATCTCTTTGTCAACTGATTTTTATACTCAATGGACTAATGAACTAGGAAAGGGAATGTTTTATTTTGTACATATTTTTTACAAGCTAAGAAGATAGACATTTACTGGTAGTTCTTGGTATGCTTATATATACACTTTTATATAGTTTATGAATACATGCACTATGTACATATATGTATTTAAATACATCTGTCAATCTATACATACTTGTATTGCATGTTTGTCATATACACATAGATGCGATATTTATAGTGAAAATAAAGTATCATAATTATTTCTTGCTTTCAGGCTTCAGTGATTTCCTTGGAAACTTTATTGAGGAGTGACTATGCCAGAGAATAGGTAGCTGAGGTATCTTCTTAAATTATTTAATTGGGATTAAAAGGTATTCTGAGTTTTTCTCTGCCCCCCCCCTATGTTTAACCAACTTTCCTCTGTGGCAGCACACTTTGCACACTGCATGGAAATCTATGTTCATACCTTTGACAAATGCAATGGCTTTGTGCCATATCATCCAAAGCCTGGGATTTTAAATGAGAGTGACAATTTTGAGTATAGATAAAGTTGTAGTGGAACTATGAACAAGTTGGATACAAAATGTTTCCCTCAAATTCATTGTGATGCCTTCTCTGCCTGTTTGATGAGTACTGCATTCTGAGCCTCATAGGGACTAAGAAAGAGCATTCAAGTGGGGGCACATTGACAAGCCAAATGTCTGCATAATTGCTTGGTCATAAATAATGCACACGGCAATGTCTTTGCTATCATATTCCATGCTATTAAATACAATTGCTTTGTTTTAGCCAAACAAGCTAGAGAAACCAGGCTGAGTAAACGATTGCCTGTGCTCTATGTGCAACACGAGGTGGGCGGGGAAGAGGTCCTCGGGACAGACAGACGGCAAGAATGTGGGGGTGGGCGGGATATGGCAATAACAGTCATGTGTATCCTATACAACTAAGGAAATTCAGGGTTTGAGTAGAATTGAGAGATGGGGAAGAATGATAAAAGGGTTGACGTTGATTGAGATTTCTTGCACTCACACACTGACATGTTGAATTGTAACCCCTTTTTACCTGTACTTAAAGATAAAAATATGATGAACAAATGCAGCAGTGGTACTCACTGGACACTAAGTTGAATATGAACTATACAACTTGCAAGGGAGGGAG
>NW_012267236.1:16353952-16354437 GCF_000151885.1 Dipodomys ordii
TCCATTAACAAAGAGCTGAAGGAAGTCAGTGAGACCACAAAGGGAATGCTGAATGGAACCCAACAGAAGGAATGGGAGTCCAAGAAAACCATAACTAAGTGATTTGAGAATAAACACTGAACACCAAATTAAGGAAGTAAAGTAGTTCATACAAGATCTAAAACAAAGCTTCAACAAAGAATTTGAAGCCATCAAAGCTGACCAATTAGAAGGAAAACAAAGTAGAAAGTAGAAAGTCTTGATAGCAGGTTAGACCATGCAGAAGATCAAATCTCAGGGATTGAAGACAGCCTAGATATTATAGAGAAAGAACATACAACCATCCAATACAAGTCCAAGAAATATTATAGATCTATCCAACACTTGGAAGACACCATCAGAAGGCCTAAACTAAGGATAATGGGTGTAGAGGAGCACCTAGAGACAGAAGTTAATGGCCTAGGAAATTTGTTTAACAGGATCCTAGCAGAGAACTTCCCAAACAT
>NW_012267236.1:16358772-16472516 GCF_000151885.1 Dipodomys ordii
TGACAAATGCAATGGCTTTGTGCCATATCATCCAAAGCCTGGGATTTTAAATGAGAGTGACAATTTTGAGTATAGATAAAGTTGTAGTGGAACTATGAACAAGTTGGATACAAAATGTTTCCCTCAAATTCATTGTGATGCCTTCTCTGCCTGTTTGATGAGTACTGCATTCTGAGCCTCATAGGGACTAAGAAAGAGCATTCAAGTGGGGGCACATTGACAAGCCAAATGTCTGCATAATTGCTTGGTCATAAATAATGCACACGGCAATGTCTTTGCTATCATATTCCATGCTATTAAATACAATTGCTTTGTTTTAGCCAAACAAGCTAGAGAAACCAGGCTGAGTAAACGATTGCCTGTGCTCTATGTGCAACACGAGGTGGGCGGGGAAGAGGTCCTCGGGACAGACAGACGGCAAGAATGTGGGGGTGGGCGGGATATGGCAATAACAGTCATGTGTATCCTATACAACTAAGGAAATTCAGGGTTTGAGTAGAATTGAGAGATGGGGAAGAATGATAAAAGGGTTGACGTTGATTGAGATTTCTTGCACTCACACACTGACATGTTGAATTGTAACCCCTTTTTACCTGTACTTAAAGATAAAAATATGATGAACAAATGCAGCAGTGGTACTCACTGGACACTAAGTTGAATATGAACTATACAACTTGCAAGGGAGGGAGGCTGGGAGGGGAAATTTGGGAGAAAATCAGAGAAGAGACACTTAAAAAATAAATGCAGGGGCTGGGAAGGTGGCTCAGTGGTAGAGTGCTTATCTTGCATGCCTGAAACTCTGGGTTCGATTCCTCAGCACCACATAAGCAGAAAAAAAATGGAAGTGGTGCTGTGGCTCAAGTGATAAAGTGTTAGCCTTGAGCTGAAGAGCTGAGGGACAGCACCCAGGCCCAGAGTCCAGGCCCCACGACTGACAAAAAAAAAAAAAAGAAGTGTACTCAGTATCTGACTTGAGTAAGTGGAACTCCTCTGCATCACTCTTACAATAACAATAAAAATAATAAAAATATAATTTAAGGAAGACTGCATAATCCCAGAATTATTTTTCGTATGAAGAGACTACATTCTTCCAAAATGCCTCAGTTTGGGTCATAGTTACAGTGCGACAGTATCTTAGAGTTAAGGTGGTTTGAAAAATCTCTCTGTGGTCTTGTGATTTTTTTGAACATCATCTTTGAGAGAAAACATATATGATAATAACGGTACAGAGATGACTTTGCGGTGTAAGCAGAGAAGAGGCCTGGCCAAGGCAGGAGTGGGAATGAACTGGCCACCATCTGAAGTCGTGAACTTCTGAGGAAGGGTTTGTTGGACATCAGCAATTCCAGTGGAGCAAAATGATCATCCTGCCTCGCTGGTACAAGCTGTCCCACTGAAAAGATAAATGGATGAAGGTGGAAGGAACTTTTTCTTTACTTTTCCCCACCCAGTGTCTGAAGATCTAAAACACTAATAATGGAGTAAAGGTGTTCTTCAAGGATTGCTTGCCCTGCTGAATGAGACACAACAGCTATATTTGTCTTGGTTGAAGAGCCAAGAGGCACATGCAGGATAGGTAATGTCTCTAAATCTTTGCTCTGTATGTATGAGGTGGGTAAAATAATAACTGGTAAAGATGCTCTGAAGACTGAACAAATGATGAAATTAGAACTTTGTAAAGGGTGAGGAAACAGAGCTATCTATCTATCTATCTATCTATCTATCTATCTATCTATCTATCTATCTATCTATCTATCTATCTATCTATCTATCTATCTATCTATCTGAACAGTCTTCCTTAACCCAAAAGGGCACAGGGGTCTTACTGGTTTGGAAGAGAGACTTCATGCCTCCTGCTGTACACTGCTGCCTCATACTTTCACTCAACTTTAATTGCTTGCATCTTTTCAGTTTCTTGTGGACTTCTGAGACACGCAATGACTCTACCTATGGGCGCCTCCTAGGAACTGTTTCATTCCACCAATCTTGAAGTTAGTGTCTCTAAAGGCAGAAGCTGGTGACTTTTCAGAATAAAGTGTCTCAGCTAATCCTCAGATGGGACCAGACACAAGGCTCCAACACAGAGCACTAAACATCATGGTGATCAGGACAAAGCATCTATCAGGGGAGCTTATTTTCTCTACTTAGGCCCATGCGCAGCCAGGAGTCAGGATATGGGGTGCCCAGGAAGGTTTAAGGAATTTGGACTCAGGCAAGGCTACTGACTTTCAGGGTTTGGGACAACAATGTAAACATTTTTGTTTATGTCTGCAAGGGCTCAAAGTCCCAGTTTGGGCCTAAGACTTCTGCAAAAGGGCTGCTATTGGTTGGGTCACTGAGCAATGAACACCCTCTAATTTTCAATGAAGATACAGAGCCAGGCGCTGGTGGCTCACGCCTGTAATCCTAGCTACTCAGGAGGCTGAGATCTGAGGATCGCGGTTCAAAGCCAGCCTGGGCAGGAGAGACTGTGAGACTCCTATCTCCAATCAACCACCAGAAAACCGGAAGTGGCGCTGTGGCTCAAGTGGTAGAGCGCTTGCCTTGAGCTGAAGAGCTGAGGGACAGCGCCCAGGCCCAGAGTTCAAGCCCCATGACCGACACACACAAAAAAAAAGATACAGAAAGAAAGGGGGAAAAATTCTGAATTCATCAGTGTAGTCACTATTCAGTAAATCTTTCATGAAGTGACAGACCTCTGTTCCCTAGGGGAGACAGCTTCATGAAAGAAATAAGTTACATTAATAACTACACCATGATAATTAAACCATGCAGCAAGAGTTGTTGTCCTGGCATCATATTCCACTAATAATTTTGGTGGAACATTTTATTTTAAATTCTTAACAATAGATGGGTTGTATTACTTAGTATTTTCATATTTATCAATTAGTGGACATTATTAGAAATCAGTATATCATTTAATTTAAAGCAGTGAGCTTTAAATTGCCAAATATTCATACTGACTTAATAGGATGTACCCCCTCCTTAGATTTTGTGAGCCTGTTCATGGCATAGGTATCAGTGTATTGCCCCTGTCATCCTAGCTACTCAGAAGACTGAGATCAGAGGATCCTGGCTCTAGCCAGCCTGAGAAGACAAACCTGAAAGACTTTTATCTCTCATTGACTAGCAAGATACTATACGTAAAGGTGTGGCTCAAGTGGTAGAGCATCAGCCTTGAGCATAAAAAGCTAAGTGAAAGTGTGATGCGTTTAGCTCAAGTTCCTTTACCAGCACACACAAACATGAGAAAACAGAATCCTGCTAATATACAAATGCACATCATGTCCTCCCCAAATTCATAGATGGAAATCTGATCTGCAATGTGAGGGTAATTGTAGAACGGGTACTTTGTTGGTGAATAGGCCATCAAGATGGAGTCCTCCTGAATGTGATTCATTGTGAAAGAGACACAGAGACAAACCTTACCCCCACCCCAGCTATGAGAGGCACAAAGGTGGCCTCTTTGAACAGGAAATGGACCCTCACCAGACAAAGCAGCTACTAACTTCTGGAATGGTGAGAATTATATGTCTAGTCTATCATCACCCAGTCAGTGCTATTCTCTAAAAGCCTGAATAGACTTAAGACAGAACCAAAGCTGGGCAATGTCTCCAGAATATCGATTCTCTAATCTAAAAAAATATATCCATTTGGCTAATAGGTTGAACAATGACATTAGGCTGACACATTTGATTCTGACAGGAGAATTTATTGACTTTTCTGATCTAGATTGCAAGTGAGTGTTTCAGGTAAATGAAGGTCCTAATCCATAGAAACACACACACACACACACACACACATACAAAATCCAAAAAACATACCTGCCTAAACTGAATTCTATCGACAGTCTTAAGTTGTTTGTATTTTTAAAATATTTTCTGTCAAAGCTTAAGAGTCCTTTATTTCCTAGAATAAAAAGTGATAAAACGTGTGTTGGTTAATATGGTGCTATTGTGAGGAAATGCATTTAAGAGAATTTCAGACAATCCTGAGGAGATGTATCTCATGCATATTAGTAGCTGACTGGAGCTAAAGGAAATGTTTCCCTTATTTGGGGGCTGCTGACGCTGCAGGTGAAAGCTTGCTAAATAAATAAGAGACAGAGCCCTGTAGAACTAGGAAATTCATTTAGGTGAAAAATCAAAGAATATCTTACCTCTCTCATGTCTGCTTCTCTCTTCACTTTCTCACCATGCTGACTCACCATTAATGGAGAAAGCAGAGATGTCAGCCTTACTGCTTTGAATTTTCACAGCTTCACTTTCTAGAAACCAGGCCACATTGGGACTGAAATCTCCAGACACAATTCCAGATGTCTTGGAAAGGACAGGGACTGGGCTTTGTGCAGGCTGTATTCAGTGTGTTCTGTGTCCAGCCTCCACTCAGTCATGAATATGAAGGCTGCTCATGTGACCAGATATGAGGAGCCCACTTTTGTGAATGAGGTGGACAGTTCCCAAGGAAAAAGAACATCCAATTATAACCTACTGCAAGAATAATTGTAATAGTTATAATCATAATTTGCTACAAGAATAATAGAGCTAAGATAATAGACCAGAAGTAGTGATTTCATCTCCCAGGTGATAAAGATATAAATTAATACATGTGCTAATTAGATTAAGTTTGTCATTCCATAATGTCTCTTTGTTTCTCTCTCTACATATATCTATATACCTATATCTATCTATCTATCTATCTATCTATCTATCTATCTATCTATCTATCTATCTATCTATCTATCTATCTTTTTCTAACTGGATGTTGATTCTGGGGCTTGTACTCAGGACCTGTGCACTGTCTCTGTGCTTTTGTGCTCAAAACTAGAGCTCTACCACTTGAATTATTCTGTATTTTGAAATATCATGTTGTTCTTAATAAATGCACACATTTTATTTATAAGTTCAAATAAATACAGAAGAATTTTCATTCTAAGGGTAAAAAATAATATCCATTGTAAACAAATCTCATTTGGAAACAGAACCAAAAAAAAAGATAATGAAAATTAGTCTTTGTTTTGCCTGATCATAACATGTAATGAAACTATTCCTCCTGCTAATAATATGTTTTGTCTTTGAAGCTTTGGATCCTCACTGTTTGCATGCCTCCAAGCATTCTCATGATTAAAGACAAAGTCACCCTGAGTTATGTTTTCCACAGACAACACTGTGGGGTGGGAATTATCCTGTGGTCAGACTTGCAGATGGAGTGGTAAAACAGCCTCCTAAAGTTTCACCTCTGACATTGAGGACACAGTGGGAATCCAAAGCTCTCAATGAACTAGGAAACAAACAAGTAAGAAAGAGCCTAAACATCTGACCTGGAACAGAGCTGCCTCTTAGCCATGGAAGTTCAGCCATTGGTGGTCTGTCGCTCAATCTGTCCCAGTGTCCTACGCTAGGTAGTGGTCAGTTTCTCCCTTTCCCAATTCTTTCCATGCACTGTCTGCTGGCTCTGAAGTCTGTGACTGCTCTTGTACATACCTTATAAGATCTTGGCAGAGTTCCTGAAAAGATAGTTTCGTTAATCATTTGTTCTTTAGTGAAGAAACATTCATACAGTACATACCTCTTGATGTGTGCTTGAGAAAGGGGGAAGGAAATGTACAGTTCCTATCTATGATTAAAAAATAAAGCTCTTACATTACCAGTCTCTTTGCTCATCATCCAGGTACCACTTTTTATCATTACAGTTAGTACCAATTGCCCGCTAAGAAAAGGGGTTTGGAGGCAGCAATGGAATAGACAGCTGAGCAGTAGTTTATGTGCAGCATTGGTAGGATCAGATTGATTGATTTTTATTTTCAACATTAGGGAACTGAATCCACGCCTTTGTGGCCGAAGGCCATGCTAGACAAGGGCTCTACCATGAAGCTATATTACCAGCCCCAATTTTTGGTATTGATAAAGAACATTTGCTCGGGCTGGGAAAGTGGCTCAGTGGTAGAGCACTTGCCTTGCATGCATGAGGCCCTGGGTTCGATTCCTCATCACCACATAAGCAGGAATAAAAAGCCAGAAGTGGCACTGTGGCTCAAGTGGTAGAGGGTTAGCCTTGAGCTGAAGAGCTGAGGGACAGCGCCCAGGCCCAGAGTTCAGGCCCCAAAACCGGACCCCCCCAAAAAAAAGAAAGAACATTTGCTCCTCAAATTCCATATGGCATCCATAGTTCTACCATCATCTGAAACTCACATGTGTTATGTACAGGACAGGAGCTTGCTTTTGGTGGGTATTAGAGTTTAGAGCTGCATTCAGTAAATACACTAAATAGCTGATTTGTGTGTGTGTGTGTGTGTGTGTATCCTAACCTCCTAGCTATTTCAGATGATGGTAAAACTAGGGAAGAAATAAATCAGTCTTTTATGACATTCGGTAATAATTCCTATTTTTAGATTAGAATTAAAGGTAATGGGAAATGTAAAGCTCATTTTAGGATCCACCTCAAGCTCATTTAGAAAACAGATGAGTTCAGCCTTTGTCTCCCACTTGTTAAATTCATTTATAAGTGTATGTAGACAAACTTTTGCTTCTCCTTAGCATGAAGAGAACTGCCCTGCCTATGTTCAGATACTTTCTTGCAAGAATTGCCTAGATCTAAAGCTCCAAAAGATAACATACACAAACCAGGCAGCATACTCTGTAGATAACATGCACACATTTCTTGTATTAAAGCAATTAACATTGGGGAGAGACTCACCAGCCTCTCCTGAAATCAAGCACTCTACTCTGAGCACAGTTCTGTCTTGGCCCTGCCTGATCACTCCTCAGCTAACATAACTCCAGCTCTGCAGTCTTTACAGACCCCCTCGAATTCTTCATGTCAAGATACTCATGCCCAAATTGCTAAGGGAGACGCTCCAATCATTTACCCTTTTGGCTGTTATCCTTGACAGATTTAACCATGTACCCAATTATACATCAACTTCCGCCATTCATTTCTGTGTACCACCATGTTAGGCTCTTTCCTGATGTTTGTGCTCAGGTGATATCCTACCTGACTTCCTCCTCCCCTGTCAGCTGCTACTCAACTGGGCAGCAACCATGTGACCACCTCTGTGTTAGCTAGCCATGTGGGCTTTCCCACCTGGATGATCTGTAGGTATCTCCATACCTGCCTGGCCTGCTCTCCCATCCCCATGTTGCCCTTCCTAGACATGTCCCTCTTCCTTGGAATGACAATGAATGACAACGGTGGTTTCCCCACCTAGAAATCCTAGAGTCATCCAGGACCCCTTCATCATTACCCCGAAGTATCAGATGAGGCACACATTTATACCTGCCAAATGTTCTATAATTCCTTTTAGGTACCAGCCACCTCTCACCGGGATGGCAGAAACAACATTGGAAAGTCTCATTTCATGGATTCCTGTTTTTCTGCATATCCATCCAACTGTACTCCAGCCAAGGTAATCTTCCGAAAACACAAATGTGGTGAAGCCAATTTTCTGCTTAAAATTCTTCAAAAGCTCTCAGGCGTGCAGAGCTAAGCCCATGCTCCCTAGCAGAGCTCTTTCAGCCTTAATCTGCTTTTACTTGTGTTTCCAACTTCATTTCCTGCTAGCTCCTCCATTCTCCATCGTGGCTTGAAAGAAAAAGGCAAATCTTATTTTTTTAACTCATTCCCATCTCTTCAACTCCATAAGAGTTCCGTTTTAGCCTTACAGATTTGCCAGAAGCAAAGCAGTCTTGATCCACTATAATAGAATCTTTCTGTGATTTGCTTCAATCTGAAAAAATGTCTGTTTCCAAAGTCTTCAGTTCTTTCCATTTCCCTAGTCTTATCTCTGCGGCCCATAAGGGGATTCAGAGAAGGGAGCGTGGTCAATGATCAAACAGGTGAACTGTGCAAGTGTCCACTAGGAGTTCCCATCCATTTGTCTGTTTGCCTGGTCTATTTTGTAATTTCTGTGGAACTGAAAGGATGGTCCCTAGACAGGTGGTCATTAGCTAGTCCCATCTCACAGTGGTTGCTAATTATCCTCCTGTGCATGTAAATATTATTGGTTCAGACCCAGATTACTTGGAATATTCCAATCCTTATACATAGAGTTTCCATAAAATCCTAGGCTCTACCCTCAATATTAGTCACATGGTGAAATCTTACTCTGGTTTCAGATCCACTCACGTACTTTCTCCTCTGTGCATTCTTCCTTCTACTTCTCAAAGACTGTCCACTCTGTCCTCCTCAGCCTCATAGGACTAAGTATATCCTCCTGACACTAGGCCTGACACTGTGTGTACCAAAAACACCTCCAGAACTGTTCGTTTGCTTGACATATTTGCCTAAAATCTTCACAGACAGTCAATCTTGGTCACTGCCGAGCCTTTAGTATGTAGTCTTTTGTTGAGTGCTGGCTCAGTAGTATTTACTAAAAATTTGTCATATTGAAAATTTATTTTTATAAAGAAAACCAATTTATTTGCCATATCACAACTTTATTTTAGGTATATTTCAAATAGAATAACAAGGTGTCAAAATATCTGAGACAGCAGTAAAATTTTCCCGGTGAGATTTTTCCCAGGTGGATTTACCCGGGTAAATGAGAAGAAATTTCTGGAAAACTTTAAAGGAAGTCAGTTTGATTTCTGAGTGAGTCTGTTGGCCCCAGAAATTCAACCTGGGAACCTGTTAATGAGCTCTAAGCTTAGAAAGCTTGGAGTCCTTCCCACAAGAATCCCATGCAGTTTTTAAGGGGAGCTTCTTCAAAATGGCTCCGCCATTTTAAATACCATTTAATCTGTCTTTTTTCTTCCACAGATGGGAGCACTGATTGACTTCATCCATGGCCCTGTTGAAGCTCTCACCTCATTTAGATGCTGGATTTGTCTCAGACACTGCATCCTCCGTGTAAGCTGTAACCCTTCATGTCACGAAGACCCTTCCTTCCTTCACATGTTCAGGGATCATGGAGATGAAGGTTGGCCTAGCCATGACCAGTACAATGTTGCAAGGACATTTCTGCTCCACTGTCTGACAATCATGGATGCACTTGACCTCATAAGAAGCTGTTTCTCACAGTCTTCTTCCGAGTGGGCTTCTCTCTCACTCGTTTTGGTAGGGTAGGGACCAGGTTGAAGACTGTTGATCAGCGTATTCTCCCACAGTTCTCAAAGAGCAGGCTGCTTCCTATCTTCTAATGAAGCCTAGATGCCCTTCTCCAATGTTTAGAGCTCAAGCACCAAACAAGCCTCAGGAAAGCCTTCATCCAAGACTGTGACAGGTGACCCCAGGGAGCCCCCTGCCAGTCCCAGTCTCTCTTGGCCATCCTTGAGCCTGTCCTTCAGGTCCAATCAAGGAATGACCTTGAGCTTTGAGCATTGCTTCAGGGTTCACGAACGGTGGGATTTATTAAATAAGTTATGACTTTTTCCTCTTGAGTCTTCAAAAACAAGTACCCTCCCCTGTTGGTGGCTACATGTTCTGGTCTCACATTGCTGTCTGCAACACAGCCGAAACATACTCCTACTTCTAGGGGTGTGAATGCTTCAAAAACCGACTCAGCATTTAAATGTCAAGATAATTGAGCCCACACCTCCACAAATAATTACGTAAAGGGCAGTGATGAGCCATCCTCACTGCCCAGATTGCCCAGAGTGTGCGTTCTACGGTCCACAGCCCACACGTTTCACAGGTGAAGAGGGGAGAGGAGGCAGCGTTGGACCGTCTCCCGCCCGGCAGTGCCCCCACTTCTCCTGAGGTCACATCTGAAGCCAAGAAGCATTGGAACTAGATAAGTCACCCTCGTTACAACCTCAATGGCAAATGAGTTGAGCTTAGAAATTACCTTACATCTCTTCTCCTAAGATAAAATAAGAAGGGAAATGGAGGCAGAGTCTTGAGAAGATCCCACCATGTATACTCTTTGGATCCTGACAAACCAGCCAGACCAGCTTCCCTGATTTTGATGGGAGCTGGCAAAATATTGCACAGCTCTTTATAGCCTGCCATGGTGCCTCCAGAAACACCCTTTTTGGAAAAGCCTTGGCTAGTGTGTCGAATTTACTGGGACCACACTCAGTAAAGGGTATTTTCCTGGATTTCTTAGTACTGCAGAAGCATGAACTGGTCACTTTAAAAGGTGAGGCAGCAGCAAGAAGAGACCGTGGGTTCTTACACACATGCTGAGTTGGCTCCAACCATTGGGTTTGTAGTTGGCGAGAGAGTTGAGATTCAAACAGCTTTTTCAAATTGTTTTGTGCATTTTTTAATTGTAAAAATGCTGTACAGAGGAGTTACAGTTACATGAGCAAGGTAATGAGTACATTTCCTATCTTCTTGGGCCATTTCTATTTTCCAGAGTTGATCTTAGAATTCATTTTCTTTTAAAGAGATGTCCTTCTCTTAAACTTTTCAGGCAAAACCACACACACACACACACACACTCACACTCACACTCACACTCACACTCACTCATGGCTTTCTGGTAATGGCAGTTAATTTAGATTGGATGTACATTCAGTGGCAGATTCCATCCTACATGTGGTAGAAAGACAGCATTCGCTCAGGTGCAGACTAATAATAAGGTGCAGGTGAACTTGTAGTGTTGAGCATTAGAGCCCAAGCTCACATGGAAGTTAGAAGGAATGAAGCCTGGACCTGGTGATGGGTCAAGTCTAGCAATTGAAGTCCATCTATGTCGGGCTTACTTGGTTTTACTTAGCATTACTCCTTTTGGAGAAGCATTTCATTTCTCCATTGTCAGAATAGTTAAAACTAAAAGTACCTTATTGAGCCCTTAACTATCTTTTCTTCAAGGCTAAAGAAAATCAGAAGGCGGGGGAAGGGGAGGGAGGATAGAGCGGGGGGGGGTAGGCTGGGAAGGGATGTGAAGGGTAAAACAAAGGAGGAGGCTGCAATGCTTGATAAGAAATGTACGCATTATCCCGCCCATGTAATTGCAACCCCTCTGTACAGTATGTTCACAAAAAAATAAAATAAAATAAAATAAAAAAGAAAATCAAAGGGACTGACTGATTGGTAGGGCTATTCTTTGAACTTCCCAATTACATTCTGTATCTTCATATTCATATTAACTCATTGATAATCATGACGCATCTACTTATTAGTTACGTGAAGTGCTACTTGATAGACCCATTATTTCCCAAGATACCGTAATCTCCCAGCTTGCCTCATTCCCATCTAACATGGCTCTGGCTCCTAGAGTTGTCATTAATTCCCTCATCTATAAGGTGTTTCACTGAATAATTCCATAGGGTAAAGACATAGAGATCTCGATATTCATCACATGGTTTTCACTGAAGCTACAATGCACTTCCCAGCTATTTGCATTAAACAGCCACACAGCCTGATGACTGAGCAGCAAATGTTGGTCTGTATACTTTGTTTTCATGAGAAGGCAAGGATAAAGTGAGAGAACACATTTAGAAACATTTTGAGCATTGTGAACAGTTAGTGAAAATTGTTGCTACATTCACACCTGCAGTTTGTGGGCCCTTCTGGTATTCACGGTCTGCTCATAGGGGAGACTAGTTTGGGTGTTGTTGAATTTGTGGAAGTTACTCATGAGAAAAACTGGGTATTTGCCATGTATAATACTCTCATGTCACAAAATGTGATAGTATAAGTTTAATGAATCAATGGCAAATAATGCTACCCTAATTTACTTAATTAAAATATATTTTAGTACTAACTATAGGTATCAAATATTATATACTTTAAATGTACTAACATTTTTTGAGACAGTGTCTTTCACTCTGTAGACTAGGCTGGCTTTGAGCTCTCAATTTTCCTATATTCACTTCTAGAGGCTGGAATTATGAGCATATAATACCATACACATTCTGTGTGATGCCTGGAGTAACCCATGGGCTTATGGGTGCTAGGCAAGTGATCTAACATTGGGCAACATCCCAAGTCTGAGAACATATATTAAATGTTGTTAAATACACACATCACACACATAAATAAGCATGAGATTGTGGATATAAATTAAGCATTCTGATTGCAAAAATTGTTTCACAGTGATAGGTGTATCAATTCATCAGCTTGTGTACTTTAAATATACTGTTTACCGGATAATATTACCTTAGTAAAACTGAACAAAAGTAAGTCAAATCAATTAAAACATAATAGGATAAATTATTGTAAGTGACTATTCAAGAAGAAATGGAGATTCACATTGAAAATTTGATTTCGGAGAGAGGAAGTAAGATGGTGAATAAACAATAGGGAATCATTGTAGCTCTTTCTAAGGAAACAGAGATTTGAGTTCCTAACATGCTCTTTTTCAACCTTGCTTCATTTTAGATAAACATTAATGTGAATATTCTAAACCTATTCGAATTTTCCTAAAATCTCTCCTCACATTTCACCCACCTATTTTTCCTATTTTTTCATGAGTAATAAAGAAACATAGAAACATTTTAAGCTCATAAATTTAGTTCAAATACAACCTACATTAAACTTAGATTAGAAAAGTTAATACACAAGAAATAGGTTTATTTGTCACTTTTCAGAATTAATTATTGACATTCATATTGGATGTTCAAATGTGAGTATAAATTATGAAAGGGGAAAATAATTTTCATTTCATAGTTTTATTAAACTATGATTATAACAGTATAATTCACAAGGCTGTACCATATACATAACTTAAATGAGCAATATGTAGTTTTGACCACTTTTTAGTTGTATATTTTCCAATTATTTTGTTGAAACACCATTTTATTATTATTAAGAACGATATAAATTTAGGCTTATATTTTATAGTTCCTTATCTTTATTCATTGTCTTTACTGTGATTCTTTTTATACAAGTATTAGACTAAAATTGATCAGAAACTAACTAGTGAATGCACATATAACACATATGCATGTATGTGTGCATACATATGTATATGTATGTGTGTGTATATTTTTGTGAATAAATTGGGAGCGATGCAGCACTGAAATTGTGCAAGCCATTTTTTCATTCTCACATCTCATATTCTATCAAAATGCCAAAAACTTTCAAGAGTGTCTTTTTAGCCCAGAATTGTCTGATGAACTCAGCCTCACTTGTCCAACTACTTCTTTGACATTTCGGCTATAATCAGTAACAAATGTAAAGCGGAACCCTTCATCTTCCCCATCCTCACCCAAGATATTCTTATAGCATTCTTTCTGGTAGCTCAGACCAAAACCTGAGAGTCATCCTTGACTTATTGTTGGTCTCTCCCATGCTGCATTCATGTTGGCTCCACTTGAGAATTACATCCTGTATGTAATTGCTTCTCACCAGCACCAGTTCCAAATCCTCACTTGCCTGGATTACAGGCATCATCTCCTAAGGAATTTTGTTACTTCACTTTTGTTCCATTTTTTTTCAACAGACCAGATAAAATGAGTCTTCCAAAGCTAAAGACAGATCACATCACTCCTCTCTTCAAATTATTCCAGTAAAGGTCCATCTATTACAGGAGACAAGCCACATGATTTACTTCCTTCCTTTTTTCTCCCACCTGCACATACTGATTTTCTGACCATTCCTCAAATGTACTAACCAATCTCTTGTCTCTTGTATTTTTCATTAATTATTTTAAATGATTATAAAAGATGTCTGCCTGGAAATTGTGAATCCCATTAATTCCTACCAATGAAGAAAAGCAGGCTAGCATGGCACTTCTGAAAACTATGCTTTTCCCATCTACATAATAAATTTCTGAAATAAGAATCACAGGTTTAGATTTTGATGTCAATTTTAGATAGTGAGACAAAGTTGTTAATACATTGCACATTGTGGATGTTGAACGCTGGCAAATGAGGATGATATGAATGGTTTGTAAGTACATGAGAATAGATAATACCTGAAAACTGATCTGTTCTTGAGAACCATAAGCTCCCACCAGTATGAAAGCGCTACCAGATGGAAGGATGTCTGAGTCTAGACATTACCCATAAGCCTCCTGGAGATATGTCCAAGAGGAGTATTATATGATCTAAATAGATTCTCAAATACCAACCCTTCCTTTATGACCATTTGACTCTCTGGACTTTTTGTACTCAATCTTTTGTCAAGAATAAAGAGTACTTATCTGGAATATAAAGTCCTTACATTTTGTTATTCTAAGATATAATGAATTATTTCTGGACCTTTCATTTTATAAAAGTTAACACTTTTGTAGTACTTATTGTGTGTCAAAAGTTTACAAGTCATTTCGAACATATAACCATCCTACCTCATTTTATCTTATTAATAGTTCTATAGATTTAAAGGTATTGAGACTAAGAAACTTGAAGTGAGGTTAAGTTCACATTAAGGGCAAGGGACACAGGCAGACCATAAATATAAGCGATTTGGTTACAGAACTCATTGCCTCTGATCCTGACACTCAGATGCTTCTTCATTGCTAAGAGCTTAAAAAGTGTTTTTGTATGTAATTGTTAAAATAATTTTTCAGGAAATTAAGACTCAGCCCATTGAAATTATATTATACTTTCTTCTCTCTCTTTCATACTTCAATATTTCCATACTTCAATATAATAGATTTACTTCTATATTGTGATAAAATAATAGAGAAGATATAACTTACCAAAACTGACAATTAAAATTACATTAAAATTATACATCTGTTCTTCAAAAAAAAGTATTATAGAGTAAAAAGATAATCCTCAGAACAAGAGGAAATGTACTTGTAAATCATATATCTATATAAGATAAACAAACAAAAAGTGATAAGAGATATGAACACTGCTAAAGAAAAAATAAGGATAGAAAATAAGCACTTGAAAATATATTTGATATTGTTAGTGACTAAGAGCATGTAAATGAAAAGCAGGAAATGCCACTGTACTTGTAATAGAACGCCAGAAAGTAAAGAAGATTACATAAGGCAGGATGGCTAGGACATAGAAAGGCAAAATAGCACATATTGCCAGATGCTGGTGGTTGATGGTTGTAATCACAGCTGCTCAGGGGGCTGAGATCTGAGGATCACAGTTGAAAGCCAACCTAAGCAGGAAAGTCCATGAGACTCTTATCTCCAATACACTGCCAAAAACAAAACAAAAAACAGAAATGGACCTGTGATACGCAAGTGAGAATATGCTTGCCTTGCGCAGAAATTCAGGGATGGCACCCAAGCCCTGAGGTCAAGCTCCAGGACCTGCAAGAAAGAGAGAGAGAGAAAGGAGAGAAAGAGAGAAAAGGAGGGAGGGAGGGAAGGAGGGAGGAAAGGAGGGAGGGAAAGGAGGAAGGAAGGAAGGAAGAAGGAAGGAAGGAAGGAAGGAAGGAAGGAAGGAAGGAAGGAAGGAAGGAAGGAAGGAAGGAAGGAAGGAAATGATGGACGCATTCATTATCTTGGTTGTCACAATGGTTTCATTGGTGCATATTTATGTCAAAATGTATCACATTGAGCACTATGAATCTTGTTGCATGCCAGTGATGGAGGAATAAGTAGGAGATGAAGAGAGCAGAACTCCTTATAATAAATGCAAGATTAGTTCAATAAACATCAGGGGATTTTTAAGTCTTCTTTGAATTTATGTTTGATGTGGTAGAATTCTGATGCAACCAAAATATTTAATCAGTCTGTGGGCTCATTCTGCGGGCAGATTAATATGCATTTTGGTGACTAGCTGGTTTCTTGCTGGCCTGATTTAAATTCTGTGCTGCGGAGGTGAGTCATCTGTATGCCGTGCATGCTCTTCAGCAGCAAACACAGACTGCCAATCTAAGAGTAAATCTGCACAAGCATCTTCCTTGCACTGTTTGAGGATGGAGTCTGAGCCACCCTTGAGTATCACTGTACATAATCTACAGAGAGACTAGCACAGTTTTGTCTGTTTATATTAAAAAGAGTTGCTTCTTTTTCAACAGATACATAGATTCCTGTGTGAATGTGCATTCTTTAAAAAATCTTTTTTGTCAACATCATCAATCCTTCATCTGCAAAAATCCCTCTCGCAGGGAAGAAAGCATGGGACAACTCTCAGAGGGTATGACAGTTTTTCAAATATGTTTTAATCTAGCCTGAAGAATAAACTAAAACAACCTTGGTGATGTAATGTCTCTATTTTATGCAACTTTCAAAAGCCTCACAGGGTTAGGCAAGGCTGAAGTGTGTATGTATGTATGTGTGTGTGAGTCATCATTTTCCAACCAAACAATAACTAATAGGGGAGATCTATGGCCAGAGTCCAATCTCTCTCTCTCTTTCTCTATCCTTTTTCCTCTTCTATTCCCTCTCCCTCCCATTCTTCCTCTCAACCTCCTCTCTACACTTTCCTACCTACTTCCTTACCTACCTCACTATCTGGTGATTCATTATAAGGGCTTGTCTCAATCAATTATGAGGCTTAGAAGATTATATTCTTTGTTTGGCAAGTTGCAGACTCAGAAGAGCAGAAGTTCTGGAGGCCTGAGAGACAGTGGATGCAATGGTTTAAGTCTTTCTCCACAGGCAGAAGAAATGCCATAGTTCACTCAAGCAGCTGGCCAGAGAAAGAGAGCTCTTTCTCTCTCTCTTCTTCTAAGTTTTCCAACTATTTACACCTCTGTGTTTGGGGAATGTCCACTCTGTGGCTCACAGCTTTGTGCAGTCTATCCATTCAAATGCTAATCTTATCTGGAAATGCAGTTACAGACACACTTGTAGTCAGATGTGTGAATACCTGTGATAGGGTCAAATTGGCACATTTAATTAGCCATCATCATATGTTCCTGCATATTTTCTTATATAAATATCTAAATGCATGGACAGGTCAACTCAAGAAGATTAGACACTGGCCATGACTTTTCAGTTTTACCACATTTCAGTTCTCTGAATTTAAACAGTCATTAGACTTAATGAAAGCTGTAGTTATTTATTAGCAATATGAAACAAGTACAATAATTGCCTAAGACTTCCAGTATGTGTCCCAGCATTGCTTTGAAAATGGCACAAGGCCATATACATAAAAATAATATTGTGGCCAGGCACAGTATTCTGAGGATCATAATTTGAACCCAGCCTAGGCAGAAAAGTCTGTGAGATTTAAGTTGGTCCTGGGGCTTCAATTTAAGGGCTGGATAGTGTCCCTGAGCTTCTGTGCTCAAAGCTAGCACTCAACCAGTTGAGCCACAACTATACCTCTGACTTTTTTTGGTGACTTATTAGAAATATGAGTTTCATGGGTTTTTCTTCCTGGGCTGACTTCAAACTGCAATCCTCAGATCCCATCCTCTCAAGGACCTAGGATTACAGGTGTGAGCCACTGGTATACCTGGCTAAATGTATACTTTGGAAATGACAATTTTCTCCTTTGTTATAAATTAAGGAATTCTATTTCACAGAAAAGATTGCTACAGCTTACATCAGTTTTAATGAATAATTTTAAAATAATTCAGACATTCCAGACATTATTCACATGAATCCTAATCCACAACTTGAAGTAAACAGTACTTATCTAAAAACAGCATGAGTATTTTTGTCAATGTAATGCAAGCTATAGATATGAGAGATATGAAATCTTAAAGTCACAATTCTTCCATTTTCCCAATAATTCCACTTGTAAGGTGTGGAATATGTTCCTTATTGGTGGGCTTGTTCCTTAAGACAGAAAATGAGCTGAGGATGTAGATTAATGCTGGAGCCCGCCTAGTGTGCACAGCACCTTGAGTTTAAAAATCATAATGAAAGGCAAGGAGAGAGGTGAGAGAGGCAAACAGACAGACAGAAAGAGTGAGAGACAGAGACAGAGGCTCAGAGGCAGAGAGACAGAAAGGAAAAATAACAGATGTTCAGCTAGCTATCATGAACAAGTCACCTGCCCCCCAACCCCAGGCATAGCATGGGTTTCCAAGGTGTTTACAAAGCCAAGAGGAACAAAGTTTCTTTGTGTAGAGAAAACAGAAAAATTAATTAATGCTCTGTCTGCAGAGGACAGGAAAATCTTAAATAAATGTTTTGAAGATCAGTCTAAAAAGGTGAGTGAATGTTTTCCAGCGAATATTAGGGGAAGACACGGAAAGCGGAAGTCAAGTCTTGGAGAAGCTTTCAGAAAGGGTTCAGTACATAATGTGATGACATACGTTTTATTTCCTGTAAAAGAGGATGTTTTGCTAATTCAGGTTAAATGCAGAGGCCTGCCTAGCTTCATTCACGGGCTACTACCATTTGATGTGCTTTCTGTGGGTAGAACATTGGTTGCTGGAGAAGTGGTGTTAATAATGAGAATGGCCACATGTCACATAGTTTGTAGAACTCTCTTAATTCCTGAATGTTTCCAAGTATGTGGAAATATTTTAGCTGCCTGGGGCAAACCTAGAAACTGGCCATGACCATGAACAAGGAATATTTGAGCAGGGAAAATAGTGGCGATTAAAAAAGTGAATCCTGGATCCCTGTAGATCTAGACTCCTATGTCTCATATGAAAAGAACTTTGTAATTGTGTTCTACTCTTCAGCCACCCTAGGACACAAGGTTAGCTGAAGATGAGCTTGGTGGCCCTGCCTCACAGATGAACAAAGAGACATGTGTGGCTCTTCACAGGCAGATTTTTCCTGTCCACTGGCACACAGCAAAATACAAATACCAACTCTACAATTAATTAATTGTAGTGTAATTGTAAATTAATATAAAACATGAACTAAGCTTAAGCTAGCTAGATTGATGATGGGGGGCATTGTATATAAGAAGACAGTGAAACATAAGAATAGTCTATATCCATCACAAAGTGATTTAGGCCTTCAAAATCCTGATGTTCATTCTTCTTCACCAGCAATCTGAAAGCCAACCCAGGTGGGCCTTGCAGGAACTACCAATGTAAATGGGGAGGGGATCCAAACTCTGCATTTGAACAATTCAAGAATCTATTTTCCTGAGTGTCTGAAAAGTCTCAAAGAAGAGTCAAGGCTGGTAGAGAACTCAAGAGGAGGGGAGCAAGATGGCTGAGTCACAGGTTTCTTGAAAAAGACAGTTCTGAAGTACTGAAGCATAAAAATAAAAGGACACCTAAGTCAGATGAGAGTAGAAGACTTGAGTACTGGGCAGGGCCTCTGTCTCCCTGCTTGCAGCTCTCCAGAATCATTCAGCTCTCATTCTAGCTGTCTCCTCTGCTCCTACCCAGCCTGTCCTTCTGAAAAAACAATGGATTCTGCATCTTCTGTTTGGCTGTTCTTCTCAGCACGGCTCTTCTAGCTGCCAGTGCCCACCCCACCTGTAGCTGGATCCCCAGACCAAAGTCAGGAGGCATTGATAAACAGTCTTACAATGTAAAGAATCAGACTTGTTTCATTTTTTGCAAAAGGTGAAATGTTGAGCTGAGAAATCCTGGCTTATTCTCGTCAATCCTTGCTCTCCGCATCTCATTGCAAATTTTCATTAAGTTCAACAATGGTCCTCTAGGTACACCCGGGAAGCTGAACACTAAGATTTCAGCTCTTTGGACCCCATCAAGGGGCCTCCCCACCTGCTTACCTCTCCAAATATGGAGCCCAGAGAGCAAAGTCACCAATTGAAAGGACCATATTTCCAAATAGGATCACATTCTGAGGTACCGGAGTTAGGATTTGAGCATATGAATATGATTGGGGTGGGATGCAGTTCCAATCAGAAAGACATACCAATCATCTCACCTTCCTACCAACTTCTCCAGAATTTGCTTTGCACGTTGGAACTGTCAGAGTCCACACCATCTGCCTTTTTATTGGAATTTGTACAGTAGCATAATTTCTCTCTAGAGCTGTGAACTCCTGAAAGGGACAGGTTGGGACAAATAAACATGTAGAAATTTTTTATGGAAATGGAGCATAAAATGTTCACTTAAATGCTTTAAAATTCTGAAGTGTTGCAAATACTATTTTTGAATCCTAAAAATGTTTATATGCATGCATAGCAAGAGTGAAAACATTATTACTTTGTCATAATTTTCTGCTGGAATTCTTTTTTTGTTTTTTTTTATTTTTTTATTGTAAAAATACTGTACAGAGGGGTTACAGTTACACGAATAAGGTAATGAGTACATTTCTTATCAAGCATTCTTGCCTCCTCCTTTGTTTTTTCCCTACCATCCCTTCCCTTCCACTTCCACAACTACACTCCCCCCACCCTCCGCCTAAATTGTAAAGTTCATTGTTCAACAGTGTCTTGTACATCTCATTGTTACAATGGGTCAACCTATATCCCTATTTAGACATTTTGTTTTTTCCCTTCCCCTCCCCAAATTATACGTACATCAAATACAGTGAAAACAGAGGTTATATCGTGGGGGATGAACATACAAAGCAACAAAAAACACCTCACATATATATATATATATATATATATATATATATATATATATATATATATATGTTAGAAACAATAGCAAGAAAGCAAAAAAACCACTTGTGTCCTTATCTTGGGGTTCATTTCACTTAACATCATCATATTTGGTCATATGTACATGGCTTTTGACCTTTTCTGCTTGTCCCAGACATATACTAGTTATTGCAAATAAGGGAAACCCTATGACCTATGTTTCTTTGGGCCTGGCTTACTTCACTTAATATAATTTTTTCCAAGTCTTTCCATTTCCTAACAAATGGGGCAATGTCATTCTTTCTGATGGAGGCATAGAAATTCCATTTTATATATATATATATATATATATATATATATATATATATATATATATCACAGTTTCTTGATCCATTATGTACTGAGGGTCATCTGGGTTGGTTCCATATATTAGCTATGGTAAATAATGCTGCAATAAACATAGTTGTGCTGGTATGATTTTGTTTGTGATCATTCAGGTAAATGCCCAAAAGTGGGATTGCTGGGTCATAGGGGAGCTCTATGTGGAGTCTTTTGAGGAACCTCCGTTCTGCTTTCCAAAGTGGTTGAACCAGTTTACACTCCCACCAACAATGCAGTAAGGTTCCTTTCTGGCCACATCCCCTCCAGCATCTGCTGTTATTAGAGTTCTTGATTATAGCCATTCTAACTGGGGTGAGGTGGTATCCCAATGTTGTTTTGTTTGCATTTCTTTTATGGCTAGAGAGGTTGAGCATTTCTTCATGGGTCTATTGGCCATTCTTATTTCCTCTTCAGAGAGGTTTCTCTTCAAGTCTTTAGCCCACTTATTTATCTGGCAGTTGTTTCTTTGAGGATTTGTTGTTGGGGGATTTAATTTTTTTGAGTTCCAGGTATATTTTAAATATGAGACCCTTATCTGTTATATGGATAGTGAGGATCTTCTCCCAATATGTGGGCTTTCTATTGATCTTGCTAGCTATGTCCTTTGCCATGCAGAAGCTCTGCAGTTTCATGCAATCCCATTTGTCCAACCTTTCTTTGATTTGTTGGGTTTCTGGGCTGCAGGATTCTTGCATTTTTGTTTTCTCTTGTTGCAGTGAAGCCTGGACGCCAATTTGAGATGATTAAATTATCAATGTGTCCTGCATTCTATTTCTCCCTCTTATTTTTATTTACTTTATTTCATCCTCCTTCATGTTAATCTACTGATGGAATGATAAACAGAATGGAGAAAAACTCTTTATGTAGATAAAACTCTGAGATAGCAGGAGCCTCTGGAGAAGAAGGGAATGTAGGAATGTAGAGGCACTAGGAAACACCAAATGCCTGTAGAAATAATTTATCTCATCATGGCCAGATCTCACCAACAGTTTGTTGATATATCACTTCATAAAATTCATTACACCTTTGATATTTCTGTGAGCTACTTTGATGCGTAAATTCATTTTATATCAGCTGCTTGCCTTAAATCTGGATTATAGATTTTTCTCTGGAGCTTCCAGAATACAGCAGCCCCCAGGAGAAGGACTGTGCTATTGAGTTTCATATACTTAGCATATCCTGGGCATGTGACACATTCTAGTTGCTAAGCCTTTGTATGCTGAATTAATTCAGACCTTTGTGAACTTAAATTATAAGTGTGTAGACTAATAGAATTTGTGATTAATGTAAAAGATGACCAATATTTATACCCAATTCCAGATTCAAATTTATCATCTTGTACTAACTTCTTCCACTATGGCTACCAACTTAAGGACATTTCCAGATATTACTGGCCAGCAGGTGCCTGCATGCAAGTACAGCCTCCATTCTCATCAGGTGGGAGTGGCTAGGGTAGGAAAGAGGAACAAGGTAAAGAGAATGGCTTTCCCCCCCCCACCATTTTTATACCATCTGACATGGGGGGGGGAGATAAGGCTGAGAATAGGTGGAACAGTGTAAGAGACAGTTTTGTTGGGCTAAAATGCAAGCAGTAGAAAATACACAAGTAACTCAAGCTGCTTTATGAGCCTTCTGTACCCATAAGCTCTGTTACCTGGCTTTGGGTGCTAAATTATGTTTGATGGCTAAGGCTACTAGAGTAATGACACACATTGAGCTTCTCAATACCATTACCCCAATGCAAAAGAACACAAATTTATGAGCAAAGTCTAAATGCCTAAAATTGACCACATGATCTAATTGAGAAATAATGATAACTGTGATGTGAACTGCAGGCATGTATTTGACTTTCCTTTCCTTTCACCTGTTCATAGACCGAATGTCTCTTCTGTTCTGCACTAGAAATGGGGGTGCTTTTTTATACAAAAATACAAAATACAGGATCCCTGCTGGTAAATAATTTCCAGTAAGCCAGGAGAAATAGAAAAGTAAGCATATTCTTACAATACTCTGTGCTATATTGCTCTGCAGGTTCTATGAATACATTGAGGAATAAGAATGTAAATTTATCTACGGACCAATGGTAAGTAAGTATGAAAAAAGAGATGTGAAGGATATACAAATTTTTTTGCAGGTGGCCAACCCTGAAGTAGACATTTGAAGGACAGAAGTTCAGTAGCAATAAGGAGTTAAACTGTGAACTAGAAGGAGAAAAGTGAAGGCTTTGTATGACACATTGTCTTGATCTCATTATCTCTTCTATCTGTAAAAAGTATGAGGTCATCAAAGGTCTTCTTTGCCAAGCTAGTAGTTCTAGATTTTATGAGGGAGGTGAGTTATGATTAGTGAATATCATAAGGGAAAATAGCATAATCACATTTGAATATTTTGATTATTAACATTACAACGGTATAGAGGATGAGTTGGAAGATACGTTGCAAAGATCATTAGTAATCTCACTAATAACTAGAATGCCAAGCAAATCATCAGCAAAGTTGCTTAACTGGTAACTTCAGATTTGGAGGAGAAGATGTGTTTGAAGGGGAATGTGTTCACTTGTTGCTAGACAACAACATTGCCAGTGAGAGTCTTTTTTTTTTGCCAGAGTAGTCTTTCTATGGCCCCTTCTACAGGAGACGACTTAAGTGGTTCTCCCATCTGTTTCCTTTCTAAGATCCCTGTGAGAAGGGATCAGACATGTAGCTCTCTGAGCATCACAGCTGGCTCACGAAGATTCTCTTCTACAGGAAACCAATTTAGCCACTAACCTCTTCTGTCCTATCTTCCTATCACTTTGTAGCTCTCTAATCACAACCTGTTTTCCCACTAATTAGTGTTGGAACAACTCAGCCTTGAATCTCAACTTGAAAATGTTGATGCCCCAGGGAGACAGCACTTGATAAAATGACTTGTGATTATTCAGCAGAAAGATAATTTTCTGATTAAGACTGCCATACTTTCTGAAAGTCCTGGGTCTCCTGATAATTGGCTTTGCTTGGGCAGAATCTGCTGATGGTAAGTCTGCCATAGGTATAGAAATGTCAGTACAATGAAGACACTAAATTTTGATGGAAATCAGAGAATTTTTAAGTACCTCCCAACTGGCTATTAATTTGTGAAAGCATAAGCTTCTGATCATAGAAATAGTTAAATGACTTAACTTTAAAGAATAGGCCATACTCTCCTGCAAAAAGTATGGCAAGTTTTTTTCAAATTTATTTTCATAATGGCTTGATCTTAAATATTTTCTATCAGCTAAGACATATGTGTTTACACAATGAGCAGACTTCTCCTTGGTATCTTAAAATATAGAAGGCACCTTCAGAACCCTGGGCCAGGACATCAATCCTCAAAGCAGCCAGAATTTGGTTGGCATTGAATTCCATACTCCCTGTGCACTTTCAAACGCAAAATGGAGCCAATTCTCTTATAATCAAAACTGTTATATGCTTGCTTCTTAATTGTTTCTGATCCTAGAATGAAATAAAATATCTGAAATAGTTCTAAAACCATCAGCCAACATCAGAAGCAATTATTGATTTAAGAGTTACTTAGTAGTTATTCAAACAGAAACCAGAACATTTTCTTTTCTTAACATTGTTACGCTCCTTATTACATCATTGTTATTTACCAGATTCCTATGAACTAGGGAAAACACTAACCAATTCACATTACTATGACAAATATCTCCCACCAGCTTGGCCTAGGAGACACCTGCTGACCCTCAATTCTGAACTTGTAGATTAATTTTCAGTGCCTTGGGTTCAATGGAGCTCAATCGGTGTGACTTTTCTCCTGAGTGGACTTTGCAAAGACACCATGCATAGAACCGGCTGCCTTTTGGAACTCAATTTCTGAGAAATGCTTTTCAAAATAGATTTGATTTTTTTCACCAAGAGGTTGTCATCCCCTTGTTCCCACTCATATGTGAGAATGATGTCTAGCATTTGCTCTTCTAGGACAAGTTCAAGCACATTCATCACAGTTAATGAAATATTGATTCTTCATTCTCCTCTAAATGGTGGCATTTCAAGTCCAGGTCAGGGAGAGCATTATGTGCTACAGGCAATCATCAATAATATCCTTTCCTATCTTTTCACAAGCTGAGCATATTCACTCTGAGGGTTAACCCATGTAGGGTTATCACAGATCGGTTAAAGGGGTGAAAATGGCAAGACGTAGTTGGTGGACAGAATAAGCTTTGGAGCAAGCAAACACCACCCATATTCCAGCCCTGATCCTCAATAGCTCCGTGACTCTGAACTGACTGACATAGCTTCAGATAGGGTATGTTAAAGTGCTAAGCAGAGAGCCTATGTTAGTGTAGATCTGAAAGTGGTAGCTACTCGGTGAACACTATCTACTAAATGCCTTGTTACTTATTTGACAAAGAAGACAAGGAGCTCTGTAATCTTTGACCTAGTGGCCAGCCTTACCCATCAATGCACCATCTGGTTTGAGGTTAAAGAGCTGACTATAAGTATGTCAGACATACATCTGGAAGAATTTCAACACAACGATGTCCTCGTTTCCCTACCTGTTGACACTCTAATTCATACATCAGTGACAACTGCCTGCTGACAAGGCTAAGCCAGCATGTGAAATGTGACCCAGTGTAACCCTTGAGTTCTAAACTTTCTATCTGTAGAAAGAAGAAAAGGAAAGGGGAACGTTTGAAAAGATCCCCTTCCAAACACTCTTTCCAACTCTTGTCAGGATCCTCCTCAAATCTTCTCAGTAATGCTGATGGGTGATAGTGAGGACTTCCAGGGAAAGAAGCAGAGGCTGCTCACTGTATTTTTCCAGAGCTAATGGTAGTTGCAATGTCTTCTTTATTTTCCTTATTCTATACTCAATCTAGGCTAGTCACGAAAGTTGTTGACATTTTCATGTCTTTATGATTTTGATCAGGCTGCTCCTGGGCCACAATTACTTTTGTCACACTATCAGCCTATAAGGATCTTTTAATCAAAGGTCCTTGAAGTCAAATCAACTGAGATAAGATTCTGGTTCCTTGGGCTTATGAGATCCTTCCTTCCTGTGTCTCATTTTTTCTAATCTGTGAAGAGAGAAAACATCATGTTGCTTTTTTTGGCTACCCATAGTGTAGGCCCAAACCAGCAGGATCAACATTATTTACATATTTGTTGGAAATCCTATATGCTGAATAAATATTCGCTCTTCTTCATTTTATTTTACAACAAATGGCAACTGGCGTGTCAGGCTTTTATTGACCTTTCCATTATTTCACCGTAGTTACTCTAAGGCTATGTACAAAAATCTCCATGTGTACTCCTGAAATTTTGTTTGCCTGAATACCTTCTCTGTCAAACCCATTTAAGAACACAGAAATACATCTTTTATCAACTTGCCTTCTATAATCAGGTCAGGGTCAGAATGTGACCTTTAATAAGCCTCAGCTGAATGAACAATGCACACATGCTTCCAACAATGCAACAAGAACCATAATAGCAGTGGAACCAAGTAGGTGGCTTGAAGAACTTGTCCTAGAAAGACTTAAGCAGCCCTGAGTAGTCTGAAATTATTCTTTAAAAGGGTGAGATTTAAACTGCTGTTAAGCAGATTAGATATTTCCGAGTTTAAGAGAAAAGAAGGGTGTAAATTCTGAGTGAAGATAATTGAGTGAAACTTAAAACCTAGGTTAACAGTTTCAAAGGAGCAAGAGTTGATGTGTCTTACTAGAACAGAGAGTTCTTGGCAAAATTGTAAGAGAAAACATGAGATGTGCACTGACATGCTAGAGCTCTTAAGTACCAAGCTAAAAAAAATTGTGAAAAAGATGGAAATTTTGAGAAGTTTCCAACAAAACATTCCTGAAAACAAGATGCTGAAAGTGTCATTAGACAGACAAAAGAGAAAATTGACTTGTGTCTGTTTTGTCAGAGTTTCACATAGAACAAGGACGATTAATGGCCACCCAGACTCAGAAATACAAAGGAGCCAAAAGTATTTCCTGAAGAAAGGCTAGACTCTGCAACAAATGCTGCTAGAGGAACTGAATCTTCACATGTAAAAAACTAAAAGTGGACTCATCTGTTTTACCCTGTACCAGTATCTGTTAAAAGTGGATCAGACACATTAATGTAAGACATGAAACCCTGAAACTACTATGGGAAAGAGTAAAGAAAAGACCATCACTTACTGGCAAAGGCAGGAAGTTACTGAATATTAGTTTAGGGGTAGAACAAACAGGAGAGAGGACTGACAAATGAGATTGCATTAAGGGAAAAATTTCCTGCACAGCAAAGGACATTTTAATTGATCTAAAAAGACAGCCTACAGAATGGGGCAAGATCGTTGCCAGCTGTATACCTGACAAAGGTCTAAAAACCAGAATATATAAAGACTTTAAAAGGATTAACCCCCCTCCCTGACAAAGAATCATTAACCCAATGAATAGGCAAAGAGTAAAAATCACTTCTCAGAAGAAGTACAAATGGCCAATAAATGCATAAAGAAATGCTTAGCATTCCTAATCATTAAGGAATTAAAAATCAAATCAACCTGGGATTCTATTTCATGCAGTCACCCAGCCCATCATCAAGAATATAACAAGAAACGATGGTGTGGATGCAGGTGAAAGGAATTCTATTTTAGTACTGGTGGGATGTAAACTAATGCAACTACTATGGAAATTAGTACAAAGATCCTTCAAAAACTAAAGAATCAACCGTTCTGTGATATAGCAATACCACTGCTGCGCATTTATCCAAAAGATTACAAGTCAGTATACAATAAAGGCAATTCTGTACTCCTATCCTAGCCATACAGAATTAGTCACGATAGCCAAGTTAGCCTAGATGCCCTATAACTGACGAACGAATAAAAAATGTGAATATACATGTGTGTATATGTGTGTATATAAATATACATGTACATATATATGAATTTTTTAATCCATCCCTCCCAAAGAATGAAATGATGCTATTTGCAAGAAAATGAATAAATCTGGAAATAAAAGCACACTGAGTGAAGCCGTCCAGGACCAAAAAGACAAAGGGTGCATGTTTTCACTCATTTGTGGATCTTAGGTCTAAAACATATATGAATGAGTATAATAATGGGAGGCAAGGAGAGGAATGGAAAACAGAGTGAGGAATGAATTAAGTCCTAATACTTTGCATACATGTTAAAGGAATGAGGAGAGTGGTTGTGATAAGTAGAGGGCTAGCGTAGTTGGTATGGGAAGCACATGGCAGAGGTGGTTCTGATCAAGCCTGACTGTACACATAAGCGGACATGTTGGATTGCAACCCTTTTATATAACTATTCGAAAATGATTTCTTTATAAACATGGCAGAGGGCTGGTATGGTCTAATAGAGCACACTCACACTAGCTATCATGTTTTTTTTTTCCCCAACCACTGAAGAAAAACAAGTAGATTTCAAGATATCATAGTTTCTTTGGGGTTATTTCAAAGATGAAAAAAAATACTATGACTTGCCACAAGTATTGTGGTTTGGAATACTTCTCTAACTTACAAATATTCACAAAGGCCCTGATTTCCTGTAGTAATTGCAGTAGTAATTCAGCTGAACAACTCACATAACCATTTTTTAAGGTCCTAATTTTAGGTGACTTCAAACCAAATGATTAGTGGTTAGCGGCAGCGTTGGGCTGATAGTGATGAGACTGGTCAGCTGGCCACGTTCACTGGTTCCAATACAGTATCCTGGAGATTTGCTGTTTTAATACATTCCCAAGGGCCTGCAGGCCACTGGTCAGCAGAGATGTTTGCAGAATATAGACAGTGAGCTTGCCATATTGTCAAGGTTATTTCATGTGGATTTTCAGGATGAAAAGAAGGTCATTGTCATGTTTTTACAGGAGTTGAGTTGAGACAGAAGTTGAAAATCAGTATATGTGACTGTAATATTCTGTATTTCTGTGTGTGATGATAAAAGAGGGAGAGTCTAAGAGGAGCAGAAGCAAAGCAAAGCCCTGAAACGTCAAATCCTTCATTGTGTCTTACACACTGATCCTTTGCCAGCCTCTGTCCTTCATAGGCCAGTATGTGAAATTCTTTCTAAATTGTGGTCCAAATATTTGCAGACCAGATCTAAATGTATAGAAGGAACTCCAGAAAATCATCCTAAATAGTTGAAATTCAAAATTCTTTAGTATCCATCTGCGAAGTATGCTGGTAACATTCATTTTGGTTTGTTTTTGTTTTCTATGAGTATTTTTCAAATAGAACTCATTGTTTTCCCAGTTGGCTTCAAAAAACAATTCTCCTATCTTTTCTCCAGAGTGGAAAGTAGCTATGATTATAGTCATGCACCATTTTATTTTGGGGACAAGGCTTTGCTAACTTTATACATGTGATGGTTTTGAACTATAATCTTCCTATTTCCATCTATGAAATAGCTAAGATTATAGGTATATGCCACCATACCCAGTCCACTCTTGGTGTCTCATATAAGTGAATGAAGCAGCTGACTATTTTGTAATTTGTCTGGGCTTCAGGGGGCCCTCTGATCATAACTCCTTGAGATTTCGAGTGTCTCTCCTAGGGACCATGGCTGCCATTCACTAGAAAGACAGAATAAAACTGCAAACTCGTTGGGAAGTAACAAAGTGATTTAATCACACAGCATGCAAAGACCATTGAAAGAAGAACCTTGTTAGAGGGACAGAAGAGTACATTGGGATTAAATGATAGCAGAGACTATTTGTGTCCAGAATATAACACCTTGCTAATAAGAATGAGTCTTCATGACATGAATATGAGATTCCAGGGAAACAACAGATTGAAAGACAAGTTGGAATTTGTTGACCATGAAAGAAAGAGCAAAGTTTAAAAGCAGAAAGTAGTACCCAGCCCACCTTCTCCAACTAACATATATGGCTAATATACAAAATGTCATAGACTAGATAGATGAAGGAAGACCCTTGGGTATTGATTGCAAACTCTATAATTGACAGGGGAAAGTACTGAGTGTCTATCAGGAGAAAGTTCTAGATTGATTTCCCCCTTGACAATCTTTAGCTCCTCAGATAAAACACTGAAGTTCTCTATACTATAAGCTCTGTTTTAGCAAAAAAAAAGTCATAAAACATTATTAGTCTTAGTTTAAGGCAATACAATAAGCCCTTAAGGTGAAATAGAAAGGTAATTATGCCTTCAAAAAATCAATACATCGATTGAAGTTCTTACAGAATGCAGATATTCTTATCTATAATTTACTTAGACAGGACACTGCCAATTTATTAAACTTCAAGTGAATCATTTAACAAGAAAGAAGAAGATCAGCTTAATGTCATCAAAAGATAATAGAAAATGCAGAATAGAGAATTTTTAAAAATCATGTTTCAGCTAGGTGCTGGTGGCTCACTCCTGTAATCTTAGCTATTCAGGAGACTGAGATTTGAGAATTGTGGTTCAAAACCATGAGCCTCTGACCTCCAATTGAAAACCAGAAAATCAGATGTAGCTCTGTGGCTCAAAGTGGTAGAGTACTAGACTTGAGCAAAAATTGCTCAAGGACAGCACTCAGGCCCCAAGTTCAAGTCCCCATGACAGACAAAAATAAAATCACCTTCTTTCTTCATGCCAGGATGATAGTCTAGCTTGTTTTACCAAACGTGGCAGATAACAAAGACTAGAAAATGTATTAGAGACAGATGATCTTGTTAGCAATATGGCATCTAACAGTGAATTTCCTTGAGGGAAGCAAGATGCTAAAGGAAGTAATGAGTTTAAAAATCAAGCAGGTAAAATTTTAAGCAATACCATAAAAATAAAATACCAAAGATTTAGCATAAAATGCACATGGTTTCTATACTACTGCTAGTTAAAGTATGGTTAAGGAGCAGAATCAGTCCATGATTTTGTCTCATACCAGTTTGTGACATACTAAATACTGAAATGATTTGTAAATTGTAGAGACTTTTAGAGTGGTTTGGCCCTATCTGTTTAAGCTGATGATTAATCAACTTGATTGCTGAAATTTGGGTAAACAATTTTGTGTGGTTTGTAACTTATTAGACCATGTGTGGTACAAACTATGACCTCTTCCTTTGTCATAGTTGTCACAATCGGTCTGAGCTGCTATGAAAGAGTTCTTTATGCTGTGTGTCTTAAACAATAGACATGTATTTCTCGAAGCCTAGAGGCTGGGAAATTCAAAATCACAACCGTTGCCAAGGCAGATTTGGGTGAGGGGCCACTCATTTCCTGCCTTGCAGATGAGACTCATCGCTCTGTGATCTCAAGGCAGAAAATGAAAGGTTTCCGGTGTCCTCTTTTGCCAGAAGATATAATCCTACTTAGGTTTCCAAGGGCCCAAATGCCATCACAATTGGGATTGATTAGTTTCAATATATAAAATTTAAGGGACAAAGACACTTAAATCCATGGTAGTACCCATCATGTATTGACTTTCTACGGGCTAGAGAATACAATGTATTCTGTATCATAGACACAAAATCTAATTAAAAGAACTTATTAAAATGAATTGTCACCTAAGAACAGAGGTAAACTTTGCTCATGAAATGAAATATTCAATATTTTGAAGCTATCAGGTTTAATCTCAATTAATGTATAAAGTCAATGTAATTCTAGATCTTAGTAGTTTTTTGCAATGGTGGAAGAAAGGGAGAAAAACTGATAATCAAATCTTAAATAAATATAGACTAAAAGTAACCAAAGCAATTAAGAAGAAATTAAATAATCTGGAAGATGTAAAATTCCCAGTTAGCAATACATAATAGAAAAATATAGAAGACTGATGTTAAGACAAGGATAGATGATCAAACAAAGTAACCAAATAGATTGTCAAGAAACTAATTCCACATGCTGTGTTCAAAGTTATGTGATGGCTAAAGTGTCATCTTTCAAAGTAGGACAATTGATTTCAAGGAAAAAAAATCATTACCTTACTCTTGTTTCAAATAACAAAAACGATCAATGCTAGGTTTAATTGTATATCTAAATATAAACGTTAAAACAATAAAACTTTCAGATGACAATACAGTATAAAACACACATAGGTGTGTGTGCCTGTGTGTGCAAGAAGTAAATGTATACTCACTAAAGAAGACTTTTATTAAATTATTTGTATTAAAATTAAAGGCTGTTATTAATCAAATTATACAATTAAGAATGTAAATATTTACAATACATTTTAATATGTTCAGTAAATGTATTTAAATATGCATTTAAATTTTAACATGTATATTAAATATATCTTAAGCATTTAAACTTACATTGTTAGAAATCAGTGAGAAAAAGATTGGCAGCTTAATTAAAATTAGCAAGTAAGTAAAGTGATACTAAATGAAAGAGGATAATTAAATAGTTCATAAATAAATTAAGGAGTGTAAAACTTTTGTAAGTTATAAGTAATAGACTTTACAAAAGCATAAAAATGCAAGTAATAAGATTCAAGTAGTGAAAAAATATATAAGATTTGAAACATAGTAGCAAAAACAATCCATGACTGGTTTCTGATTAGTTAGTGGTGTGACAAATTCAGAAATATATCATAAAAACCCACATATTTTAAAATTGAGATTAAATCAAATTGAGATACTTCTATATGTACAATACAATGACTGAAATGAAAGTTGTTTAACAGCAACGGTTGCCCAGTATTTGTAATAACTAGAGTTTTAATACTTTGCCTTTGGGAGTGGAAAGCTCACAGAACTTAGCATCTACCAAAAGGAAACATAAGCAAATCACATGACTGAGAAATGCCTACATAATTTACCAAAAGACATCTACTAGAATGTTTGGAGGCTCACTAAAGCCCCAAGTCAGTAGCCTGCCAATGTCCCTGCAGACTAGAATAGAAATCTGCACAGTGATGCTTTTACACAGAGGAGTTTCTCATTATCATTAAAAGAATAATGTAGGAGCACACTTATTCACACAGAAGAATCTCACAAATACACTCTTAAATGAAATAATCCAGATAGCAGTTAACAATCTACTGTGTCACTGTATTTCAACAAAAATATATCCCAGCTCTCCAAGTTGTTCCAATGCAAAATAGAGGATATAGTTGGTATTATATATATTATATCATATATATTATATTATACATATTATATATTATATTATGTGTATTTGGGAGAAAACAGTGATAGAGAGTATGTCTGACTCCTGGGGTTCAGACTGCTGCTTCCTTATCTGCTTTTGTCAATTCAGTTTAGGAACAGTTACTGATAGGTCTTCTGTGGTACAATTTTTCAGTCAGTCATATCACAGAGAGAGACAGAGACAGATATTTCAAGTGACAAGTTAGTGATACTAGCTTAGAGGAAAAGATTAGACAAGAAGAGGGAGAGAAGGGATAGGTAGGAGAGGGATGGGTATGTTTTTTTTGTTTTTCTTTGTTTGGGGGGTCCGGTTGTGGGGCCTGAACTCTGGGCCTGGGCACTGTCCCTCAGCTCTTCAGCTCAAGGCTAGTGCTCTACCACTTGAGTCACAGTGCCACTTCCGGCTTTTTTTCTTTTTGCTCATATGGTGCTGAGGAATTGAACCCAGGGCCTCAGGCATGCAAGGCAAGCACTGAGCCACCTTCCCAGACCCATGGGATGGGTATGTTGAAAGACGTGACTGACCAGCTCATATTGTATTCACAAGCTGCTTTATTAAATGGCAAGTCCTGTGACAACTACTTAAAGATAATAATATTTTTTTAAAAAAAGAAGTAAAGTCAGACTTTCAATTCTGAAGTTTCCCTAAAGAAGTGCTAATGCTGAGTTCAGAGAAAGTGGTATAAGGGTTGTGCTCCCTTTGGAAAGAAAAGTTTAAAACTATGGGTTCTCTAGCATATTGGCTATATTTTCAAATATAAAGCTGGTATATGCACCTAGCAATATAGAAGAAAAACAGCAGGGAGTAACTGTCAAATATATGGAACATAAAATGGTTCAGCAACTCGAGAAGTCACAGCTTGAACTTCTTTCATCCAGGAAAAATACACAGTGTCTTGGGCCAAGGCAACTCTGGCGGTTCTGCTATTGATGGTTTATAATAAGCCGGAAGCAACAGGATCTAAGAGGATCATGGGCAGCTCAAATTGAGGTGCCCCATGTGAAGTCACATACTCTAAAACATGAGTTATTTTTGGTTTTGGGTTTAAAAGGAATATTATACCTAGCGTTCCAGCTGAAATAAATGGGCAATGTGCAGCCTAATGCTCTTAAAAGTAATAAACATGTTAATTTCGTTTAGAATAGGCACTAGGATTATAGTTCATTGTGGCTAAAAATAAAATCAATACATGAGCCCTGCTGGCAGACATAGTCCTGTGGCTAAAAAAATTACAGATGATGAGGCCTTGCCTTGCTCAGTGCTGCCAGGTGGGTGGAGGTAGCCTATTTGGAGGGTTTTGCCTCTACCTCATTTTCTCTGGAGTGCTTTTCTTTGTGGGTTGCACTTAAGTTTGTTTGTTTGTTTTTTTTTGTTAATGTTAGCTTCCCTTGGGATAATACACATGTTCCCTGCAAGTTGTTGTTTTCTGATGGATATTGCATTAATTCTATCATCTTTTAGGACAATGTTTCATCCGTTGTTTTAATTCTTTAGGGATAACTTTTTGGTCCTTATTTTGTGATAATAACAGGTTGATGGGAAAATCATGGGGCAAAGGAAGTGAAATGAAGTAAGTTCCAATTGGAGGAAACGAGATGGGTCACATGTGAATGCTCCCAGCTCAGTGTCTGTAACGAAGGGATTATTGGCAGGACAGGAGAGAGCATGTGGTAATAGATTTCAAATGCAACTCATAGACTTGAGACCCCAAAGTGGAGCCATTTTGAACTGAGGAAAGAGGTAGAGGTAGCTAGAAGGTACCCAAGGCTTTAACAAAATAAAAAAGCCATTTGCTGTAGCTCCATTGCCAACCACAGCAGGCTCATCATAGGTATTCAAGAAATAACTGTAGAATGCTATATTAAATAGCCTTCATGTGTGCCACCAAGAATATCTATCCATTTGTTCATTAGACATCTCCATTTCCTTTCCAAATGGCAATTTATGGAGGTGGTACAAGAAAGTTAATTATGTTCAAAAGAGCATACATTAGAAAGAAATTTATCTCTTTCCAACCCCAGTACCTTGGTCTCATCACCATTCTTTCCTCTCAGAGTTAATCATCTTCTGTTACCTGAAGATGCTGTAGCAGATGATCTCAGTGTGTGTCCTTGTCTTGGTGTCTCAGGGTTCCATATGTCATTTTGCTATTTGTATATATGACTATGTTCTATAGATAATAGATGTAGATGTGGGACAATTTTATTAACTTATATATCAGTGACTATTTCTCAGAGATACAAGCAGAACTACCTCATTCTTCTATTATTATTACTTTGAATGAAGGCAATATAATTTATTGAAATAATCCCCCCAAAAGACATTTTTGATTGTTTTGATTTTCTCCTAGGTAGGAATAGAGCAGTATACAGGATGTACTGCTGTAATGTTTTTCTTTGTAAGAGATCATCATGAAATATTCAAATTTGAGAAAATTACAGAGAATAAATCAACAACAGCCTTTGCATTTACTATCTGCCAAAAAAATAACATGAAGAATATGGTTTTACCTCATCTATAGTCACCTCCATTTATATATCTCTCACCCCTAGGTGAGCATCAGTATCATTATTACCAGGACTGAGAAAATTGATGTGTATTTCAGAGACATTTCTACTTTTCCTCTTTAATAGGCCTTCTGTTCTTAATCATTACAAATTTTATGTTCTTTTGTTGGTATTTTATCAATTTATAAGAGCTCTTTCCATGTCAATAAAATGAGCTTTGTATAGAAAGAGAAAAGGGACTATATCTACCTGTCAGCTCTCTCCTGATTGTCTGATAATGAGCCAGGCACATCTCTCCTTTCTGGTAGCACAGAATGGGCTTAGTCCCAGATTCCCACAGATTCCCACAGATTAGGAGAAGTTGGAAGTGGCAGCATCTTGCATACCTGGTAGTGATGCACAACTCCATGGAACAGCCTTGGATTTACACGATTGCTCACAAGTTTTGCTTATATAATAGAAGATCAATAAGGGAACAGAGAGAATCCATTGATGCCTGGTGTCTCCTGCAACACAGCCACAATAACAATCCATTTGTAGCTGACTTGAGCATCCATCTTTAAAGTTGTCCAAAGAAAAGAGATTCGTGCAATTTTCTGACTCTGTGTGGATTACCAGAAAGTGCATATTGGTGATCCAAGTCCGTTGTGATAAGCCAAAATATGGATATCATCATCAATTTGCTATATGTAATTTGATATTTTTCTTCTGCCTTGAGAAATTTTCTAAATCTCTGTAGCTCATTTATTCAAAACGATTTAACTAAATATGATTGTATGGACAAGTACAAAGCAAGGCATTTTCCACACTTAGAATAACAGCTTATGTATACCACTCACAATGTATGGTTCCAAATATAGTTTAATCTCACTGACTTCCTGCTATGCCATCAAATAGTGAAGTAATAGTCCACAGACATGTGTAATTCTCTATTATTACTGGAGTGTTTTTGGTTTTATAAATTCTGTCGCTTTAATGAGAAGTCTCTGGTGCTATATTTCCTAGTGTAGAACATTTAGGTTAATTGTTTATAGGATCCAATATTTTCAATATACCTTTGGAAACTATTGTTCCAATTCTGGAACACAGCAAGAGTAGAAACGTCTACATACTTACCATTCATTGACATCAATCGATAGCTATATCTTCCATCTTTACTGCAGCCCACCTACCATCTATGCCATCACCATGGCCCATATCAGTCCTTCATGCTATCAGTTCTAGGATTTACCCTGTATTTAGCAGGGAAGTTTTTACTCTGAGGTTATTGGGAATTTCTGCCACATTTTTACGGTATTTTATAAATGTAAATAATTTTTTACATTTGTGTGGGATTCATTTTGCACTAAAGTATATATCCCATTCATCCTCTCCAGAGTACTTTTTCATTGTTCCAGTAGAATTTATTGTTTAAATAATTCACATTTTACCTACTGATTTGAAATAACAGATTAATCATACATTAATTTCCTTTTACTAATTATGATGATTTTTTCTGGGTATTCTGGGGTATTCTGTGGATCTGTCTAAAAATAATAAGTAATATAGTTAAATCGTGATCAGTTTAGGATATTTTAACATATTCCTTGAGGCTGATGCTTGCTCATATCTCTCTCAGAATATTTCTGGAGACTTTTGCTTATTTTGTTCTCCAAGTAAGTTTTATGATTAATGTATGTAGCATAATATTAATGAAATCATATACACTAAAATAAAACTCTCATTCGATCCATTTATTTTACTCCAATGTTTAGAATGGGAGGAATCTAAGTCAACACACAAGAGACACCTGTACCCCACACTTATTACAGCCTTTTTCATACTAGCCAAGCTATGGAATCATCCTGTATGAATTAAATAAACAAAATGTAGTGTATGTACACAATGGAGCATTCATTATTCAGCCAAAAAGGAGAACAAAATTATATAAGTTGTAGAAAACATAGAACATAGTGTTAAAGAAAATGAGCTAGACTCAAAGTCAAATACCACATATCTCTTGTGCAGAGATTTTAAAAGTAAAGGAAGGATGCATATTCTAGAAAGAGGAAGCAGATCCAGGAAGGGAGACAATAGAAGGTAATAAGGGGTGAATATGAGCAAAATATACATGATCAATCTATATATACACATAGATATAATGCATATATATGTGTGTGATTTTCTTTCAGTTTTCTTTTGATGTTGGCTTATCAGTCCCTTTGGTATATTTTTATTAATTGTAATAAATTCAAAGAATGAATTTTGAAAGATTTCTTTTGCTTTTTTTTAATATTTTGGAAGACTTCATATAGTATTACAGATTTTCCTAGAAAATCATCTGAGTCTAATATTTTGCTGAGTATGTCTTGAATAGCTTTGTTTCTTATGGCTGATATGTTTACATTACTACCCCTTTTGGAGTCTGTTTTCATAACTTGTATTTTCTTAGGAAAACAAATTTAAAAACAAAAAATCCTTTTCCTCTTCAGAGCAGTCTAGTTAATAAGAACAGGAACCATTCCTAATCCAGTGAGCATTGAGCTATTACCCGAATCTTTCTGAAAAGGAAATTCCTTTATATTCATTCACTGCCTAATAATTCACTGACTCTTGTGGAGGGAATCCGGCACATCTTCAGGGTCTAGTACCCTGCTGGCTGAACTCTAACCACAACAGTCTCCCAAGAGTGTTGGCTCATGTCCTCAACTCAAGAAGTTCATGGGATACTACTTCACTTCATCATCTCTCTCCTTCCTGCTTCCTTCCGTCTTTCCTTCCTTCTCCCTCTCCTCTTCCCTCTATGACCTTCCTTCCTTCTTTTGTTACTTTCTTCCTTCCTTCCTCCCAATTTCCATTCCTTTCCTTCATTTCTAGATTTCTTCCTCTTCATATATATGGACATATTTGGCAATGGCATTTAGAAGATGATTTGTAAGCTTCCACAATTAAAATAATATATCCAGCTCAGTGAGAATTATCTCTGATTAGAAAGAACATATAATTGATAAAGATTCAAAATCTTCCCCACCTGGTAGGGCGCTAGACAAATATTATGTGTCCCTCTAAGCTTTTTTTATATGCCTCATACTAGATGCATAGATCATACTGTGAGCTGGGTGGGACTTGATAAGAGAAAACAATACTGATCCAGTCTAAATGTAAGAAATCTAGAGGATGGAAGGGAAAGACCTGAGGAGGTTAATCAGTAACAAGGTATGGGCTGAAAGGAACAAAAGATTTCACATCCTTGATCATATGTTGATATCTTCACACAAATCCTGTGCCACCCCACAGGTGAACTGCCTCCTGGATCTCAACCAAAAGATCAAGAGGCAACTGCTACTTCTCCCTGCCCACTGGCCTCAGGTCCGAAGCTTCCTCCTTTCATGTAACCCCACTCCTCTCCTCTCTCCTCCACGCAGGCAGAATATGACTAATTTACACCTCCCTTCCCCAAATGTCAGCATAAAATGCTCTGACTGTTTAGATCAGACTGACATTTTCCCAGCCTTTACTCATCATTGCTGCTGGTGACTAGGGAACTTGTCCCAGGACAATTTTCCCAGGACCTAATCCTTTCTTTCTGACACTTCACAGATCTCCCTCATTGCAGGAGTCTGAGGTAAAAAGTCTGTGTTGAAGAACAGGGTAGAAATTTGAATGAGACCTTAACACTATTCTAAACACAGAAACAACAGTATCAGATGGATAAACAGAAAACACCATGGACTAAAACTCTTCATCTTCCTCTCCCTCCCTCCTTCCCTTTCTAAATGTCTGTGCTCAGCTGGGTCTCCAATAATGGCTCCATCCTCACTCTGATCTTTCTCTTTTTGTAACCTTTCATATTCATCCCTAAAGAGGCCTAGAAAATAAAATGCTTTTTGTTATTGCCAGCATTAAGCAGGGACCTGCTGGGTAAAGTCAGCTCCCAGGGGCTTGTCAACACTTTCTATCAGCAGCTCATTTCCTTACATTTTGGCAGCCAGACATATCCTAGGAAATCCAACTTTGTGCTGAATCAGAGCATAGTGAGGAGGTATTGGAGCAGCTGGTAGACATCTGTTAATGAGGTGGACCTTTAATATCAATCAATGGCTACCTGGAAGACATGACTGTATGGACAGTGGGGACAAAAGCAAGTAGGTGAGCGAAGTACTGATTGATTCATTTTGTTCTGCTCAGAGGATGGACTCATCAGGACAGAATCACACAGTGGGGGAAAATGTATTAAGTGTGATTTAGAAAAGTGTGTTTTCTGGGGCACTACACTTACCTTGATTTCTGGAAATATAGCTGTCATTATTCTGCCATAAAAGAACAAACTTTTTCAACTGCAGCAGCAGCAACAGCAGCAGCAGCAGCAACAACAACAACAAATCTAGCTAATTAGAAGATGATCCACTAGAGCACAGAGATAAGTCGCGGGTTTCCCAGTGCTATTTGTTTTATAGATGCTTTACCTGGAATGGGTTTCTCAATTTGGTGTCTATTATCCATGGAACTAATCATCTTTGTTGTGGTGAAGGCTGTCTTGTGCATGGTAAAACAGTTGGCAACAACCTTGGCCTTTATTCACTAGCAGCGCATGCAAAGTCAAAACCAACCAGGCTTATCTGTAAATATTGCTATGGGTCCTGTAAGACACAGTTACCTCCAGTCGACTTCTTCCAGTTGGGAACCCTGGTGTGGAATACACTGAGGCTGACCCCCTTCTTGAGGGCTGTAAGTTTTCTCCCTGTGGTGCTGGTCAAGCTTTACCCAAACTTCTCAAGCCGATTTCCTCAGGGGACAGGTAGAGATGAATTGTGGTGGTGAAGCTGGATAGACTAGGAAAAATGAGGTCTGGTCAGCTAACAGCAAACACAGGAGATATTCATTCATGCACTTCCCTTAAGATTAAGGGAACAAAAGTCATTTGGGGGGAAATGAAGCAGGATAATTTATGGAAACTGAGGCCTGGTTAAGCAACAGGGAAATATGGTATCTAGAGACTTAGAAATGCCTCTCTTTGAAGCAACTTTCTAGAGGCATTCTTTCTAGAATTCACAACAGGCTGAGAAGACCCCCAAATGCAGATAGCAGGGCATCTCCTTGTTTCAAGGATAAGGATCTGTTTTATGGCAGGATGCATTCTTACCTGGAAACTCAGAGAATAACACCAGGGGTAGTTAGAGCAAAGACAAAGCACCTAGCTTTGTATAACTTAAAGCGAGACCCCTGCCTTTACCCTATAAATGACCAACAGCCCAAGGAGCTGTATGTCTCTCTGGGTGTCTCCTTTGTATGTGTCTGTGTCTTTGTGTCCCTATGAGAGCACCCATACTCTACTAGAGTGTGCCCCTGCCCTTCTGTATGTCTGCTTTTTTGTCTGTCTGTTTCCTTGCTTGTGTACTTAATAAAACTCTGCCAAGTTTTCTTACCATTGTGACTTGTCCAGAAATCTTTATTCTGTGATTGAAGTTAAGGACCCTAAGTGAAGAGTTCCAATATATAAAGGGGAGCTTCACCAAACCTCACCTCTGTCCAGTGACAGTGGTAGTGAAGATGAACGTTCGAAGAGTCAGACTCCAAGGTATTGTCCAGTCCATCACTTTCTGAAAGCTCAGTTCCTTTCCCCAAGACAAAACTGCGCTGCAATGCTCTGGGCAGGATTCCTCCTGTCTCAGCAGCTCAGTTCTGTATTACCTTACATCAGCCAGCACCAGTCTAGATGTCAACTGCCCTCTTTCAAATGGGAGTATTGGTAAAGTATATTCTTATCCAAGGTTCATATGACTTCTCACGCATGCGCTTAGCTTCCAAATCCATGTAACCCCTGCTCTTCCAGGTTCTTCCAAACTTCCAGCAGCCAGAGACTTTCCACATCTGAGTGAAAGTAATTTTATTTTCACCAGTTTTCAAGCTTGATTTTTGTCCAAGGCTCAGCTGAGCTAGAAAGAGAGCTAACAGCGAGGTGTCAGAATAGTCCATTAAAGCAACAAACCAGAAGGGAACATGACACTATAGCCTTTAATCATTTACTCTGGTAATAGTGTCAGCTGACTAAGAATGCAAATAGGCATGCAAGCTTGGCTGGCCCAGGGACTGAGTCCTTCATGCAGCTCCCCTCCAGAGCTATGATGTGATGTGTTGGCTGTGTCCCAAGCTTGTGTGGGAAGCCAGCTGCGCCCTGTGAGGCATGTCAGCAAAAGCCTCTGTAACTGACTATGGTTAAACCTCAAGAGGTGCACAGAAGTTGTGTCGAGGATCTGAGCATCTGATTTATTTCTAGCAGGTTCTTTTGATTTTCTACAAATCTATGCTGATTTTTAGGAAGCAAAATGACTTCCTGGTTTCTCTAAAGTCTTGGCTATTTGCTCCTTTCTCTGACTGTTCAGACTCCAGTTAGCTATTAGAGAGTGGACAAGGCTAGACTTGTGGGTCTGAATGTTCCACTGACACCCCAATTTACAGCCAAATCACATCCAACCTTACAGGTCTTCGTCTGCCCCCCAGGATTCTTGGCATTCCAAATCAGAGAGAGGAAAGACTTTTCTCTTTCATATTCCTTTACTTTTGCAATGACACAGAGTGAAACATCCATAGCATTGTTAGAAATACCTGCATTGTCTCTGCATTAACTCATTCAATCATTTTATGTCCTTCTAAATAGGTTTCTTCTCTGAGGCTTCATACACTTTTGCCCAACTTTAACCCAGATGTGCTGTAGAGGTTTGGCATTTATGAAAAATGAGTCTGTCAATTCCATGTCTAAACATCTGTAGAATTGTGACTTTAGAGTCTCCGTTTCCAGGCTGAGCTGTTAGCTTGGAACATGTCTCCTTACCAATCTCACAGTATCTTCCAGTTTAAAGGGACACCCTTTATCTTTCAGTCCTCTTTTGTTTCATTGTGATAGCCACTGTCTGGTAGCTTCATTGATGTTTAAAGTTCTTTTATTTATTTCTCTTCTTTACATTATAGCTGAATGGTGCCTTCTACTCACTTTTGTATTTCTAGCACCCCAAATAATAACTGGCACATAATAATCACTTAAAATATCCATTGCATGAAAAATGAATCAATAAGTTTACTATGCACAATATCATCTATACAATGCTATTATTGGTCAAATACAGTGGCACATGCCTGTAATCTCAGCTACCTAGGAAGTGGAGGTGAGGAGAATTATAGTTTGAGGCCAGCACAAAGTTAACAAGACCTCATTTTAATAAAACAAGCCAGGTATAGTAGCACGTATCTACAATCTCAGCTACACTGAAGGCATAAATTAAGAGGATCACAATCTAAGGCCAGCCCAGGCAAAAAGGGAGACTCCATCCAAAACCTAATTAGTGCAAAAAAAGGGACTGAAGGTATGGTGCCTAGCTCACAAGCATGAGCCCTGAGATCAAAACCCTAATACCAATGGAAACAACAACAAAATTAATTATTCTTCCTGTGGGAGTATTGTTCTTCCATGTTGGCTAGAGCTTTGGTGGTTTTGTTAGGACATCCGGAAATACTTTATGTTTCTCTCATGGTATTTATATTGATTATATATTTTAATTTTCTTATGATCTCATAGGTGAAGCCATGGACTAACTGCATACTCTGGAATGGCCTGTCTTATTTATGTTTTTAACAGAAATATTATTTTACAACTTGCATCAGTTTTTACTGCTAATGTTTGAAAAGTGTTAGTTTTTAAGGTAACTCAATTATTGGTTTTATTACTAAAGAATGCTGGGTTTCATTATGTGTTTGTGCTATCTATTGACATAGTTCTATGGTTATTTTCTTTTTTTCTGGAATGAATTTGAAGATAGCTTTTATTAATGGTAAACCATCACTGCATTTCTGGAATAACTCCTTCTTTGTTTGATATGTGAGGCTTTTAATAAGCTAATGGATTTGATTTGAAAATCTTTTGCTCCAAATTGCTGCTCCTATATTACTCAGTTAAACTGATCAGTGTTTCTCCTTGGTATTTCCATTATTAGGTTTTGATAATACTGTAATACATTATCACCAAATGACTTGGGAAGTACATCTTGTTTTGAGGTGTGGAATGGAGTAACATTGAAATTAGCTTTACTTTAAAGCTTAAACAGAAGCAACTCTAAAAACAAATGCTTTCGTATTTTCATGGGGGATAGTTCAAAGGATATATGCTAGGGAAGTTTTCAAATATAAAATGCCATTAGCTATAAGAATTTATTATTTTATATACCACCCAACCAGAAGTAAAAGTCAAATTGTGTTATATTTTAACTGTTATTTTTTAGCTATTGAAATGACAGTTTTAACCATGTAAGAATAAATTATACACTAGTGATGCTGTGTGTAGGTAAAAGGAAACAAGATAAGTAATTAGGTAATGTCCTTCACATTCAGAATAGACTTTTCTGATTTTATTGTTATTTTATTTACTTAGAGTCATCAAGGTCTCTGGTGACTATACCACAAAGTTCTCTGTATTCTGTTTTTATCTATCTGTTTGCCCAATTAGTCTAAGACTACAATGTCTGTCCCTTCTCAAGTCCAGATTTCACCATGACTATCTTCATCACTCTGGTAACCTGCTCTCAAACAATAACCCAGGAGTCATTTACCTTTCTTTGCGTTGTCTTCCTGTAGAACTCTGTCTTGGAATTTGCACTTAAGTTTAGTGTCTCACCACAACTTCATCCCCTCAGGAGAGGGCATTAATAAGAATGTCAGAAAGAATTTATTTAGACTTTATCATCCCAAACCAAATAAACAAAAACCCTTCCCTACATCTCCAGCCCATCAGTGCCCTTTTTCACTCTCCCTGTCAGACTCAAGCTCTCTCCCAATAAAAAGAGGATTGTGACCTTGACTTGGGGCAGCATCTTTCATCTGAGGAAAATTGAAAGACCCTAATGATTTATGAATACACTTCTACTGCAGGGTAAATCTTCCGTGCTATTTTTATAAACAAGCTGAAATCAGACAGGTTTGGTGAGCTCCATCTGCCTTCCCAGAAAAAGACAAGTTGTGATCATTCTTTTCCAACTATCCAGAATGCAACAAATCATACCCACATTGTTGGGTCTTTTAAGCCCATTTCCTGTTACTATGTCTTTGAACTTTATTATGAGTTGGAGATTATATTTACCAATGACATAAAGTAACTCCGGCAAGCTTAATACTAGAACTTACAATCATCATGTTCATTATTCCAAGGAATTGTGAAGTCTGTGCTGTGGCCAGAGGGTGAAGAGCTGTTCCAAGGCTGCCTATGCCACCCCACAGCTGGAGTCTTGTGTTCAGCACCCCACACCTGCAGTTGCCACATTCTTGTCTCAGTGTCACCAGAAGGAGGAATGGCAGAGTAATGCTCATCTTTCCTGTACATGACTTCTTCAAAAAAAGGGGAAGACGGGAAAGCAGGTGAGGTCCACAAAGGAAAGCGCTGGTTTATGTCACTGGAGATGTTTCTAGACTCAGAAGTAAGCTAGTCTTCATCAAGCATGTAAACAAATCGAAGACACACTGCCCTCCAAACACGTGTAAATCGCTAAGTGTCCAGTGTCCATTTTTGCAGCACTTTACCTCTCCTGTCCTCAAGCCTCAGCTTTCTCCCTAGGTCAGGGGCAGTCTGTTAAAATAAGGCAGAGCCTGAGAGCAGACTTCAGAAAGAGAGGAGTGTATGATCTACTAAAGAGGATGAAATTCTAAAGCCTTATGAACCCTTCGTTCAAACACCAGTACTTCAAAATTCCAATCCAAGATTATGGATTTCATTCTACCTTGAACTTTTCTATCTGTCTCCCATGATCCCAATGTATTTATTTATTTGCTTCTTTTCTGTTCATGTAACCAGGCTGCTTGCCCACTGGCCTTCCTGTTTCATTATTTCATCCCACACAATCATAGCTCTTGCTGGACCACCTTGCAGCCCTATGAGCTCACTCATCTGTGTGCTGATTGCCCACTGACCTCTGCTGACTCACAGCCTTGCATCTGGCTCAAGTGAGCCAGACTTTTCCAAAGTCTGCAAATATAGGATCTACAATTACTAGCTTCTCTTTCTTCAGGTTGAAGAATACAGCTTAAAAGAATTATTGCCAAAGTCTCAGTAAATGTTTCCATTTCAGAATTTTATCAAAGATTTCTTCAAAGATTTGATGTTATGCTTTGCCTTATGAACTTAATATGTATTTTATTGATACACTGTCCATGGAATGGTATATACATATACACATGTTAAATCTAAAGATTTGCTTCATTGTGCAAACTATAGTGAATACCTGAATTTTCCTCCAGTATTTTCTTTAACTTCCACTTGTTGGATCCCTCTTTACTTCTTTGAAAGTGTATTTATCTTATGTCATCTTGACACATAAAAACCTTTGTACTTGTAGATTCTTTCTTCTGCTATGCGTTCCTGCAGGTCTATTTTCATGTCTTTGTCCCATCTTGATTTGTTGGTCTTTCATTTTACCCCTTAATTCTTTAACACTTATCTTTCTCAATAGTTTTGTATAATCACTTATTGAATTCTGAAAATGCTACTGCGATGTTCTGAGTTATTTCTGTTGAATATCCAATTCTCCAATTCAGCCACAGGATTCTCTGTGCATAGCCTGCAATGTTACTTTCTTTCCAAAAATTTTTACTCATAAATACTTTATAATTGCCTTTCTTTGTCATTCCTTGCTCCAGATGAAATCTATGCTCCTTGTTTCTTTTCCATTTGTGTTTGAGCCTACATCTGGTTGATAGTTAACCCATTTTCCTAAAGAAAAAGCAACTTCCAGGAATTACTCTTCAAGCAATTTGATCAGCAAGGTGAGAGTGTATTCCCTATCAGCAAGTCCTTTGCATTGTGTTCTTGAGCTTCATTGCTCAGGATACCAACCACCAAATTACAGTTTTCTTTGTCCATTTGAAAATGGCTTGCTTTGACTTGGGACAGCATGGATTGTAATGAATGCCAGAAACTAGACACTGTGTGTTACTTTGGACATGTCCTTGGCTGGGTGTCACTGGTAGCTTAATAGTCTTCCTTTTATTGCTTATTGTTGAAGAAAATTGTTTCTATCTTTCATTTTTGTCAGTTGTTACCTCCCTGAATATTAAGTCCAATGTCTATCCAATGACTCACCTCCTTCCACTATGCCTCACAAAAAGAGGATTATCTATAAAATCTGAGCAAAATGAAACCCATAAAGACAAGGAGACTCATGCATTTCTAATGATCAGCTCTGGCCATTCTACATGGCTCTTTAGAAATCATAGATTTTGTCTTGGTTAAAAAATAAATAAATAAAATCTTATTATCCTTCTGCCTTCATTAAAGAAATCCATAACTCTATAATTAACTCATACAGTCTTGCTCTCATGAGCTTGTCCAGATTTCTTAGTTCATTTGTATTGTTATTTTTAAAAATGTGTTCTACATGTGGTGGCTTACAGAAGTTTTTTTGTTCATAGTATATAGCTGGGAAATCCAAGATTCAGGTGATCCAAGGTCAGTTACCGTCTGTGGCTTCTTCTCTTGACAGGCAGGTACTTGCCAATTCACTGGGCACTCTTCTGTGTGTGAGTTTGAAGAGAGAGTGTATAAGCAATCTCTTATGTCTCTTCTTTCAAGGTAACTAACCTGTCCCAAAGGCTTCATTTCAGGACTTTATCTAACCTTCATTATTTCCCTAAGGTCGAATCTCCAAATAATGTCCCATTGGAGAGTAGGCCTTCAAAAAGCTTGGGGAATCCTACAACTATTCAGTCTCTAATGTGAGACATAGAGGCTGATAGTGCCGTTCCTTTTCCTCTTCCTGTCTACTGATCCACTCCTGCCCTTACCAAACCAGGGCATGTCCCTGAAAGCACTAACCGCCCTCTCCACAGCACTGCAAGGCTGTGAATTGGCTGAGGTGGGATGGAGACCACAACAATGCTTGTTGTTGCCTCCTCCTTTATTTTCCCCTACCATCCCTTCCCTCCCACCTCCACAACTACATTATCTCCCCACCCCCTTGCCCCCACCTCCGCCTAAATTGTACAGTTCGTTTTTTGACATAGCATCTTGTATATCTCATTGTTGCAATGGGTCCACCAGTATCCCTATTTAAACATTTTGTTTTTACCTTTCCGTTCCCAAAATTATACCAATATCAAATACAGTGAAAAAAGGGGTTTTACTGTAGGGGAGGCAGGGACATACAAAGCAACAAAAAAAAATCACATAGTACATTATAAATACGTTAGAAACAATAGCAAGAAAGAAAAATCCACTTGTGTCCTTATCTTGGGGTTCATGTCGCCTAACATCAACTTATCTGACCTTTTCTGCTTGTCTCAGACATATACTAGTTATTGCAAATAAGGGTCCCATGGGACCCTTATGGTCCCCTCACTTCTGAGCTGAGCTTCACACAGCTCAGCAGCCCAGGATAATCAAGCAGATGCAAGCGTGCAGAACATGCAAATGGCTTCTCTTAAATGATGAGCTTCTTCAGACGACGGCTATGTCTCTCTTCAATATTAACTTGTAGTGAAATAAACACAGATGTGGACTCAAGTAGATGATAATTCTAACCCCCTAACTCGAACAGTTCAAAGTTGGGTGACATTTGGAAAGTTAATTTATTCCTTTGTGTTCCATTCTTATCATCTGAAAATTGGGAAAATCTTATTTATTTTTTTTTATGGTGAAAACACCGTACAGAGGGGTTACAATTACATGGGCAAGGTAATGAGTACGTTTCTTATCAAGCTTTGTAGCCTCCTCCTTTGTTTCACCTTTCCATCCCTTCCCATCTCCCCCCCCCACCTCCCCACTCCCCCCCCCCCCACCTGGCCAAAGTTGAAAAGTTCGTTTTTTCAATGTAACGTCTTGTACATCTCATTGTTGTAATGGGTTCACCTGTATCCCTATTTAAACAATTTGTTTTTTCCCTTCCCCTCCACAAAGTTTGCCAACATCAAATACAGTGAAAACAGGGGTCATATCATGGGGGATTATTAAATGAAATCATTTAAATACCTTGTCCATAGTAGTGAATCCACAGCATGCACACATATTTATGCATTTTTGATTACTTTAATTATCTCTTACACAGTTAAATAATAGTGATATGTTGTTATTGACTTTAATGAAATGTGTATCAGATTATGGTTGGGAAAAATTTTTTTAAAACACATTAAATTTTATACACCAAATAGCTAGGAACCTCTTTACCTTTTTCTTTTCTCATTATTTTGTCATGGATAGTTTTCTGAAACAGTATCTGATGAATGCTGAGCATTAGAGAAGGGAGGAGATAGGAAGATAACAAAATCATTTGAGACTTCAAGCTCATAGAGTCACTAAAAACAAAAATCAATCTAAGAATCTTCATTATTTCTCAACTACCATTTTTGGTGACAAGTCAGGCTCATTCAGTAGGCTGCCTACGTCCTCTCTTCACTTTATAAAGGGAAATGCATATTTGGAATTTGAATTAATGAATTCTGTTTCCATTCCCAATTTCAGGGGCTTAGAAAAAGACAGCAAGTGAGATCTCATGTCAACAGCCGGGCTTGTTGTCTGTCTCAGAGACTATTGAATGGTTCTGTAAAGAAATGCAACCAGTGTTTTTGGAGCATGCGTTATTACGTTGCATACAATGTTCTGCATAATGGTGATAAAAATTAAGTAAGACTTGGCTCCTATTTGTAAAGTATCACATTTCAGAGCAGAAGAATTACAAATGGGAAAGAAATGTAAAGTAATGTGCAATGTGTTGTGACAGAAACAGACATATACTAATTATTGCAAATAAGGGAAACCATGGGACCTATGTTTCTTTGGCCCTGGCTTACTTCAATTAATATATTTTTTTCCAAATCTCTCCATTCCATATTGCTTTTCTAAAGGACTTACTGGTGTTTCAAAATACTTTAAGAAAGAAGCGGACTTTCTTTACAACTCTGTGAAGAATTCAGGACTTGTGGGAGATGGTAGCAAAATGGGTTTGGACTCATTCTGGCTATTAAATTCTCAATTTGGTAAGTACGCTATAGCTGATCTGCAAAGAAATAATGCCGAGTAATTCAGACATAAATCTGCCTGAAGTTGATTTTCTAGATAATAGGGATTTTTGACCTGCCCAAGGTCACACTGCAATTATATTGCAGAAATCCTATTTTGATACGGTGCGTCCTGCCAAGAGAAGTCAAGATTATTAACTGAATCCCAAGACAGCACCAATAAATGAGGAGCCACTTACATAAATCAGATAAATGAGCAAATACAGTTGGCCCAGTTATACGGCCTTTTAATATTTTCTTCATATTAGCTTTGCCCTGTGCCTTTGTTAATACCCATGGTGTCAGTTTGCATTGAAGCCATGTTCAGTTATAACAATTCTTGGGGAACAGCAGTGATGAGCTAGTAATATGACCAGCTAACTCTCCGGTGACCTCAGCACATATCTACTTCCTGAGTCTCACCTTGCCTGATCCCAGGAGGATCGGGTGGAAATATGCTGTATGGGATGGAGAAAAAATAGAGAGAGCTTTTTATCTCCTCAGTTCATAAGGTTATAAAGCTGTTGCACAATACATGTTTCATGTTGTCAATTTGATTTCTTCCTCAAAAAATAGCAAGCCAGCAGGAGCAAGAGAAAACCAGGCTATGTTCCCCTATCAAAGAAGAACCCATTAAATAAATAGAAACATTAGTGAAAGAACTGCATTAATTCAGTTTTAAAGATCTCAAACTGCATTTGTGTTTGCTAAAAATAGTGCAGTAACTATCTCTGTCCCTCACTAGCAACTAAAACAGAAACTCCAGAGCATAGAACTAGCCATGATGACGAAAGAGGAGAAAGTACAGGGAAAGACTAAAGTAGAAGTACTGATAGAATTTGGAAATAGACAAGACTGGAAGGTGCATCAACCAAGTGAATTATAATAATTGACTTCCCAGTTCATAATCTGTCCATTAACACCCATTTAGTCATGTATTTATTCCACACATATATATGTCAGGTTTTCTTTATTCTAATCCTATGTGTGAATTCTTGCTCTTCGTCTATGGCAACATAATTTCTGATGTGAGATATCCAGTGACAGTGCTAAAATAGAAAACATCAGCAAAAGACTGGTAAGAATTGAAACAACAGAAACTCTCATTCATTGCTAGCAGAAAAGCAACTGGTACTACCATTTGGGAAAACAATTGACAGTTTCTTAAAAAGCTAAGCAGAGTCTTAGTCTTAGTCTTTAGCCATTGTAGTTGTAAATTATTTAGTCAAATGAATTTAAAACACATGTCCACACAGTACATAAAAAACACTGCTTGGGAAGGAGTAGGCAACGGTGCTCGATAGGAAATGTACTCATTACCTTGCTCATGGAACTGTAGCCCCTCTGTACAGTATTTTTACAAGCTTGATAGGAAATGTACTCACTACCTTGCTCATGTAACTATAACCCCTCTGTACAGTATTTTTACAATAAAAATGTATTAAAATAGAAAATACCAAAATAAAAAAACCCACTGTTTGTTTCCATAACTTGGAGTTCATTTCAATTAGCATCATTTTATATGGTCATATGTACTTAGCTATTTTGAGCCATTGTGATCCGCTGCTAGGACTATTCTAGACATATAGGTATTATTACAAATGCAGGAAATCATGGAGCCTATGTTTCTTTGGGTCTGACTTACTTCATTTAATATGGTTTTTCCCCAAGTCTTTCCATTTACCTACAAATGGGACAATGTCATTCTTTCACATTATTTGCTTTTGTCCTTCATCCCCCCCCTTGGTTTATCCCCTGTTGTCACTGATTTTTATTTTGGTACACTGTGTCTCATATATATATATATATATATATATGTATATTATATCTGATTTGGGGAAGGGATGGGGAATAACAAAATGGTGAGACAAGGAATAAAAGGTAAACCAATACAAGAGAATACTCATAAGACACTTTGTAGGAAATGAACTTTACAACTTGGAGTGGAGGGGAGTTGGCGGGGATTGGGGGGAGGGGAGAGAATGGGAGAAAACAAAGGAGAGAAGTAACAATGTTCGTCAAGAAATTACTCATTACCTTACTTCTGTAACTGCAACCCCTCTGTACATCACCTTTATCATAAAATTAAATTAAATTAAAAAATTAAAACATACAAAAATGTGTGCAAAAAATGACCATAGCAACTTTATTAATAAATGCGCCAAACTGGATTAAGTAAGATATAATTTAACAGGAAAATGGATTAACAATTTACACATAGAATAGAATATTATTCACATTCATGGGCAGGGCATGGTGACATGCACTTGTAACTCTAGCTACTTTGGAGGTGAAGTTAGGAGACTGTGGTTTGAGGTCAGCTCAAACTATGAAGAAGACACCAGATCCTATCTCAAACATAAGGAAAGCAAAATGATCTGAGGATGTGACTCAAGTGGTAGAGTACTTGCTTAATAAAAATGAGGCTATGAGTTAAAACCTAAGTACCTTACAAAGATAAAAATACATGCTCAACACTATAATTCTAGCTACACAAGAGGCTCAGATCTGAGGATGGCAGTTCAAGCCAGCCTGGGCAGGAAAGTCCATGAGACTCTTTTCTCCAATTAACCAGAAGAAAACCAGAAGTAGCACTGTGGCTCAAGTGATAGAGCGCTTACCTTGAGCTGAAGAGCTTAGGGACAGCCCAAAGTTCAATCCCCACAACCAACACAATTAATTAACTAATCAAAATATAAATAAGTTAATTAAAATATAAATAATTAACTGAAAGAAATAAGAAGAAGGCTACCAAACCATGGAAGACACAAAGTAAAATTTAAAGATATTGCTAAGTGAAGGAAGCCCATCTGCAAAGGCTACTTTGTACATGATTCCAACTCTAGGGCATTGTGAAAGGCAAAAACGACAGAAATGTTAACTTTCTGTAAGTTTCCGTAGAGAAAGAAATGCACAGGATTCCCAGTGCATTTGAAGTTTGGTGAAACTACTGTGCATGATACAGTAATAATGAATATGTGACACAGCATTGTTTTTTGTTGTTTGTTTTTACAACCCAAAGAATGTATATCACTGATACAGAGTAAAGCTACGGTGAGATGAGGGAATCATAACAATCCCATTTATTCAGTACAAACTTGCTACAAGGCCAGGCTGACTCAAATGTGCCATCTTCCCACATTCTAACCTTATTACATTCTAACCTCATACTGATGACTCACTGAATGGGCTTTTGTTCTCGCCCACAGCTCAGAGCGTGGCTGTTTCCAGACTGAGGTTACTCTTCTTCCTTCTCTTTGTGTTCTGAGAATGGTGGCAGGAAGCTGGTTCAGCCCCCACCCATGGAGTGGTGGGCAAATAGGCTTTCACCTTGGCATTATTGGATTCCCACAGGTCTGGTGTGACTGATGGCATGTTCTATGGTACAGATGTGAGGTGTGTGTTTGGTGGTCTCCACTTTGATATCTACTAACTCCACATTCTCCATGCCAGCTGTTTTCCAGAAAACCACATAAGCTGTCCTATGCTTGCCTAGCCTCTGGTGTCACTGGTTTATGTAGATTCTCATTTGTTCCCTCAGTTGTATGTTCCTCATGCCAAGATCTTGAAGAACAGAGATGAGCTGTAAGTTATCTCCTTAGTTTTAATGATTAAAAGGCCTGACTGTGTTTTATATCATCTAGCACTACAGCCTTTAGATATTATAACTCTTTTTCTTTTGTCCTCAGACAAAAATCAATCAAAAAGCCAGAAGGCAAAGCTAGAACTTTTTTGAAAATTCCTGTTTGGTAATAACATGATAAAAAATACTAAAAATTTTCATTTTTCTTTCCCAAGTTTCATGACTGACTACTTCTGAATAGTACAATTTATATTCTCTGCTCATTGATGTAATATTCTCAATCTATAAAATAATTTCTTAAGTTTGTCTTAGAGGTACTAGGAATAGTGATGATAATTATTTTCACAAAAGGATTATATTTGCAACAAAGTATGCTTTCACTATTACAAATTGAGCCTTCCCTAGAAATTTACAATCAAAAGTAAAACTAATAGATAATGCTAACTAAACTCTAAATCATTAGATTAGTGGAAGAAAGCAGAATGGTTTTACATACTTTTAATAGAGAACAAATAAATAACTGATCTGCTAATATAGTTTTTTATTAAGTTAAATTAAAATAAAACCCCCACATTTATTTTCTGTATTAATACTAAAATAAGTACTTATAAGACCTTGGGTCCTATGGTCTCAGGGTCCTAGCTACATAGGCTGATAACTACCTAGAATAGAGTTATACATCACCAGGCATATAACTTGCCCAAATCCTCTTGCTTCATTATGATTGAATTGTGTGTGGATAGATTTGCAGTTATCTGATGAAGGTTTAAAATCTTAAGGAGTGGGCTGGGAAGGTGGCTCAGTGGGAGAGTGCTTGCATTGCATCATGAGGCCCTGGGTTCGATTCCTCAGCACCACATAAGCAGAAAAAAAGCTGGAAGTGGCGCTGTAGCTCAAGTGGTAGAACCCTAGCCTTGAGCTGAAGAGCTCAGGGACAGCACCCAGGCCTAGAGCTCAGGCCCCACGACCGACCAAAAAAAAAAAAAAAAAGAACCAAAACAAATAAAATCTTAAGGAAAGAAGAGATTATTTTCCAAAAGATATATCTGTACTTTATAGCATCCCCCACCAAACATTTAATTATTGTTTTTATTAAAATGATATGTTTATTTGTTTACTCATTTATTCACTATGTCATTTATTTAAATTTTTATTTTCAGCTCCTACAATGTCCCAGTACTCCTCCAGGATACAAAAAAGAAAACTTTTGTCCCTGCTCTCACATTGGTTAGAAGAGAAAAACTGAACCAAATAATCACACTGTAGCCAGTACTCACGTCTGTAATCCTAGCTGCACAGGAGGGCAAAACATGAAGGACTGAAGTTTTAGGCCAAGCCTAGGAGGAAAAGTCCTCTAGCCTCCATCTCAAATATCCAGCAGAAAGCAGGTCTCAGGGCATGGCTATAACTGCAAAGTGCCATCAGCTTGGTGAGCAGGTCTTGGGTTGAAACTTATTTTCTACTTCTAGAGAGAGAAAGACAGAGAAAGAGAAGGGAGGGAGGGAAAGAGGGAAAAGAAAGAAGGAAGGAGGGAGGGATAGAGGGAGGGATGCAGGGAGGGAAGAAGGGAGGGAGGGAGGTAGAGAGGAAAAGACCTGTCACAAGTGTTTTGATAGACAGGTGTGATGTGTGGCAATTCACAAGTGCAAAATATAGAGATTTTCTTTTACAAAGAGCTCCAGGCAGGAACCATTGAACATCTGTCAAGGTATCTGATGGTTGTGCAGGACAAAGCAGGAGTGGGCAAATGGGAGCAAGGGGAAACAACATGTACACCGCCTTCTTGTAGAAGAAATGATGAGCCAGATTTTGCTGCAGGCCAGGGTAAAGGAAGCAAGGCGATGGATCACATGGAAGGTGGCTGTTACTCCTTCTATTAGAGAGCTTTATGTCCGTTCTTTGAACATGCTGTAAAATCTGAATGTACCATTGAAGTTGTGCCTGGAGAGATTTGCATTTTTTGATATGCGTCTGTATCTTAAAGAACTATCTGGAGACCACATGCTGTCTACAGAGTCACACCGGGAATTCAATGACTTTTTCATGAAAACCTCTGATGTCTTTCATCGAGGCCAACTGTCTTGAGCTAATTGAAGGTGACTTAACTGTCTGGTGAGGCTCCCCTCCCTGATCCCTTCCTTTTGTGCTCTGAAGACAGCTCACAACGCAGTGACTAGGAGTGACTCTGGAACCTCTGTTCTCTGTATGACTGACAATGCCATTCCTCCTGAGCTAGAGCCTTGGCTATGGGGTCTGGAAGGCCTGGTGTCATTTCACCAAGTCAGACTCTATAATTTAGCTAAAGCTGGTAATAGTAACTCTGACAACTAATGTAATTGCACATTATAATTTGATCCTCATAACCAAAGTGTAGAGTGACATCCCTGAGATACTCATTTATAGATAAAACAAAGAAAGAATACTGAAATAATTAGCTGCAGCTAGAACAGAATATGGCACTATGCCTGGGTCTTCTGCATCCTGAGTCTATGATTTCTCCACTGGCCTTCAGTGCCTGGGCAGGGGATTCTATAAGGAAGAAGATCTAGGTCCGAAGACACAGCTCATGAGCTAGAGTGTTTGCCTTGAATATTGCAAGACTCTGGGTTCAATTCCCAGTACAATCAAATCAATCAATTAAAAATCAAGGCAAGAGATGCTGCTTAAGTGATAGAGTGCTGGCCTCTAAAGCATATCATTCGCTCCCCAGCACTGCAAAAGAAAAGAATGTGTAAGAGAGAAAGAGACAGAGAGAGTGAGAAAGAGAGAAGAAAAAGTAAAAAGAAAACAGGAAGAGAAAAAGCTCTGATCTCTGTGGCTGAGGTTTTCTGAGGTCATATGCCCTGGTGCTCAACTGTCTTAGAATTATAGCTGGTATTTAGCATGGGCAGCCTTTATCAGGTGCTGCCTGTAAGCCTAGCCAACCCCCACCCCCATAATCCACACCACAGGTCTCACCATAAGTTTATGTGTTAGATGGAAAACTGAGGCACAGAGGACAAAGTAACATTGCTAGATGCTGGACAGTCCATCATCAGAGCCAAATTCATCCATCTTGCTTTCCTTATTTTCATGGTGCTGATTTATGAGACTTAAACATAGTCATTGATTCTATTTTTTAAGTAGAGCAGTCTGTGTAATATTTTATGCTACATATCCTTGTGGTCATATATTTTATTTTAAAAGATCCCTATGGGAGGATGCTCTATCAAAGGCTATTCCATCTTTTTTAAAAAAATTTAATTCTATTGTCAAGGTGATGTACAGAGGGGTTACAGTCACATATGTAAGGTAATGTGTACACTTCTTGTTGAACATTGTTACCCCCCCCATTTATCTCCCACTTTCCCTGCCCCTCCTACCCCACCAAGTTGTAAAGTTCATTTCCAACATGTTCTCTTGTGAGTATTGCAATGCTATTGCATTGGTTCACCTTTGGTCCTCATGATTGCATTTTTCTGACTTGAACAAATATTGTGATCACTTTGCAAGTGAAGCTCCTGTGTGAGGACCACTCTACCCTGCGTGGAGGATGATTGGGTCCCTGTCCCTCTGCCACTGCAATCTGTTCAATAATACATTCATGAGTCTGTGGATCAGGTATGTTCTTTTCATTAAGCAATAATGAAATATATGCTCTATAGCCAGTGGTCTTGCTGAGAAAAAAAAGCTAGGATGATGTAATTCATTCAATGTATTATGATTCACAAAGTAGAGTTGGGTTATAGAAATGACTTGTGCAAAGTATCTAGCCAGGTTCAGAGTCAGCAATCCTAGTCTCCAACATGCTAACCAAAGTCTCAATTCTATATGTCACTCCACCTTCAGTCCTTATGAAAACCAACAAATGTCATCAAGACATTAAGGTGATTCCAGAAACTCTTATTAAGAATGTAGGAGAAGGGGTATAGCAAAATGCTTAAACGGGGATGCAGGTTGACCCATTGTGATGATGAGATGTACAGGACACTATGTTGAAGACAAACTTTACAATGTCAGGGCAGGGGGAGGGAGGAGTTGGGGAGGTGGGGAGGGAAGGGGTGGTAGGGGAAAACAAAGGAGGAGGTAACAATGCTCAAAAGGAAATGTACTCATTACTCGTGTAACTGTAACCTCTCTGTACATTGTTTATACAATAAAAATATATAAATAAATGGTAGGTAAAAAAAAGAATGTAGGACTTAGCACCATTATTGTTAAGCCCCATTACTTTTACTAATAGCTTTCAATCAGTAATTCCAGCATATCTGTCACCCACACCACATGAAATCAGGAGATATCTGGAGCATCCAGGGTTGTTTTCAAAAGATATTTGTATCCTGGTATAGGTTGTCAGAAAATTAGGCGCACAGACTCTGTGTTTATGCTGATATCTAAAACTGGAGTCTGCCATTTACTCATCATGTTCCTTTGGACAAGAAGGTAAGCTCTCTTTGTCTAAGTTGTGCTATTTGAAAAGTCAAAGGGTTACATATGACCAAAGTTAGTAAGTAGATAATGCCTGGTGGGACTCTAGGGTGACTTTTTACAAAGGTATTTCTTGTGTCAACTAGGTACTCTTTCTTCCCATAAAATACTTCATTGCATAGTCTGGGACTTCAGGAGTCAACGTTTACAAGGTGGCTCTAGGGTCTGGTCTTGAAGGAAATTTTCTCAAGGAGGATTGAAACTCACATTATTAAGCTGTGAACAGTTATTTCCAAAAGACTTTGTTCACTTCTAATGAGATCAGGAGCTTCTGTTCTAGGCCTAGTTTCTACTGACATAAAGCTTCAGAGGGATCAATTTACTGATACACGGCATGACTGCTGTGGCCTCAGACTGAGTAACTGAGTATTTTCTGCTTTTAGAAGGCTTCTTCATTTATTTTTTTTCTTTTTTCCCCTCTCCAAGTTATCAGAGAGCAGGGCAGAAGCTACTACAATAACCCATGAGGAAACATCGATCAAGGAAGAACTACATGATTTTTTTCTACCATAAAAATCATGTTTTTCCCCATCTCCTCCACAAGTTATACTGACATCAAACCAGTTTAAGGATACAGGTGGATCTGATGCAACAATGAGAAGTACAAGTTGTCATGTCCAAAACGAGCTTTACAACGTCGGTGCGGGGGGGGGGGAAGGGGGGGGGGGAAGGGGGGAAGGAAGGAGAAGGATTGGGATGGGGGGGATGGGGGAGGCTGGGAAGGGATGGGAAGGGTAAACAAAGGAGGAGGCTGCAATGCTTGGTAAGAAATGTACGCATTATCCTGCCCATGCAATTGTAACCCCTCTGTACAGTATGTTCACAAATAAAATAAAATAAAATTTAAAAAAAATCATGTTTTTCAACCCAGATTCCTCTCCAGACATCCAGGATCTTCGTGGGAAGCAGGGCACTTCAACAGGACTGTCTATCTTTGCCTACTTATTTTTAAAATATAAAACATCTTTATATAGGGATATATTAATAATGATGATCATGTTTTAATTTAGTATGTATTACAGCAGCAACGCTGACTTTGGAGGAGATTTTTAATGTGTCACAGATAAGAAAATGGCTTATAACTCTTTATTCTATAGGTATATCATAATTGGGGGGCACTCCGACAGGCAGAGGCAGGGATAGTCAAGGTAAAAAAAATCTCGACTATGAATTCCCTCATTTCTTGTAAACATAACCCTCTAGTTTCTCTACAAAACTTCCGACATCGATGAAACAATGCATGTTCTACAAAGTTAAGAAAATTGAGGGGAGGTGCTGGTTGTGAAGGAAAGGGGGGAATGATGAAATGGAAGCCATTATCAAGTTCCACTGTAGCCACAAACTGATTTGCTGCATGGTAACTCCTTTGTACAACTACTTAAAGACAATATAAATTTAATTTAAAAAAAAGAAAATTGTAGGACAGTATAAAAGTCAAACACACTGTGCAACTAATAGATAATTACAATAATATATCATATAGCAATAGAAGAGGAAAGGCTGAGACAAGAGAAATACTCTGTGCGAGGTTCCAAAGTTAGTATGAAATTCAGCCAGGATTTGCACCTAGGACCGGGAATGTACAGTCTTTGCTCTGAAATGTTCTTCCCTGGACTACAGTCTAGACTAGACTAGTCCAGTCTTCTGTTGACATTGCATTTTGCATCTGGAGAAAGTGAGATGAAGTTTACTTTGTGAATTTCACATTAGACTTGACTACAGAACTACACCTGCTCAATCTGTGCACTTCTAAACTAATAGTCTATATCCTTGCTGCTTTAATGACAGCAAAGTTAAATGTCCCTAAGTCCCTTATAAACTTATCCACCATATTATTTTATCTTTATTTTATTTATTATTTTTTATTGGTTGTGGGTCTGAATTCTGGGCTTGGGTGCTGTGTCCCTCAGCTCTTTAGCTCAAGGCTAGCGTTCTATCACTTGAGCCACAGTGTCACTTCTGGCTTTTTCTGCTTATGTGGTGCTGAGGAATTGAACCCAGAGCCTTGTGCATACAAGGCAAGCACTCTACCACGGAGCCACCTTCTCAGTCCACCCACCATATTATTTTACAGTATTAGTTCTCAACAAGTCCAGTGACAACCTAGTCTACTCATTTGCCTGTAGGTCCTGGCAGGTTTTCTTTCTCTTGTGGTTTAAAGAATGTTCTTAGAATTGACTATTCAGCTCAGCTCTTCATGGACTATTAGATATTTCTGTTTAGTTAGTAATATTGTCTTATTTTGAAAGAGTTCCTGGAATATTATATAATAATATTAGTTCTGGCCCAAAGTATTGTTCAGAGGTCTTCACTATATTTCATCTATCTCTGTCTTCTTTTTCAACTACTTTATTTCTGACCTTGTTTACTGCTTTATTGCCTCGTTTTTACTCCCTTGCTTGTTTTCCTGTCTTTCTTCAATTTCTCTTGCTACATTTTATTTGACTCTATTCTCCTTTGGAAACCACATAATTTATTCTTCATTTATGAAAGTATTTTAATTTTTAATGAATTGAGTTTAATCAACTCTTGTTTTATGTAGTACTACTTTCTTTCTCAATATTGTCTTCTGATATTAGTGTTTGGATTTCTACTTAGAGGTATCATATAAACACCCTTGTTTACAAATTCTCAGTTCAGTTTAGAGTATAATACTCCAGTTGTTTCTTATCTGAATTTTGTTAATTTGGGTGGAGGAAATTTTAACCAGCTGAATGTCTGTTTTCTGTTATGGTAGAGCTCTATACAGCTGAATGTTTTCCTACTGTTGAATAGATTGTGACATGGTATCTTTGTTCAAACTCATTGGTCTTCTGTTGTGCTATTAAATATAGTTTCTTTGAAGTATGATTTGGTAATGTAATGATAAGGGGAAGAAATGGTGTTGGCATATTATCTTTTTTTATTTTTGCATATTTTGCATATTTTATTTTCTCATAGCACACAGAATGAGATAAGTTGACACTGCTTTTGATGGTCAAATGTTAGAAGTGACAAATCTATTACTATGAAGTTAATTATGTAATATAAATGAATAGCAAGATGAAGGGTCTTGATGTAGTTGTAAAAGTAAGATAAAGTCAATAGAGCTGTGACATCTATATGAACTAACAATTCCATACAAAATTTTGAAAAATTGTATCCAATCATATTATGCTGGAAACCTTTGGACTAGAAATAAAGGTCTGGGTAAAAGAAAATAAAAATCCAACATAACAATGAAAGTTCAGGACTGATACAAAACAGATACTATAAGATGGAGAGAGATATAATTAATTCAGATGTCTGAAACTAAGATTTCTAAGGGGAAAATGTTAATAACCTAGAGACAATTCTGCATATTCTCCACCTGAAACTCATGATTCTAACTTCTCAGGACAGTGAATAACCCTGACCCTGGCAAGGGCAGCTGTTCTAATCCTTCCACTAACATTCAGTTTGCATCCTCTTATCTTACATGTGACCTTCTCTCCTCCGTATTGGTTTTTGTTTTCTGATGAAGATCTTGTTGCTATGGAAGCAACAAGAAAATGTATATATCTACACTGCATGATGCAACCTGTCACTACAAGCTTTTTGTGCAATCCTAAATTTGTATTTCTGAAGAGGACTCATGGGCAAATGATTTCCAAGGTTTCTATTTTCATGGGAATTTTAGAATTCTCTGCAGTGATTTCCATGAAATACAATCAAATGCAGTACAAAAACATTCCAGCAGTAAGTTATTAATATACAACAAAATGTTAGATGATTAATTTTTCTCTAAGCCTGTCTCCTTCCTTCTTTCCCATATTTCTTTCTTCTATTAAAACAAACCTATTTGGCAGGACTAATGGGCTCATGCCTATAATCCTAGCTACTCAAGAGGCTGAGATCTAAGGATCAAGGCTCAAAGCAAGCCTAGTCAGGAACGCTGAAAGTGGAAGTGTGGCACAAATGATAGAGTGTCATCCTTGAGGGAAAAAGCTAAGAGACAACTCCCAGAGCCTGAGTTCAAGCTCCAGTATCAGTACTCACACACATAAAACACCCAAGCTGTGCATGAATAGCTAACACCTATCTATAATCCTAGCTATTCAAAAGGCTGAGAACAGAGAATCATAGTTCAGTCTTCTCTCTAATTAACTACTAAAAAAAGCCAGCAGTGGAGCTATGGCTCAAGTGGCAGAGGTCTAGCCTTGAGTAAAATGGCAGAGAGATGGCTCTCAGGTCCTGGGTTCTAGTCCCAGGACTCACCAAACAACAACAGCAACAAAATCAAACAGGGAAAAAGACATATTTTAACAATCCAACAACTGTCAGAACTGGTTGAAGTTGCAAGGAAGCAGGCATCTAGCATGGTGGATTAACCGCTATGCCAGAGAGAGATGCAGAAGTGGGATCTCAGACACATAACACCTACTTCTGTCTGGAATGGAGGAGAAGTTCCTTTTTAGGGTATTTATTATCACATAAAGAATCTGATCTGAAGATAACTAGATACTGGGAAGGAAAGGGCACGGGACCACATGAGTGACTGATGCATTTGGAAAACGACCAGTGTTAGCAGACTGACTTGGTAGAAGAACAATTTCCCCAGAGGGAAATCGGCAAAGACAGAAGACTGTCCTCTTTGCTGAATCTCCATTGTGCTAGCCTCTCTCGCTCCTGAAGTACACTAATCAAATTCCCAGAGAGCTTTTGCTCTGGTGATTGTTTCCATCTGAAACATTCTTCCCTCGAAAATCTCCATGCTCCAGTTCCATAGCATTCCCATATCTCCTCACAAACTGCCTTCTCAGAGCTGCCTGCCTTGCCCACGATACCTAAATGCACCTCTATCCCCATCTTTACTTCCGCGGCTTTACCATCTTCTCTTTCATTACGGCATTTCTCACTACTCTCCATTATTTTAGGGGTGTTTGTTTTCTCTTTTGTGGTCTGGTTGTCCTCCTAGAAAGGTGTAGGCAAATGAAGAGGAGAACAAGGGAAAGAATGCTGTCAAGAAACTCAGTCCTGCGTCTTATATTTACATTTTTGTAATTTGGGGAAGGGAAATAACAAAATGCTGAAATAAGGATACAGGATACATTGTAACAATGAGATGTTCTAGACAGCATGTTGAAAAGAAATTTTACAACTTTGCAGGGAGGGGGTGTGAGGAGAGGGAGAAGTTGGGGAGGTGGGGATGGAAGGGATGGTAGGGGAAAAACAATGGAGGGGGTAACAATACTCACTAGGAAATGGCCTCATTACCTTGCTCATGTAACTGTAACCCCTCTGTACAGTATCTTTACATTAAAATATATATTAAAAAAGAACTCAATGTGTATACCACAACATTAAGAAAAGTGAGGAAAGGGCTGGAATGGGAGGGATGGGTGAGAATGTTGAAAGAGGTGACATTGATCGAGATGCACTGTATTGATAAACTGCTTGGTTAAATGGCAACTCCTTAAATGGCAACTACTTAAAGATAATAAAAACGAATAAGAAATAAGACATTTCAAAAAAGAAAGTGAATTGCTATAACTATATTTTCTCTGTTCCATCACTACAATTCCAAAACAATTAGAATTACTTACTGACTGTCAATGTGAATAAATGAATAAATAAATGGTAAACAGTCATGGTAAAGAGTTGGCTTTGAACTGCAATGCTCAAACTCAGTTTGCTGAGTATTGAGGACTAAACAGACCTGAGCCACTGATGCCTTTCTCCACACTTTATTTGTCATCTTACATTTTATTTTCAATGGGTATTTCTTATGAATTACAAAACATCAGAGTCAGTAGTTTTTTGTTTTTCAAACTGTATAACTGTAATCAGTCATCTTATTGAAGCTTGGGGAGAAGATGCATCATGAATTTCAACAGTTCAGTTGTAAGTTAATTGTCAGGCTGAATAGGGCTGCTCTTGGGAGCTCACTGACAGTTTAAGAGCAAGTTGTCCCTCTCTTCAAATCCTCATCAATCCCTTCCTTCTTTCAATTCTGCCTCCTTCATTGTAGGTTAACATTGAAAATCCCACAATGCAATATAAAATAATGCTTGAAAACATTCTGCCAATTTTCTGCTGGGACCCGAAGAGCTGAAGTAACAAAAATTGAATCCATGTACAGTTTGTACAAACATGTCTGAGAGGGGAGACATGAAAATTCAGATAACTCTTTATGAGATATTTTGTCTTCTTTCTTTTTAAGTGATGACTCAAAATTACTCTCCAAAATAATCATTTGGATTTTCATTTTCACTGGTACCTTCCTATCTAGTCTATCCTATTAGTTTTGTACACATTCCAGTAACCTGCATAATAAGTAATTTTAGTCTGTATTGAGGTAGCATGGAAAGGAGTAAGGCAAAGGCAAAGGAACTAAGGTTAAATTGTCCAATGTGAAGAAGAATGTCGTAAAACTGGAATATTGCCCGTGTGCTGCTCACCATGCTGAACACCAGAGATGAATTTTAGAAGCCATAAAAAGAGACCTATATCTAGTTTTACTCAGTAAACTTGTTTTGGGGGCTTTATCTTAAGGAAATAGTTTAAAGGCAGAAAATGGAGGAACTAAAAAAAAAACAACCCTATGAACTTACAAACCTGAGTGTGTTAACTGTGAGCTGTTAAGGAGGAAGTATCCTTGGATTCTCCTTGTCCAACACTTTGGACATGAAGAATAGAATGAAATAAATAAGATGTCTTATCATGTCAAGGATTTCTGCATATTAAACTACCCTGAAAGAGAGTGACTGTCTCCTAATGCAGAGGCCAGATTCATTTCTAAATCTGAAAAATATGTCTTACTCTGGGCCAAACCTAGAGGATATTTCCTAAAGTTGCTTTTAAGGTTGGGGTTTCCTGGAAGTAAAGGCAAGGGAAAGAGTGTAGACCAATGGAGAGAGGAAGGTGGACAAGTGAAGCTGTAACAGTAAATGTATGTATGTGAAAATGGAACTCGCTAGGATGGGTTACATGAAAGGGATGGGTAGGAGAGAGAAGGGAGAATGAGGGAAAGGGACATTGAGCTAGATGCATTGCTTCTCACAAACTGACATGCTGGATTGAAATCCCTTTGTACATCTACTTCACAATTTTTTAATGGCAAGAAATGGAGAAAGCACGGTATGAAAACATCTAAGTGAAAAGTTGCTCTAGCGTAGTAAATGCATTGGTAAGTAGACTAGTATATAACAGTTTAGATATAAAATTTGTATTAATATGAAAGAGATGACTAATAATGTAGTACTATTTTGATGTTGATATAAATCTTTAAACCAACATGGTTTTATGAATGTGTGCCTTATTTATTTATTTATTTTTGTTGGTCATGGATCTTGAATTCTGGGCCTGGGCGCTGTCCCTCAGCTCTTCAGCTCAAGGCTAGCACTCTGCCACTTACCACGGCACCACTTCTGGATTTTCTGCTTATGTGGTGCTGAGGAATCAAACCCAGGGCCTCATGCATGCAAGGCAAACACTCTACTACTGAGCCACCTTCCTAGCCCAATGAATGAATGCCTTTTGGTGATTCAATAAAAATTTATTTTCTCAGAAGCAGATAAGAATTTTGAGAGCAGCTACAGTGCCCTAAATCTTTCCCGATAAAATATTGTATTTAGAAAGGTTAGAAAGGAAAAGCAGACTGGGGCTTCCTAAGCTTACAGTTCCCTGACAGTCATACATGCCTACTTTGTGGGCAGAACTCCCACATACACCAAGTAAAAGGGAACTTGTTGCAGACAGGAAGTTCATGCTGACTGCTGACCCAAGGAATAAAGTCATTCGTCTTTGACCCCCCATGAATTTCATGCTGGACATGCTGCTGGCTTTCAAATAGGGTAAAATCTCAAATGCTCCGCAATTCTGGGCAAGACTAGCATTTGATATGACAGGTGGAGAAGAACTTCTTGTTCAGACCCACACATTTTAGAGCTGCTAGGAAATTACTCCAATTCTCTAATTTTTTGAAGAGAGGGTAAACTGATTTTTTTCAGTCTACATAGCTTCATAGAGTTAGATGAAAGGTGAACAGTGTAATGAACAAAGAAGGAATTCTAGAATTGTTGTCACAAAGATGACTAGTTAATAGCAACAGCTATTTTTCATTCTCCAAACAGTGGCTTACTTTATCTGTGCTAATCAACAACATGGGGTAATTGAGAAGATACAACAAGTGGATGAGTGAAGATATTAATTGAATTATTATTTTATTAAGAACAACATATTTAGATAATAATGGAATGCCCAGAATAATTTAGGAGCTACAGTACTCTTTGGGTACCAAAGTAAAATTCCCTTCTACTGATGTCATTTAAGACTTGTAATGTCATCTGAGATTTCTAGTCCTTTCTTTTTTGTTGACACATGCCTGTTTTTTGTTTTTTTCTTACTAATTCTAGGTCTCCTTTCCAGGCTCTTATTCTTTTCACAGGAGGACAAATGAAAGGGATGCTGACCTTCCCATCTAGGAGAACTGGTTTAAAGTCATGTCTTAGGGAATTGGTTAACATGATATTTTCTCTAGCAAATGGTCCAGATAAGCTTGGCACCAGTGGTTCATGCCTGTAATCCTAGCTACTCAGGAGGCTGAGAGCTGAGGATCGTGGTTCAAAACCAGCCAGGGCAGGAACATGCATGAGATTCTTATCTCCAATACACCACTAGAAAACCAGAAGTGCTGTGGCTTAAGCGGTAGAGTGCTTGCCTTGAGCTGAAGAGTGCAGGGATAGCACCCAAGCCCAGAATTCAAGCCCCATGACCGACAAAAAACAAAAACAAAAACAAATCGTCCAGGTAAGACTGACTTCTGGCTCAGTCTGTTTCACTTAGCTTCTGAGACTGAGTCATTTAGTTCTCTCTGTCCTTTGAGATACATGGGATTAAACAGATTAATTTGTGCCATTAAGATGTGAAATGCATTAATTAAAAGCTTTGATAATTCACAGGATTTCCTTGGCCAAAACTCAAAACCCAGCGTGAGTGAGATGCACACAGAGTTTCAAGTGTATCACCTCATTGTACCCACCTTTCTGCCTGATCTGATTAGAGCAGTGGTACGTGTCCCGCCATTTTCCTTTAGTGACTTAGACCCAGTGGTTTCTGGAAACAAATTAGTTCTTCTAATTCATTACCACTGGCAGGGTATGGAACAAAGTGGGACATGTATCACTTCAGTTCTCTTCAATTTCACAAATTTAAGCAAATCCATAACCCCCGCAAATTCCAAGAGTGTATAGTCACCTGTCATTTTCTTTGTGGGGAGTTCCTTTTAACTACTTAGAAATTCTTTCTCTCGCTTTTTAAAATTCAGAGCAACACAGGCAAGCTAAAAGTTGATGTTTCAATGGGAGAATGTAAAGTTCTTTCATTCTCCTGCAGAAGGAGTAGTGGCAAGTGGATGACATTCACCCAATTATCCATTTATTTATTGCTTCTCTTGAGCAAGTCCATTGGCCAGGGTCTTAATTAAGCAAATATGTTAAGCTGGAATATTGGCCAACATGTCTTATATGTCTACCTTATTTTCTGGAGATGCAAATAAAAAGGAGACTCAGTTCTTCCCTTTCAGAAGCTTACTGTCTAGAAAATAATAGTATAAGGTAGACAAAACTATTCTTTGCTCTGAGGAAGGAGACATTGCTGGTTGCTACTGATTCATTCAGATGTTCATCCAGAGATGATGTGTGCTTCTTGGGACTGGGTGGGCAGAAAGGGTTTCATTACATAAAAAAATAAAAATCATTCGAAGAAAATAAAAAAAACATTTGAAGAAAATTAAGGAAAACATTCTAAGAAAATAAAAAACACTACTTGTAGAAGCTTTACTCACATACTACACACACCACACACACATACAGACAGAGCACATATGTTTTATGTATGTAATTAGATGAGTTTGGAAATATGCATACATCTGAGAAACCATCATCAAAAAAAAGTGATAAATCAATGGATCACTTCTAAAAGTTTTCATATGACACATTGTAGTTTGTTTTGTTTTTATTCATAGAATATTTAATATGATTTCTGGGCTGTGTGTGTGTGTGTGTGTGTGTGTGTGTGTGTGTGTAAGAGAGAGAGAGAGAGAGAATTCATCCCCATGAACTAACTCAGGTCTGGGAGCTTGCCAATTATGTACTGTACTGCTTGAGTTATAACCTTGATCCTTTTTATTTTAGCTTGCTTTCCAGACAAGATATAACTAACTTTGTCTAGCCTGATAATTGAACTTTGATCCTCTGACTTCCACTTCCCAAGTAGCTGGGGTAATAGGCATGTGGCACCCTACCCCCAATTGATATTTGCTTTTTGCCATACTTTGAAGGCATACTACTCTATTGTTAACTACAGACACTATATTATGCAGATGGTCTTTAGAACTTAGTAGTTTTGTATAGCAGAAATTGTCTGTCCATTGAGAAGCAATTCATCCCCTCCCCCATGGCCAATACATTATATTCTCTGCTTTTATGAGATTAACCTGTAAGTGGAACCTTTCTGGTATCAGTCCTGCTGCAGCTGGCTTATTTTACTTAGCATGATCTCCTCAAGGCTATACCTGTTATGATGGCTGTTATCAAAAAATAAAACAAAAAAGTAACAAATGTTGGTGAAAATGTAGAAATATTGGAACTCTCCATACTACTCTGGAAACCTAAGATGGTACAGTACTTAGAGAAAACAATAATATCGTTTTCAAGAATATTAAAAATAGAGCTACCATCTGGCCCAGAAGATCCCATTTCTACATGAAAGAATAAAATGGTGATCTCAAAGAGATATCTTCATTCTGTGTTTACCATTATCAACACTAACAAAGTATGGTCACAGCACAATGTGCATTGATTGACAAGTGGATATAGAAAATAAATATAGCATGCACCACAGTGTAATCTTATCTAGTCTTAAAAAATATTTAACCAAGGATTTTAGTTGTTGGAAACAATTTGTAATGTATTTGGAAGGCCCTAGATAACAGTTTATTTAGTTGAATGGAAATAAATTGAAACAGTTCTTCTTTGTAAATTGTGTTAATTGAGTAGGAGATCTCTATTTGCTTTTTATAAATGAGATTTTTAACATTTCTCATGATAAATTCCTCAGCATCATTCTGGTTACAGAATATAAGGTCAAAGTGTAGGTCTTCAGCTGAATGTAGGAGTGTACAGGTTCACCCCAACCACAGGAGAGGAAGCTGTTCTTCTGTGAAGGCTTCCCCATACCCACCTGAATCAAAGAAGGCCTCTGGCTATTTTTACCATCTTGTTTCTCTGTAATAGTTCCTTTCACAGAACACAGAGCCCAAACAAAGCATCTGTGTGCTGAAATTGTATATGAAGGCTATCTCTACAGACTGTAACGTTACCCCATCCCAAAAGGCTTTGTCAGATCTGCTTTAGGGGCAAAACACTTAAATGAATTTCAACTGACTACATCATCCCAAACTCACATGTTGAACTTCCAGTCCCCAAAGTGACTGTATGTGGAGGTGGGACTGGGACCTTCAGAGATACTTAAGGGTCAGGAGCCCTCAGGATGAGATTTGAGACCAGATAATGGAAGACCCCTCACCAAACCACACCAGCATGCTCATCTGAGATCCAAAAAGTATAAGAAATCACCTTCTAACCAATGCAATGGTAATATTCACAAGGCAATCTGTTGGAAATGATCTGTGCTACTTGGTGGGGGAGCAGTTGGGGGGAGGGAAAGTAGGAGAAAAATGAGTGAAGGACTAACAAGTTTGACAAGAAATGTACTTATTACCTTAGTTATGTAACTGTAAGCCCTCCGTACATCACCTTGACAATAAAAAACGAAATCAGCTTCTCCTGTTTATAAGCCATTCAGAGGACAGTTCTTTGTTTCAGTAGCTGGCCAAGGTAGGGATGAAGCTCCTTTAGAGCCTGTATTTTGAGGGAAAAGGATGGAACTGGATTTTGTTAAGAGGAAAAATGCCAGGCACAGAAAAACAAATAAAGCAGGCTCTCTCTCATGTGTAGAAAATAAATATGCTGCACTGAAAATAGAATAGTGCTTTCTAGGGCCTACAAAGGGTGCCTGGTTAAAGTACAGGCCCATGATAGAAGGGTTATCGCATATAATAATCAATTGCTGCTTCACATATGTATGGAACTATCACACTGAATCCCAATAATGTGTACAATGAACATGTGTTGTTAACATTTTTTAAATGGAGACTTTCCCACTTTTCTAGACACTGTGCAGGATTCTTCTCCAGGGGAATTTTGTAAGAAATATATACTTCTTCAAAGGGAAAAGAAAAGTCAGGTTTAACAGAGGCAACAATAGATCAAATTAAAATAAGAGGAACTGTTATTCCTATTTCACTGGACAACATAAATCTATCTTTAAAAACATATCCTATCTCTAGCTCTTTGCTGTGTTTTCTGTTTTTAAAAATTAAAATCTAGTAGTCATCAGGATAATAGGACAGGAAGCTAGACAGCTTCCCTTCACGTTGTTTACTCACCAAGTGCACAGCACAGACCAACCCATCCAATCTCCATGGCTTATTACATTTTACCTGTGTCCTTGGGGATCTTACTCTTCCTGATGAAATAAATTGCCATTTTAACCCTCCTGCAGGTAGCATCTCATGGGTAGCTAATCAGTGAATAAATTAAACTTGTTCAAGAACAAGCACTGAATAAGCACTAATGCAGTCTGTGGATTCAGGTTTTGTAATCTAAGTGATCTCACAGATGGGCAAGCACCTTATGAGGCTCTCCAACATTTGTAATAGAGCAATGCAAGTAAGTTTTTTGAGGGAGAAAAAGTCCCCAAAACCTGTAGAATTACTTCTTTGAATTCTGTTGTATTACTAGAAAAGTGATTATGATTTTGTTTGGTTTTATTTTGTTTGTCAGTCCTGGGTCCTGCACTTAGAGCCTGGGTGCTGTCCCTGAGACTCTTTGTGTTCAAGGCTAGCGCCACTTCTGGCCTTTCCTGAGTAGTTATAGAAGAGTGTTACAGACTTTCCTGCCTTGGCTGCCTTCAAATCACAATCCTCAGATCTCAGACTCCTGAGTAGCTAGGATTACAGGCATGAACCATTGATGCCTGGTCATGATTGTGTTTCTATATGTTTGTGGCATTTAATGGAAATATGAACAAAATGAAAATTATCTCTAGCCCTATAGATCATCTCTGTATATAGATAATAGATTCCAAAACTAAGGGAAATTGCTGTAAATTCAGGCAGAAATAAAATGAAAATGTATCTCACAAATAGCTGTGGCAGTGCCAACAGAGGCTCTTTGAAGACAAGGTACTGGTTTCTATTCCCTCTAAGGGTTTAAACACAAATGCTTTCATCTTATGACGCCTCCAGCCCTGGAAGAAAGGAAGAGGAGAGCCACAAAATGTCCATGTACCTACTAAGGGCTCTCATGCCTTCAAATGGCTGCTTAATACACCCTGAACCTACATCTAGTAAATGGGGCACAATTCCTACACCAATGTTTGAAAAATCTGATGAGAAACTACTTCCCTCTCTTGAGTGGTGGAAGGGCTTAGGGTGGAACTAATACCTCACTAGGAGGAAGACAATAAGAAGCCTTTTCTACTTTAGTGTGACGATGGGAAAGCAGAGACTCAGAATGGCCCCAATGCTTGCATAGATTGCAAATCATGAAATGTGTTGAAACAAAGTCAAGAAAGCCTAAATGTATGCAAAGACATCCTATATTCATGAATTAGAAGATTGAACATGGTTAAATTATTTTATATGCTCAGTGTAATCCATATTCAATACACAGTAGTGTATTGTTATTAGTTTTGTTACTATTGAGGAAAGTTTACCCTAAGACTCGCTATGTAAATGTAAAGGACCTAGAAATTCCTGAATAGTCTTAGAAAACAACACAGTGGGATGGACTTATGTTTCCCAATTTCAAAACTTATCATAAAATCTACAATAATTAGAGTGCTATAAAAAATAAGAAAAGATGTATAAATCAGCAAAATCCAGTTTAAGATTAAAAAACTAAACACAACATTTAGTGAACTGATTTTTGGTAATGATGCTACAAAATCTCAATGAGGAAAGACAGGACTGTGATCTTGTCAACAAAAATTACCATGGCCTCTGGACATATCCATGCGGCAAATAAATGTAACTCACATTGTATATAAAATTTCACTCAAAATGGACTAAATGACTAAGAATAATAGCTAATGTTATAAATTTCCTATGAGAAACCAGGAATGTCTTCATAGATATGAATTGGGCAAAATTTTCTTAGATGTAATATCAGAAACACAAATGACCACGCTTATAAATTTCTTCTCCTTTTAATGGATTTTTGGACAGAGTATCATTCTATGGAGGTTGTCATACTCATCAGTGTGTGTGCACAACTGTATTAGGATTTCATATGTTGAAGAGATATTCTTGATCTATGTCATGATTAAGTTATTGAGGAAATAAGAAAAGTCATTTAAAATTTTGTTTGGTTGACAAATGTGATTATATTTTTGTTATATTATATTATATTTTTGTTATATTCTTTAATTGATATATCATTCCCATACTATAAATCATCATAAATAAAATGTCTATAAAATACAAAAGACTATAGAATACAAATGTTAAATATGGCTTGGGGGGGAGGAGATGGGAAGGGATAGGAAGGGGAAACAAAGGAGGAGGCAACAATGCTTGATAAGAAATGTACTCATTATCTTGCCCATGTAATTGTAACTCCCCTGTACGGTATTTTCACAATTTAAAAAAATATGGCTTCATGAAATTTTATAATAGTAGAACAATCTATAGAAGACAATAATTTGTAAATCATATATCTAGCAAGGCATTTGTGTTCAATATATATAAAGGATTTTTGTACTCAATAATAAAAAATTATATCATCCAATTTAAAAATGGACATTGTTTTATATAGGCATTTTCCAAAAAACAATACATAAATAGCCAAAATCATATGAAAGCATGCTTAAAACCATTAGTCATCAGGAAAATGCAAATGAAAAGCCTAACGAGATTGCCACTTTATACCCACTAGGATGACTAAAATAAAAATGACAATTTGAAATGTTAAGGGTATAGAGAAATTGATGGCAGGATGCTAAATTGGTGCAGCTGCTCTGGAAAAGTTTTCTAGTTCCTCAGAGTGCTTGACACATTTCCTCCATGGTTTAGCAGCACCATTAAGTACATACAGAGCTTATGTCCAGATCCAAATAAAAAATTGATATTCATTATAATAACATTATTCAGAAACTAAATGCAACCCAAATGTTCAAAAATAGATAAATAAAATGTAACACATCCATGCAATGAAATATTGTGTGGCCATAAAAAGTAGTGACGCATACTATAATAACAAGCTGATCCCTGCAGGCATCCCATTAGAGGAAGAAAATGAGACATAGGTCAGTTGGTTCCATATTCATAAAAGGTGGGACAGAGAAAGAGCAGTGTTGAGTCACTCTTAGTGAGCATAGAATTCCTTTCTGGGGTGGTGAAAACATTTTGCAACATTAGATAACAGACTACACAAACTCTGTGACTACTCTCAAAACCACTAAATTGTGGCTTTAAATTTGTGGAATTTTATGGTATTCAAATTGCATCTTGTTAAAGCTATTATTAGACATTTAATATAAACAGACAGATTTATATGTGTGAATGATTCATTTTTTTGTGGTTATGAGGATTTGAAATCAGAGCCTTGCACTCGCTAAGCATGTATCCTAGCACCTAAGCCATATCCCAGGACTTTTATTTTCTGGTAAGGTTTTTTGTTTGTACCATAGCCAGCAGAAGACTGTAATCCTCTATGTGTAGATGGGATCACAGGTGTGGGCCAACAAAACTGACATATTTATTGAAATATGCTCATAAACTTTTGCCTGACATGGCCTCAAATCATAATCACAATCCTCCCATTCTCCCTCTTCTAAGTTGCTAGGATTATAGGCATGGACCACTATGCCTAGTCCCTCCGGATTTTAAGAGGATAAAATTTCAAAAGAATGATACATGCCATATGAATGCCATATAAAAACCATTTAAATACACAACACAATATCCTTTTAGGGTACATCCACAAAGAGCAAAAATTCTAAAGCTGAATACTAGTAGTTCATGTTTGTCACCTAGGAACTTGGGTGGCAGAGAATGGCTTGAGGTCAGCCTAGGCAGAAACGCTTGGGAGATTCCCCTCTCAACTCATAGTTGCAGGCAGTGGTATAGCAGACTATCAGAATCATGAGCCAAAACCAAAATCTTTATAAAATATCCCTTGTATTATAGCAACACAAAAGGGACTGCTTCTCCAGTTCCCATGGCCTCAGCAAGGTCACCGGGCAGGCTGGAGAGGATAGTTGAAGACACACAGATAGTGAAGAGCTCTTTTTTTCCCTTGCATATGGCTTATTCCTCTGGCTAGTATAAATATCTTCCCGACCAACCTGTTGTTACATCCGAAATTGTTTAAATTAGATGTCTGGGTTACTTATGTAGGTGAATTAGCCTTTCCTGGTGGTTAGAGATCTATTTTTTGATAATATGGGGAAACTGCTCCTCAGCCTGTACAGAAGATCATCCACCTATTCTACCATGAGGAGAGGTGACATTTATAGGCAGGTTGTGCCAGGTTGATCTGAATTTTTCTGGTTTTCATCTCCAGATCAGAAAGCAATTCAAGTCAACTGTTAAAGAGTAACAGCCAAAAAAATGGATTTCAGAGACCTAATTTAATTTTAAAACATCAGATTCCTGAAACCAATTTTTAGAAGGGCTAGCATGGATGACCTGCTGTAAGCCTGAGGGGGGTAAGGTATTTTACCTGCTTTTCTCACTGACTTTGATTAAAGCAAGTTGACAAATGTTATATGATGCATTCCTGCACACAGATTCTACCTTGCTCTGATAAGCATTACCTTGGATCTTAAATAAATCTCTCTCTCGTCTTAACAAAAACCTGAGTCCATTTAAACTTTAATGTGATCATCTGGGCCACCCTGATATACTGCAGTGAGGTCTAGCTTCCTCATGTAGAAGCTTTTGGAAGAATTAATACCGCAACTTTGTGGGAAAATTTAGGTCATTCATGAACAGGACAGTGATTCTACATTGGACTTATTCACTGTGTAGACACCTAAAGTCCCAGAATATTCTTGGTAGGCCAAACACCCTGGCCACTTTGCGGATTAGGTGAGGATTGCAAATTGTTCTTGCCTTTTCATTTCCACATTCATGATAAAAATCACAATATCAGGATATCTTTTCTTCTGTTGGTAGCAGTGCTGAGAAGAAACTGTTTCTTTCCTGTAGTTCAGACACTCAATCTTACTTCTAACCCCTCCCTATCCCTCCTCAACCTGCAACATCTCTGCCTTCCTGTGTTTTACCTGCCTTGGCCATGAGAGGTTGGCGTGTTTACTTTCTAAGAACTGTATTTTTGTGCCACCACTAATGCCTTCCCACTTCTGAGAGGCTCTGTTTAGTGTGACAAACTGTCTTTCACTCTTGGAATGTTTCTTTGGAGTCTGAGTATCTATTTGTTGTGCTGAAACTTCTGAATTCTAACCTGTTGGTAAAGGCCCATTTTCTGCTTTTAGTACAAAGACTGAGGGATCCTGGAAGCTATGTTCAGGAAGAGAAAATGAACGCAGAACTCATCTTGCTGTTCTTTCAGCTAGGGTCCGTGTCCATTAATCTTTACAGAAGAATGGGCTAGAGGAGACTCCTTCAGAGTAAAGACTCTAATACGGCTGACAACATATTGGCTCTCATAAAAATTAAGCAGATTTTCTTCCAGTGTTCATTGCTGTGTTTGTTTATCACTGCAACTCAAAGCAAATTCTCAAAAACTGTTGGGAGCAATGGTGCAGGTGTTGCTAAAAGACCAGAATGTGTAGTTTCTGCTTGTGTTTTGCCAGCTCTTTCACTGCATATATGGATGTGGCTAACATCATCTGGCCCAACTCTGTCACCAAGACAGAAGTATGTTTTGATCTGTGGGATATCTATCAAGGGTGGGAGGCCATATTGTTGCAGCCCACCTCCTATTTCTCCAGCATTTTTACATTGGGCTCTTATTCCAGAGTTCCTGAAGGAGCTCACCACAAATCAAGATTCATAAAGAGTCAGTTGGGGGCTGGGAAGGTGGCTCATTGGTAGAGTGCTTGCCTTGCACGCATGAGGCCCTGAGTTCAGTTCCTCAGCACCACATTAGCAGACAAAAAGCTCGAAGTGGTGCTGTGGCCCAACTGGTAGAGCACTAGCCTTGAGCTTAAGAGCTGAGAGATAGTGCCCAGGCCCAGAGTTCAGACCCCAAGACCAACAACAACAAAAAAAAAAGTCAAATGATTTTGCTATTTGTTCCAAAGAATGTGATGTATTCTGAATGAGTAATGTCTCATCTTCAGAACAGGAATATATTCTCCTATGAATTTTTTTTTGGGTCCAGTTGTGGGGCCTGAACTCTGGGCCTGGGTGCTGTCCCTCAGCTCTTCAGCTCAAGGCTAGCGCTCTACCACTTGAGCAACAGCGCCACTTCCGGCTTTTTTTTCTCTTTGCTTATGTGGTGCTAAGGAATCGAACCCAGGGCTTCAGGCATGCAAGCACTCTACCACTGAGCCACTTTCCCAGCCCCTCTCCTATGAATTTTTGAGTCCACAAAAATAATAACTCTGGGGCTGGGAAGGTGGCTCAGTGGTAGAGCGCTTGCCTTGTATGCATGAGGCCCTGGGTTCTATTCCTCAGCACCACATAAGCAAAAAGAAAAAAGCCGGAAGTGGCACTGTGGTTCAAGTGGTAGAGTGCTAGCCTTGAGCTAAAGAGCTGAGGGACAGCTCTCAGGCCCAGAGTTCAGGCCCCACGAGCGGACCCACACCCCAAAAATAATAATAACTCTGCTCTGGTTTGTTATTTTCAATATCACGATGATTCTGCCAGAGAGAGTACCTTTTCACCAGACACCTGCGCCCACCATTTTCAACACAAACCACATCAAACATTCTTCCCAAATGTGGCTATTTAAAGCCCCTCCACTGAGATTATCTCTCTTTTGTCTATATTATGTCACAGAAGAAGAGGGAGGAAAAAGAAAAAGAAGAACAAGAAGAGGAGAAGAGAAGGAGAAGAAAGCATTAATGTAAGAGGAGAGCTGCGTAGGAGAGGTATCAGTTGAAGAGGTAAGGGGAATAGGAGAAACTATAGTGTATATATATATATAATATATTATACAATATTGTATATTGTGTATGTTATATATATTTGTATGCTGTATGTTATACAATACATTATATATTACTTATGCATTTTTAATATATTGTACATTATATGGGCATATATACATACATCCATATGTATATATGTATATTACTGACCATTCTTTCCTTCCTTCCCTCCTTCCCTTTATGCTTCCTTCCTTCCTTCTTTTCTTTTTCTTTTGTCCTTCCCTTTTCTGTCTTTCTTGCCTTTTTTACAAGAACTCCAGTACAATCAACCAATCAACCTGTTTTTAAGGTCAAGGAAATGATTTAGTTCCTTTGAGGGGGTAAAATAATGCCAGTTTGCGGAGTGCTGAATTGAACCAGAGTCCTGAGCAAACCTCTTCCACGTTACATATTTTATGTAACTTCCCAGTCAAAGAACGACTTTTCCCGTGCCTCATTTCCCCAACTATTACTTCCTGATGGAGAAGCCTAAGAACAGCTACTGGTAAAATGCATCTTGGAGATTTCAGAGGAAGACCCATGGCCCACCATATAAAGCAGTGAAGTTGCAGCAGGAGACCCTCAGCAAATATTTAGAACAGAAGGTACCCTTCATTTAGGACTTAATATTAGTATCTTCCATGATCTCTAAACTCCAATAAGCAAAAGCAATGACTCATCTGGCTTGGCTCTGCTTTTCTGTTACTGTATGCATTGCCTGCCTTTATCTCTCAGGTGCTGAATAGGACTCGCTTAGTGGCTACCATATTGAACAGTGTAATTGCAGAAGACGCAGACTGTTGATATCTCAGGTGACTATGGCTATAAAAATGAATATTATCCTCAAGCTAAGTTCACCTTTCTACTTTGAAATCATTTTTGGTACCCTACACTGGGGAAAGATCACATACATGTCAGTTTCCCATTCTGTACCATTACTAATTTCCATGTTGAAATGCCCTATCTCTGGCTGTTCCATGGTTCCTCCAGTTTTGATTCTATGAAAACATTTACATTGAAAATTTGTTCTGCATTGATATCTTTTTTAAAAATTATCATAGGGTTTGGTGTTCAGCATTATTCTTTTTATCTTTACTTATTATATATTGACACCATAATCTGAAGGTATGATATATTCATTCCAGGTAGGACTTAGATCTCATTATTCCAAGGAACTGTCAGAGTCACTAAAGACAATGGACTTGGTGTCCCATGATTACATCTTTACCCTTAAATAACTCAGACTCTTAGCAACATTTCATCATTACTGAAATCCATCATTCCCTTTACTTTTGGGATACTGTGCTCTTCTGATTCTCTCTCTACCTCTTTTTTCCCCTCTTTCTCGGTCCTCTCTCAATTGTAATTCATAAGGTGCCTCTTCGATGCTGCCTCCCATGGTAAGTTCTACAATTCAGATAGTATTAAGTAGTATCTATTTGGCAAAGATGGAATCTTTATGCTCTTTGCTTGAACTCATCTCCAAGGAAGCATACATTCAGAGTCACCTATCTGAGATTTTCTTGATATATCTTTCTAAGTTCTACTGTATATCTAAAGAAATAAAACGTTTGATTTCTCCTCAAGTACTACTTGAGTATCTCCATCCATTCTGTCTTTTCCTAACTCAGCAAGCAGTTTCCCCATCTGCCCAGGTCCTTGAGCCAAACCTTGCTGTTGTCCTTGATTGCCCAATTTACATAATCTCTTATAAGTAGTGCCTCACCACACGTTGTTCAAAATATTTTTTTTCTACAAATCTAAAATCCTCACTTCTTTTCACTTCCAAAATCCTAATCAAAGCCATCGCCATCTCTTATCTTTTCTCTCCTTTTTTTTTTTTTTGGTCCGGTCATGGGGCCTGAACTCTGGGCCTGGGCGCTGTCCCTCAGCTCTTCAGCTCAAGGCTAGCACTCTACCACTTGAGCCACAGCACCACTTCCGGCTTTTTTCTTTTTGCTTATGTGGTGCTGAAGAATCGAACCCAGGGCCTCAGGCATGCAAGGCAAGCACTCTACCACTGAGCCAACTTCCCAGCCCTTTTCTCTCCTTTTTTACTATTTCTTACTTATACTACGTTTCCTCTCCTTTCTTTCACTTCCCTTTCCTACTTTTTCTCTCCATTCTTAGTCATACGTTGCTACTTACAAAGGTATGTGTGTGCCTGTGTGTTTACATATATATTTATCTTGTAGCAAATACATGTCAAAAAAGTTGATATTTTCATTTCTAAACCTGGTTTACTTTGCTTAGCATGATGATCTCCAGTTGCACCCATTTCTTTGCAATGACATGATTTCATACTTGGCTATGGCTGAATACAATTCCATATGCATATGTAGATAGCTTGGTTACTGTGAATAGTGCTATAATAAACATGGATTTGCAAGTGTCTCCATTGTATCCTGACTTGCATTCCTTTGGTTATATAAATACCCAAAAGTGGTATCACTAGATCACATGGTAGTTCTACTTTTAGCTTTAGTTCATTGGTTGCAGTAGTTACATTTCCACCACCAGTATATAAGGCTTTCTCCCTGCTCACCAACACTGTTTGTACCAGCAATTGTTATTGTTTGCTTTCCTTATTTTGGCTATTCTGATTGAGGTGGATAAAATGTTAATATTGTATGTACTTGCATTTTATTTATAGGTTGGGATGTTGAATCTATCTATCTATCTCTATATATTTATTGACTATTTGTCCTTATTTTTCAAGAATTGTTTGTTCAGCCCATTTGCCCATTTCTTTTCAGCACCCTGCACATTCTGGTTATTAATCTCTTGTCAGAAGTATCACAAGAAAAGATTTTCTCTCATTCTGTAGGCTGCCTCTTCATTCTAGAGGCCGTTTGCTTTGCTACACATGAGGATTTTTATTTCAATGCAAGCTTAGTCAATCCTTGATCTCATTTGCTTTACAACTGAAGCTCTATTCTTTCCCTCATAAGAATGCAAGCTTCCTGAGAACTAGACTCTTTTCATGATCACTGGCTCTAGTCTCCAAATCTAAAACCAATCTGATTCAAAGTATTTTCTTAATTTGTTTGTGTGGTTTTAATAGAGTGCTCGAGACTTGGATAATGGAGAGAAATGTAATGGGTCACAGTTCTAGAGGCAGCCCAAGATAAAGGGGCCATATCCGAGAAGGGCTATTGCTGTATCATCCTATGACAGAAGGCAGAAAGTTAAAAGAGGACAAAGAGGCTAACCATGACCTTTCATAGTAGTGCAGTTCCACCTTCAACAGTGGAACCATAATAGCCTAATCATCTCACAAGGGAATACACACACACACACACACACACACACACACAAATCCATGTACAAAAAATTAAATCCCTGTCATTTCCTTGAATTCCAAAGCTCAAACATATCCCAAAAGCACAGCCTCTATGCTAAAAAAAACTGTGATGAAGCAAGGGGCCCAAAGGGTCTCAGACTAGAATCTAAATATATTCAATGTTGTGTTTCCATGAAAACACCATGGCAAAAACAATGACTAAAACTAAAGAAGACTTGGTCAATCCCAGAACAGTATCTACATCAATGATTTAAAGATGTTGTCTTTCACTGGGGCCATATAATCTTTAAACTATAAATATAGCCTTCTCATACTGGTCCTTCCACTGAAGAAAACTGCTAAGAGAAGATTTGGTGTTGAGCAGTATGTGAAAATGAAATTTTAAATTAAATGCAGGAGAATTAAATGAATAAAATTTAATAAGAAGTCCTTTCTATCTTTGAACGCAGCATGAAAATAATAGGAGGGAATATGTGATGTAAAACTTTGTACTTCATCTCTTTCTAAAATTTGGAATCAAGTATTCATTCTAACCACTTCCATATGCACTGCATCACTAAGCATACAAAATGCATGCAAGAGAAGATATGTGTCTCTAAAACAACTCTAGTAAACTAATAAATGAAAAAGATATATTATCACCATTTGTAACTACCAGTTAATTAATAGATATAAACATGAGCATCAACTTTGCAGACATCATTTAAGAGAAAAGAAAAAACGAAACAACTTGGGAATAAAAAATCCTAGCACACTACTAGTCTTTCCAATAGGATGGATTAAGCACAGGTCTTCTGAAGCTTTTGGACTCTGTAACTGATTTGCAAGAAATACAGAAAAACCCAGATTGTCTGAAACTATAAACTAAATGACACCATTTATTCCATAGATATATCATAAAAGAATGAAAAGAACAGAAGACAAACCACACATATTAAAAAGACTAAAGACAAAAACATACGTTTTAAAACTGGAAGCTTGAACTATAGTATATGACATTTCCCACTCATGATAAAATACTAAGGAAGTAGGTACCATGACAATAGTACTATTGGTAACCAGTAATAGGAAAAAGGTGTCCAGACCAGACTAATCAATGTCTTCAACTCTTCTAGGAAATTAACAAAAAATAATAATAAATAAAAATTAATAAACAAAACCAAACCAAACCATGGATGGGACTTGAATTCTAAGGAACTTCTTCCAAGTACATTCTGATATGAAGAGACAGAACTTGGAGAGACTTAAATCATGTAATCATGCATTCAAATGTTGGACATCAAAACAAATGTATGGCCATCATGTCAAATCAAGCTCATGAGAACATTGTATTTAAACACTCTAATCATAATCAATGTGGAAAAGCATTCAGGAGGTTGAGTGACATTGAAACAAATGAAATTCTATGTGAGTCCTGTCAAAGTGTCCAAGGACATGGTACAGATTTGAATATTAGGAGAATTCTAGGGGCCTGAGTAGAGATGTGAGCAATACATGGCTCAAAGTTGTACCTTTATTTACTATATTTATTTACACAGCTATGTCTTTATTTACTGTCACCTCTAAGTGAGGAGGAAAAAGATCAGTCAGAAAATGCATGAAAATATATGAGAACATTAGGAGAATCTCTGCCTGAACAACGCTTGGGTATAATAACTGTGCTTTTCCAAACAAACATCAGCAAGTATTCACAAGGCATAGCCTGCCAAGAAGTTCCAGGTAATGCTGAGTCATCTTAAAATGTTCCTAATTAATATTCCAAGTTATCCATCAAGACCCTGAGGTAAGCAGTGCCCTATGCTTCACAAACCATGTCCTGCAGAGATGTGAAAACTAGAGCATTCTTGCATAATATTGTAAGGATCAGCTTCTCTTCTTAAGGCATAAACAGACAGCAGAGAAGGTATTTCTCTCAGAGAGAATAATTGCCTAATATTTCAGTGGTTGGGACAAGTTACAACAATGAGTAAATGGACTTTCTTTAAATAATCTACCTACTGCTGATTGAGAAGGACAACCTTGCAAATAATCACAGGTCTGTATTCAGAGGTAGCATTGATTAACCTCATGAAATGTAACTCCATTTATCATTACGCTCTGAATCTATTACTGATCTCTGTTCTTCCAAACCTCCCTCTTCTTTCTTATGGGCTACTGGAAATAACCTAACTCATCTCTGCTCGTGATATTACTCCACAGAACCTATTCTAAATAGTGCCAACTTTCATGTAAAATCTCCCAACAATGTTTAGTAATACTTAAGAAAAGATCCAAACTCTAAACTACAGCCTAAAAGGCTGTAGCCGCCTTCGTGAGTTTTTTACCTGCTATGTTACCCTACTTTTTATCTTAGAACATGACAAGCTCATGTTCAAGAGAAGCATGAACTTATCTTGTGACTTTGAACTTTATATTTCCTCTTCCTGAAATTGTGTGACCCTAATTCTTTATGTGCCTGGATTATCAAAACACTCAGGTCCCAATTCAAATATTATTCCTCCAGAAAGACTCAAAATACTCAATTAAGACAAGAGTTGATGATCTTCTCATGTTGTGGTTGTCTTATTTTCATCCATACTCTTTGAAATCCCTTTCTTTGTTTAGTTTGCCCGTATGATCTTTACTTTGGCCATGTCTGCCTTCTAGGACGAAGCCCAATACAGACAGATTCATTGTGTGTCATGGTCAGGCTTTATGTCCCAAATGTCTATTATCTTTTGTGCAATAAATATTTGATTGAGAACGATAAAACCCTGAAGGAATGGGAAGAATAGCTCAGATTTTTAATTTGCCTTGTGATAAAGCAATGATTCTTAACTGGGTGATTTGTACAGCTACTTCTCCAAATCCTCCAGCAACATGGGGCAATGCCCCAAAACATACTTAGTTGTCATGTCAATAAATGGTATTGGTGCTATCTAGAGAAAAAAAGGGCAGAAATACTCTTAAACATTATTGTGTGCAAGTCATTGATATGACCAAGAATTACTCAATCTAAAATGTTCATAGGGCCACTGTTGAGAAATCTTGCAACAGCATACACTTTTTTTTAAGATTATTTACTGTTTTTGTAAAGATGACGTATAGCTACATTAGTCAGATGAAGAGTACATTTCCTTTTGAATCATGTCACCCCTTTCTTTGCTCTCTTTCAGTTTTTTCTTCATGTTTCTCCCCACCCACAAGTTGTATAGTTGATTTTTAACATAGTGTTTGGTGAGTATCACAATGAATTTATTTGCCCTTTGTCCCACCATTTCTATGCACTCTTTTCCCTCCCAAAGACAGATAAACAAACAAGTCAAAAGGAAAAGAAGACAAAAATAGGAACAAAGATGAAAAAACACCTCTGTTTCCATTTCCTGGAGTTTTTGACCCAGCAATTCCATTCTTGGGCATTTATCCAATGGAACACAAACAAGGCCACATACTAAAGCTACCAGCACAACCATCTTCATTGCAGCATTGTTTATCACAGCTATGATATACAATCAATCCAGATACCCTTTAGTGGATAAATGGATCAAGAAAATGTACTATATATACACAATGGAGTTCTATTCATCCATCATAGAGAATGATATTGTACCATTTGTAAAGAAATAGAATGAATTAGAAAAAAATATTAAGTGAAATAAGCCAGGCACAAAGAAATATATCGTACATCTTTCTTTGCCAGAGTGCATTAGGAATTGACTTATCAGGCAGACAGGGTTAGAGGTGAGTTGAGTTATAGGAGAGACAATTCTTTTAAAGTAAATTGTGGTTCTTTGGAGGATATTAAAGACGTTTCTGAATTACTAGCATGAATTTTATGGCTCACTTGTAATTTAGCATGCATATATCACAGTGTCCTTAACCTGAGGATTTTAATTCAGAGCTTGAGTCTTCCATTAAATTATCTCTTGATGGTCAGGCATAGTAGTTCAGGCTTGTAATTTCAACAGTTGGGAGGCTGAGATAGATGGATCATGATGAGTTCAAGACCAGCTGGACTATTATTATCTTGAAGATAAAAATAGTAAATAAATATTATCTCTTTATATAAAGGGTGAACAAGATCATTTTTTCATTTATATTACTCTGAGCTAGAAACTGCTTGGGTTCTTTAAAGGCAATGAATGGAAAACATATTTCTGTTAATATCTAGATACAATACTTTTGGTCTCTTTTTCATAGCCTTTGTGCTATGCAACACACATACACACAACACACACATACTCACACATGATGGAATGTTATTGGTCATGTCAGTTCACCTCTCTTACCTCAGTAATCTCAGAAGGGAAGGGATGGTAGGGGAAAAACAAAGGAGGAGGCCAACAACCTTGACAAGAAATGTACTCATTACCTTGCTCACGTAAGTGTCACCCCTCTGTACCATATTTTCACAATAAAAAACTTATTTAAAAAAGAAGAGATTACAATAGTTTTCCTACAGATCTATTCTTGTATGATAAATATGACCTTGTTCGTGTGTATGGCAGGGATTTTCTGAACAAAACTATGTTACCTTATAGAACCAGAATCTTTGGATCTCTGGCTCACTTTTATTATAATACCTTACCATCTCACTGTGTGAGCTATGTGCTTATGTTATACTTTATAGATTTTCCTTTGGCTTTCATCTATAAGCTGGAATGATTGTTATTAAACTTCAAAACCTCAAAGAAGCCTCAATGAATATCAAGGTTCTGAGAATCTGCATCTTCAGACAATAATACAGTTTAATAAATCCATCTTATGCCTAGACCAGTCATATACAATCACCCTGTGCTACATAATCACTCACTCTGGTTCCATTGGTGTATACAAAGATGTCACATAAACTATACATGTCACTGATTATTGGCCATTTCCCATGCTGGGAAAACTGGAACCAAAACCTTGCTTTGCTGCTATGTCTGAGAGACAAAAATAAGGACCTGTGGGATTTTAAGAAACATGTAATACCCTTTGAAAATTATAGCATGATTTTTGTACATATGTAAGTTAGGAGTACTTCCCTTGATTTTAAGTTTTATTTGGGGAAATAGCTAGTTTAAAAGCTTCTTGTTTGTTGGATTGATTTTATATCATAAAATACTTCACTGTGAAAATAGTGCTTTAATGATGACAGAGCACAGGCTATTTTGGCCTCATACTTGGAGGGGAAACTTCATGGGATGTCCATGAACATCTTGCTCTGATTTCCCTGAGAGACTCAGCTAATTTCCTTGTGTTGGAGATTAGAAATCTAGACTCCTATGCAGAGGCTGCATTCTCTTAAGAGAGAGAAGTCCTTAATTCTCGTCTCCTGTTTCTTCATTATTTTCTCTCTCTTTTTTCTTTGGCTTATCACTATTTTTTTCACTGAGAATATGTTCTCAACTAATTATAATCAGGGCATATAAATCTCTGAACTAAAGAACCTGTGAACTAGAAGGAACACTGGTGCTAATATTTCCACATATGAAAAAGAATGATTATTCTATGCACTGAGAATACTCCACATCTCTGCTCAGAAAAGAGATGTGATTAGAAAACAAATCTCCTGAGTCCCAAGTAGGAGTGTTCATTACAGCTGTGGTTCAAACAGTTGGGATTAAACTGACTTTAGTGCATACACAAAGCATCTCATAATTTGCATGGTGAAGTAACAAACCAAAAGTATATATTTGCATGAAAATGAAATGGGAAAATATACTAAAGCTTCACAGTTGCTTAAAGATATTCTCAGATTGGTGTAGGAAGAATTTTTTAAACTCCCCCTGATTCTCATCTGAGTTCCATTATATAGCCCCTTGTATAATGCTTACCATTAACTTTGTCCATAAAAAGAATATACATAACTGCAGTTGTTAGTTTAGTTTATATGACAGAACTTATGGAATTTTGCAGATGTAAAGTTCTATTCAATGGATTTGACCTTGAGCTGAACAAAAGGGTGATTTTCTTATTTAAGCACTATTTAAGTCGATGGGTTGCTAAAAGGAGTCAGACATCTAGGAGAAATTCCTCTGCTGATCCTGATCAAGTAGTCATGTTCTGTGGATTCAAATAAAGAATCCTTTCCATAACCAAATGCAGTTGGATGTGGACTCTGAATATTGGAAGAGACAGTCACCCTGTAAGTTACTGAGCTGTGAGAAACTGAGTATAGAACCTTGCTAAGTCATGCCCAGACTCCTCCCCGCTGATTATTGATCTACCTGGTAAATTTATGAGAATGTATTATTCACAAATAGAAAACTAACCCAGGTTTTGGTGCCTGTAACGTCCTGCTACAATGAAAACCTAAAAATGCAGATGCAGCTTTGGAGTCAGTTGGTGGGCAAAAGCATTTCTTCCAAGTGCATTTCAATACAAAGTGATAGAACTTGGAGAGACTCAACCATGTAATCATGCTTTCAAATACATGACCATCATTTCTGATCAAGCTCGTGAGAACACTGTATTTAAACGTTCTGAACATAATCAATGTGGAAAAGCATTTGGGAGGTTGAGTGACATTGAAACATGTGAAAGAATTCACGAAAGAGAGAAATTATTTGCATGTATAGAATGGAAAGAAGATTTCAGACATCCTATTCCCTTGCAAAGACCTGAAACAATGCACTGAAGAGAAACTCTGTAAATAGAAGTAATGGAGAATAGCCTTTGTATTCTCCAGTGCTCTTCAAAGTCATCAAGGAACTCATGGTGAAGAATTACCAGATGGATGCAAGTAATGTGAGAAAGGCTTCAGTTGTTACAGTGCCCTTTTGCAAAGACCAAAAATTCACACTAGGGAGAAACCGTATGGTTGTAAGCAATGTGGGAGACACTTCACATGTTACATTATCCTCCAATAGCATGGAGAAAAGCACTATGGATGTAAGCAGGGTAGAAAAGCTTTCCCTTGTTCCAATCACCTTCCAGAGCAGGAAAGACTTCACACTGGAGAGCAACCTCACAGATGTAAGCATTGGGGACTAGCTTTCACTTATTCCACTACTCTTGAAAAACATGAAAGAACCCACATAAACAAGAGACTGGATGGATGCAAACAGTGTGAGAAAGCATTTATTTGTTTAGGTATACTTGGAAGACACGAAAGAACACACACGGGATAGGAATTTTATGGATGTTAGCAATATGGGAAATCTTTCATTTGTTCACATGGGCTTCTAACACATGAAGGAACTCACATTACAGAGAAGCCCTGTGAATGATGGTGATGTGAGAAAATCTCCAACTCTTCCAGTGATTCTTCAGAGACATGAATTCACAGCGCAGGGAAAACGTGTGGATGTAAGCAATGTGGGGGAGACTTCTCTAGGTGCGGTGCCATTTGAAGACATGCAAGAACTCACACTGGAGAGAAACCTTATGTTTATAAGCAATATGAGAAAGCCTTAATTTCTTTTAACATTCTTCAAAGATATGAAAACACTCACACTGCAATATGGGGAAAACCTTCCCTAGGTCCAGTGTCATTGGAAGGTATGGAAGAACACACCCTTTGAGAAAAGCCAAACAGATCTAAGGAATGTGGGAAATCATTCATTTGTTAACAAGGCTTTCAAATACACGAAATAACTCACACTGAAATGAAACTTTATTTATTCTAGTGGTCTTTAAGCCATAAAGGAACTCATACTGGAGAGACACTCCATGAATGTAAGCAATATGGGCAAGCACTTTCTTTGTTCTACTACTGTTGCAAGACATGAAAAAAAAATCACACTGGAGAGAATCCCCATGGATGTAAGCATATGAAAAAAAAGCCTTCTCTAGTTCTAGCACCCTCAGAGCCATGAAAAAATTCACTCTGTGGAGATACTTTATGAATCTAGCAGTATACCATTCACTTATTCTGGTTACTTTTTTAAGAACTCATACAGGCAAGAAAACCTATGTATATAAACAATGTGAAAAAGCCTTAATTTGTGACCAAGCCCTGAAAGAACTAACACCGGAGAGAAATCTTATGGATATAACTAATGTGAGAAAGCCTTCAGGAACATGAAATAAAACCTTTAGCATTTAAGCAATGTGAGGAAATTTTCATTTATTCCAGTGACCCTCCAGCACATAGTAAATCTCACTAGAGAGGAATGTAATTGATATGGGCAATGTAAAAACACCTTCCTTTCCCCCAGGAACTTCAAATAAGTGAAATAACTTGCACTGCAAAGAAAGCTGTGGGCTTACTCATTGTGAAAAAGACTACACTGATTCTAAGAACTTAGGATCCCTTGAAGACCTGGTACAGTGTCTCATCCTGTCATCCTTACTAAGAGATTATACTGTGAGGATTGTGGTTTGAGGCCAGCCCGAGAAAAGTTTCTTGAGAATCCATCTTATCCAGTGACTGTCCTTATGGTTCTTTTTTTCTCTACAGGTACTCTAAATAAATTCTATTCTAATATTGTTCTGTTTATATCAAGATGACAATGGAGATGATAAGAGTAGATGGATACAGGTCATGGTTATAAAATAATAGAAAAGGACAACAGGCCAGGGATACAGAGAAAACATTGGAGGAAAAGGTGAATTGAAAGACTTAGAGTCATGGAGAGACAGATACATGCAAGCAACTTTTTATTTAAAAAATCTAAGTGTGCAGTACTTGGAGTCTACAAACTGAGCAGGTCAGAGTTCAGGAGGTGGTTAAAACAAGGCAGTTATTACTGGAAGTAAGTCTCTAAGGATGGGAGGTGCTGTTTCACAAGTCATAGTCTCAATTCTGGACTAAGCCCTACAGCAGGAAGAGGATAGACTCAAACAGGCCACCTCGGCAGCAGCTGTTTACAAGAATCCTGACATTCTCAGTGTTGCATCCCAGGAATGAAGCCTTCCACAGAATATCTCCTCATACTTGCCAAATTCAGGACTTGTAGTCCAGAATCTCCAGTTTACCTTTAAGAATTCTCTGTTCAAGAAACTTCATTAAAAATATTAAAATTTCAATGTCAAGCTTGCAGAATAACTTTATTTAGGCATTTTTTTCTAGGTAAAGCTGTAATCAACAAATTCATTCTATAAGCAAAAATTTAACTGAAAAGCCACAGCAGATGGAGAAAAGAAAGGATATTACTTGGCAAAATCCAGTGATAGCTACAATAGTTTTACAGCACTTTTAAGTATTCTAGTGTTTTATATCTTTACCTGCTGTCCATTTCTTAGTTGTTATTTATAAAATTGCCAATTATGAACATAGATGTGACCTCAAACTCATCCTGAATTTGAATGACAGAAAACAAAACAATCCAATTTTCTATTTTACCATTATAGTCTTAATTTTTTAAAAAGTTTTTAAGCACAATGCCCAACAACATGGAAACAAAAATCAACAATATGTAAATAGCTACTCATTATCTGGGAAGGATTTTCTAGGATGATATATAGAATGCACTTTCTCTGTAAGTTTCCTCCATAAGTAAACTGACGTAAGACCAATGTTACCAAAACTAACAGCACTACATAAAGGGGCACACATTTACAATTCTGTGAGTCTTGAAAGCAGTAAAACAAAAGAAAATATATAAAATAGCTCATGCCCATCTCGCATAGCATCCACAGAACTACCAATGGCTTCTGTGCTATTCTTATCTGTATGCTTTATTTAGGCTAAGTTGCCAAAACAAAGAAACAAAAAGACCTTGGCTTCTTGAAAAGAACTGGCTTACCATTTAAATTCATATTTATCTTTTATATTCTATATTAAAAATTTGCTCAATTGCAATCAGTTGTTTTAAATAATGCTACATCCTTCTCTTATTTCTAATATATAAAAATTTCTATCCTGTTGCTTTCCAAACAAATCCAGTATATGGGTAGTTACAACAGATTAATGTACATTTCACAATTCTCATGATCTGAAATTCTTCATTCCAATGGCAATTGTAAAATATCCTTCTTTATAAATTTTCTCTACTGGATAGTGTCATTTATTTTTTTCTTTTGTAAATAAATATTCAGAGTTGGCACTTAAGAAAAAGAATTGTATCAAATAAAATTCATTGCATGACTCTATTTATAAAATTCCAAAACTGGGTAAAGGTTGAAGAAATAACAATGCTGCCATCTTAGACATATGTTTTCTCTCTTTGAAGCCAAAGCAACCATTGGAAAAGGTAAATAGGAAGTGGAGGGTGAACAATTCCACCTCATTTCATCACCCAGAAGTGACAGACTATATCTCTTCTATAACCTAACCATAAACACACATAGTTTTAAGGGATGGTGAACATATAATCTCTTTCTCATTTTCCTGCTAGCATACATAAAATCCTATTGTTAAATAAATTTTTAAAATGGTGATACAGAGATGCAGTTAGTATCTGCTGCAAACAAGTCCTAAAACAGTTTCAGGACTATTTCACAGTTTGGGAAACAGAACTTGAGTCTCCTTAATCACAGAATGTTGCTACATCTTGATTAGCATGTGTCTAAGGCCTAAACCTGACTTCAGTAACAATGTTGTGAAGCTGTAATTCCTCTGTTACTTTCCCTGCATATATTCCTTAGCACTTAGCAGAGGGTATTACTTTAGCCATTTAATAGAAAACTAGGATTAAGTATAGGAGGGATAGAAGAAGGAAAGAAGAGACAAGGGATGGGAGAAACAGGAATAGATAAAATAGAAAGAAAAGGAAGAACATAGAATGGATAGCTGATAGGAATGCTGACAACACAGCAGAAACAATCTGCTTCTTCAATCCTTACTTGTGATTTTCCTTCTTCACTTGTCCTCTTTATCTTGAGCGTGACTCCATCTGGGTGTCAGGACCTGTCTTTTGCAGGTTGGGTTTGGATATCAGCTGACTAGCTGAAGCAATGAGTGCACTCACTGCAATGGAAGGTGGGATAGACCTGACCCATGATGATAACAACTCAGAGGAGATTTTATTCTTCAGCTTTCCTGCTGGCATTACTTCACACAAAGGGCATGGTGGCCATCACCATTTTGAGTGAACTGCACCAGATGTACAAGACTTGGTGGTGTAGTCATAGGTAGTGATCAAATGTCCTGAGGCAAAGGCAGGAGCAGGTGATCATCAAGGCTAGATCAGGGGACATCCCAAGCTAACCTTGGTTAACATTTCTTTCTCATAGACTAATCAGGCTAATTAAGAAGCGTAACAAGTGATAACTGGATGTCATCAGAGAAACTTTGTTGGCACAGAGGGGTGTGGCCAGCAAATGAAATAGACACCATGTAGAGCTGAAACTCCGAGAAAGGTCAATATATGTAGAGAATGACTGGCAAAAATTCAAGCTCAACAAATCCATTTCTTGTTCCCACGGTATCCTGAAATACAGCTTCTGAACCTGACTCTGGATCATGAATCCTATAAGGTTTAAGTTGGTGGGAAGGGCAAAAGATGTATTTTGGTAGGAAGGGATAGAAGAACATCATGTAATCTCTGGATTCATTTTTAAGCAGGTAGCATTTGTGATGTCAGGAGGAATTTAAGTGTGGGGGCAATCTTTTATTTGTCTAAATCATAACGGCTACAAGAAAATAATGGAAGTAGTGGTGCATTGTGGCTTCCTAGATTCCAGATCTGGGTGCTTGATGGGTCCAAACCATTCCTGCTCACAGCATCAATGATCATCTACCTAGTCAAGTAAGTCATAACAGAAGATGTAATGAAGCAAGAAGAATATTTGGTGAGAGGTAGTGATCTATAAAACTACATGTCTCTCTAAACCTCAGTCACTTATAATAGCAACCTCATTGTTTAGCACATAACACTTACTGTTCTGAATCTGTTATGTGTACCTGTTTTATGAAAACACAGTACCAGGCTAAAGTAACCTGACTAGGACCATTAAGCTATTAAGTGGTAGAGCTGAGATTTCAAGCCAGGTTACTGTGCTCCACAGCCTGCCTGATTGACAACTAAATTCTGCTTGTTGATAAAACTAATTTTTTAGGTTCATTTTGTCCCTTTATCATGTACTCTGGACTTTCCTGGTTCCCTCAGGAAAACTGCAAGGCTTTTTAAAGGGAGAAATTTGTTGACTTTACTCTATAATTTATCTAGTGCTAAGAATAGAATCAGTATCTTAGAAATATGTGATTGGTAAATTACAGTGGTCAAACCTTCATAATTCAGTTAGAAAATCTTCTGTGAGTTATGACTAAATAAAAATATGAAGTCATTCTCTCAAATTTCCTCTTCTACTTATAAGTAAATTGTTTGGATGATCTATTAAAAGCCAGCAGCCTCTGCGCTCATCCTATCTCCCATGCTGAAGGGCAGAGTCCGCGCCCATCAGTAAACTGGGCCATTTCAACAGCATTTTGACCCAAGTTGACACCAATGAGCCATCCTTGAAGAGAATTCTTTTTTTTTTTCAGCTTTTCTGTTGGCAGCATTTCACCTTTCATTTAGTTTTATCCTCTAGTCACTGAGGTATTGCATTTGTAAGACCTAAGATTAGTTGCTGGTGGAAGAGTGAGTGGGTGTTTGTTAGAATCATTACTCTTCTCTTCCCAGTACTGCCTGGACCAAATGCCGAGATTCGTGACTGTGTTCCAAAAGCAGTGCTGAGAACCATAAGACTATCCTTTAAAATAGAAGTTTCTTGATGGAGAAAAAGTAAATGGAGAATATTGTCTCTGCAGTTATTTCAGGAAAGTGACCTGAGAACAGAAAGGGCACTCAATCGGTATTTGTTGAAAGAAAGTGTGAATTGAAAAAGGTTTTGGAATTCTCCTTTAAGAAGATGCCATTCCCCAAACACCAGCTCTTTACCGAAGACAATTTCCTTGTAGTGACTTCTTTGCCACTTTTTTCTTGCAAAAGTCACCAATTCTAGCATGTGTTTCATTTTTCATCCTCTTGATTCATTCATGAACCCCTTACTGATTGCCTTCTGCTAGTTGATGAAGATTCTTGAGGAACCAGTATGAGTAGCTGACATAGATAAGATCCTTAAGCACAAGATCATGGGTTACCTTCTGACCCTTGACTTAAAGTCTCTGTGTAAAAATTTTTGATTTGCATTCTTGAGTTCTAAATGGGGCTTAAGAACTCTACTCCAATACCATGAGAATGTCATCCAAAGACAAGATATGCCCAGCCCGTGTCATAAAGTGATGCCCCTGGTCACAGTTAGACTAAAGATGAGCGGCTACCTCTGTATCAGATAAATAATTGAATGATACTTTGGGGAAACTCAAAGAGTCAGCCAGAAAACACAAAAGTGTTTTAATTTTAAAAATAAAATTTCTCTCTTCAAGCCTCTCAAATTCAAGTTACTCTTATTAGTAATGTTTGCTCCCTGCGTTAACAAGTACACTATCTCAGTGATTGGATCTAATAGAGTTCTTTCTTGCAAAAATTTCTTATCTTGTACCAGTGGAAGATCTGCTTCAGGCAGTTTTTCAGAAACTCAGTCTGATGATTTTTTTTGCTAGAGAATACATATTTTAGTATTTATGTTCAGGGACAAAGGAGATGAAATAATTATGTGTGAGTTTTACATAGAAAAATCTAAGAACATCCACCACATCTGCTCAAATTCTGTTTGCCCAGATTGATCATATGCATCCATCTAATTGTATAGGACTAGGGGATGAAGCAATATTAGGTAATCATTGTTCTCTTCTCCTATAAACAAATATTACTTATTTATGTATTTGTAGCTTAATTATCTCTCCTAGAATATAATGTCCACTTAGAATATAAAAAGTACAAGCGAAGAATCAAGACAGATATAGTAGATGCTCTAATCTATTTTTTCCTCTCTTTCTGACACACACACACTGGAGTCCACTGTGTTATTAGAATTACTAAAATGTCATGCATTTGGGTTTCTTAGGAGGGAAGGCTGTGTTGCTGATGATAAAATTTCTCTTTTCTTCCCTTTACCTGGAGCCATGATAATGAATTCCCATTTATTAATACATCCAGAGCTTACCTTTGTTCCCAGCAACTTCTCTACTCTTCCTCTTTGGTGCCCATTAGAACACTACATTCTAGAAATGCTAGCCTGCTACTTTGTGACTTAAAATTCAGCAATGTTCTGTCTCCCGATATACTGGATGTGCCTTTCAGCTCTTGTGAATCCATCCTGCATGCTGTTTTTGCTGACATTTCCAGTGCAGAGTCCAGCATAGGATTATCCAGAGATAATTTAGTGATACTCATTCAGCCTCCAAGCAAAATTAATCCATAGCACAATAGTTCACCCTTGGTTGTCCCTCCTATACAGAATCAGAGACATTTTAGAGACAAAAAGAACTTTAAAGGTAATTCAGTACAGTGTCTTTCTTACTCAGACAAGGGAATTAGGAAGTTTAGGCTTTCATAAGTTGAACAATTGTCCTATAATCACACAGCTATTTCAAAGAAAAATTCAGGGAAAAATGAGTTATTTTGTTATGAGGAACTGGGACAGAGAACATATATTAAAAAGAAACACAAAATAAAAGTAAACACAATTTCACCTAATCTTTGCTTAGCTTTTTATTTTGACTTATGTGAAAATTAAAATCACTGGTACTATACCAATTGTGCATCAAAGAAAAACACTGGGAAAATTCCAGAAACATACATCACATCGTACCAAGAGCTTCAGGAAACATAATTTAAAATTCACTCAGGCAGTCCCTTGGAATGTACAGATAAGTCCACTAGAAAAGAGCAATTTCATTTCCAAAGATTTTACCAAAAGTGAAATCTGACATTAAAAACCATTTTTCTGCGACAAAGATAAAATCTCTTGTGTCCCTATCTTGGAGTTCATTTTGCTTTAGCATCATCTTATATGGTCATATGTACATAGCTTTTGACCTTTTCTGCTTGTCTAGTAAGATTATCCTAGATTATACTAGTTATTACAGAGAAGGGAAACTATGCAACCTATGTTTCTTTGGGCCTGGCTTACTTCACTTAATATAATATTTGCCAAGTCTTTCCATTTGCTAACAAATGGGATGGTGTCATTCTTTCTGATGGAGGCATAGAATTCTATTATGTTTATAGATAGATAGATAGATAGATAGATAGATAGATAGATAGATAGATAGATAGATAGATAGATATAACATTTTCTTGGTCCATTCATCTACTGAGGGGCATCTGTGTTGGTTCCATATCTTACCTATGATAAATAATGCTGCAATAAACATAGTTGTGCTGGTAGAGTTAATATGACCTTGTTGTTTCATTTTTCTAATTTGGGGAGGGGAAGGGAAATAACAAAATGCTGAAACAAGGATACAGACTGAGCCATTGTAACAATGAGAGGTACAAGACACTATGTTGAAAACAAACTACAGTTGGGGTGGAGGAGGAGGGAGGAGTTGGGGAGGAAGGAGAGGGATGGTAGGGGAAAAACAAAGGAGGGGGTAACAATACTCGATAGAAAATAGACTCATTACCTTATTCTTGTAATTGTAACCTCTCTGTATAGTATCTTTACAATAAAAATATGTAAAAAGTTCAAAAAAACATGTTGCTAGAGGATTCTTGAGAAATTTCTTAGCATTTAATAATCTGATAGTATTTGTAATTTGGATTAAATTATAGCAATTTCTTGTTAACCAACTTCATAGGCTTTCTCATTTGCATTAAAAGATAGGACAGATTGAAATTATATATTGACTATACAACTGTATTCTAAGTTAATTGAATATTTGTTGGGCATTTGCATATGTACCCTGTGCTAGGTAGTCAGTGAACACAACAGACATATTTCTTTCTTCCTTGGCTTTACAATGTTATTAGTCCCTAGGAAGTCCAAAAATACCTGTCTTTGTATCTCTGGAGCTCTCTGCCCTGAATTTTAGTTGAGTAGCAAAGGCAAATTGTGCATTTGACATTAGGTAGTCCAGTACTGGTGTAGAGGCCTAAATAACTGGCCTGTAATGAGAACACCTGTTATGAAGTCCAGCTCATCAACTCACTATTACCTTAGACAAGTTACTCTGATTATTAAGAACCTAAGTATCCATTAGCTTTCACTGTACTACAACCAGCCAACCACTCTTAACACAATGACTATATATATATATATATATATATATATATATATATATATATATATATATATATATCAGCAGGAGCCTGGATATTAACTATAAAGTCAGCTTATCTGCAAATACCTCATGGGTAGGAAAGAACTTCAACAGCTAATAATAAGCCATAGGACTGGCTGAATGTAAGGTATATATACATTTTCCAGGAACATATCATACCTAAAATGTCCCTTCAGTATTCAAACAGCTTTCTTGGACATCATCTTGACCTGTGGACTCCCTCCTCTTCATAACTTGTAGGTATACTGCTGAAACTCCCGCTTCTCAGGTAAGAACATCTTTGCCTTTTGAGAAGGATATTAAGAAGTAGCTTGATTTATAAATCATTAGACACATTGTGACCACCTCTAGAAGACTTCCCTTGCCCAGTCTGGCCTTGCTAAGAGTGCTACTTTCCAAGGCTAGTGGAGACTGTCTGGAATGGTCATGACTGGGTCTTGTCTTCAGACTTGGTTAGAGTTTTTCTCTGTAGCCTCTGGAGTGTCCTCAGAGGATTGTAAAATATGTAAAACAACTGAACTACCATGAGGTGGTTGGCCAGTTATCAGTAACGGGGCTGCTGTTCTTGGCAGTTTTAGCCATTCATTCACAGTCAACATTAAAAGAATGTTTACAGTAATGACTTAATAGAAATTTGACACCGAAATTACAATTGTAATATCATTTAACAATATTTAATTCCTGCCTCGTTGTTGGGGTTAAAGTGAGGACGTCTGATCTGTCTAAAGATTATGCCTATACCAAAAGTAAGTACAGAGTACATCATTTTGAAAATGTCCCACTTCTTGCACATCTCTGGCAATTTGACTCTAGAACAGCACTTGCTTTTTAGAATAGACAAAACATTCCTTTAATAAAGGTGTTCTACTCTGTGAACTTTTGTGACCACAGAGAGAAGTTATTTCCCATTTTTGTAAATAACTCTTCAAAGGCAATGAAACATTATTATCCAAGTCTGAACTTCTAAGATTACTAGAAAATATGAATGCCATAAAATAACACTTGGCTATAAAAGTTAATACTTCTGTCTCTGCTCCTGTGATATAGTGAGACAAGGAAGCCTGATGTTCATAGATAGGAGCCATTATATATTTTGTATTGCATATAGCATTGGGATTCTGCTCTCCCATAGAACCTCTTGAATTCACGAGGACAATTAAATGTCCCTTGAACTATCACCTGCCTATATCTTTGTCTTCCTTAATGTTATTATCTGCAGATAATCATGGCTTACAGAGAGAAGAGAATCAAGTGTATTCATAAAGAGGCTTAGAGAGGTAACAGAACTGGTCTGAGGTCTCAATCAGGTGAATTCCAGAACTGAGATTTGTATCTGTAATAACTGGATTCCAAAGCAGTAATGCTGTTAACAGAGGAACTATTTCTATGCTTATTCTTCTGTTGTTTAAATTTTCTATTTGTTTTGTTCAATAAAAAAAATTGGTAATAAATATGGACTTTGACAAATGAAGACTAAAATGTGTGTTTATTCATATATTATATATATATATATATATATAATTCAGCTTTTGTCAGACATACTTCTCTTCAAAGAAGAGGATAAAAAGGATGTTATCTAGAAAAATCAAGCAAACATCAGCCTAATGACAGAATCCTCTTTCTGTAAACCTTGGTGCTTGTTTTCAAAGCAGGGGGCTGCGGTTTTCTTCACAGGCATGGGTTCAGGGCCATCAGTTTCTCAGCTGTATCAGCTGGAATTACTGGAGTGAGAAGAAAACATGGAAATTAATAGACCTCCTGGTGACAGCTTTCCATCAAAACCACAACCTATACACAGAATTGCCTTTCCAATATGCTGAGCAGGGGGGATTTTGAACACACTGCAAATCATCCAATGTTAGGCAAGTGTGAGCTCTCTTTCCAAATCTGCAGTGATAGGATACTTGAGGAAGTATAAGAGTTTAAATGTCTTTTTGGTCCCTCTCAGGGGAAACAATTCATCTGAGTGTTCTTTTACTTCACAATATCTTTGGATTTCATACAGTAGGATGAAATATGTAACAGCTGCTCAAATATTCCATAGATAGAAATACAACCTTGGTAATATGTTGTTGTGCAGAAGTATAAGGCCATGGTTGAAAGTAGTATTATTTATGCACACACACACACACACACACACACACACATAAACGCACACACACACACACACACACACACATTTTCTGAATTTCTAGGAATTTCATCTTTGCATTTTTTGCCATTGTTTCTTTGGGGCTTATGAATCTTTAGCAGGCATCTGATTGACTGATTTGCATCTCAACTTTGTGAGATTAAACCATTTAAAAATTTACCCCATGTGACAAGCGAAGGGAGCAAGGTTCATAGAGTTACACTTCAGCCTGGACCAGTCAACAGCAAGCAACAAGAGTCCATCAGGCCCTGAGTCTCCATCTTAGTCATGAGCTTCTCCCCAGAGCTCCTCAAGTAAACAGATATTGAGTTAGAATGACCCGTTACCCTGACAGGTGATCATTCCTCTCTAATTCATGAATTCATCAAGCCTCCAAAAAGAACTTGAGAGAGTCTGAGCCCTGGCAGGAAGCCAGTTGATCAATGCTGAATTGTCATTGAGAATGAGACTCTAGGGAAATGGTGGAGCCCTACTATCATAGCTCTAACCTAGGAAAATAAAAAGTCAATAGAAGAATAGGCAAACATTGATTCTCTTCTAACAAGTAAGATCAAGGTGAGCCAAGATAAACTCAATTTACAGCAACATAACTGTACACTATTCCCCATGGACTAGTTTCCTCAGGTTGCACTGTGTTTCCTTAATAAATTCTAGCTTTGCCCTAATAGAATCAAAACAATCTCATCTTGCAGAAAAACAGGAAGCTGTCTTCTAACAGTATCTTTTGAATGTGTTTCAAAGCACATTTGCCATTATAGGCGTAAACTTCAAATTTTGAATCCCTTTCTTCTACCCTTCTTTGTTTTTTCCTCCTTCTCTTTCTTCCTCATTCAACAAATCTATGACAAATTTATATGCTGGGTCAGATTCTATAAAAGGCTCCAGGACTTCGGAGTAAGAATACATACAGCTTTAAAAATCCTACGCCTTTATTCATATTCCTTCTTCCATCTAAAATTCTGTCCTCCCATTTATACTGATTTAAGTTTTGATAATTTTCAAAGCACACTTCCAGTATCATCTTGAAGTAGAGGAAATTTCTCAGTAGGTGCTCAAAATTGGCAAGAAGATTTGGTATTAATGACATCATGAAGGGACAGAAACAGATGGTGACAAGTAGACAAGAAGTCAAATAACCAATTATGTTTTGAGAATGGTCGGTTGATTTTCTCAAGTCATCATTTTATTGACCAAGGAAAGCCTTTATAGACCAAAACATGTACATGTGAATTTTTATGAATCAAACATAAATTTATTGGCAGGATTGTGAGAATTATGTGTGTTTGTATGTGTGTGCATGTGTTTGTTTATTCCACCCCCATGAGCGCATGTACATGCAACTAGAATATTATGCAGGCATCAGGTGATCATATCTATAATCATAGCTACTCAGAAAGCTCAGTTCTGAAGATCATGGTTTGAAGCAAGCCTGGGCACATAAAACTTAGAATCTTCTCTCCAGTTAATTACATTCTTATCTCCAATTAATTAGAAACTTATCTCCAATTAATTAGAACCTGATCTCTAATTAATTAGCAAACATCTGAAAGTGGAAATGTGGCTGACTGATAGAGTGCAATAGTAAATAAATAATTAGATCAAGAGTTCAGGGTCCTGGGTTCAAGTCCCGCTTTTGGAGCCTGCACACTACCCCCCCCACACCACACACACCTGATATTCCACCCCTGGAAGCAAAATGATTGTCACTGAAGGATATACTGTTAAATCTGACTTGTAAAGACCAGCATTTCATGCCTTCTTTCACATATACATAGTTTAAAATGTTCGCTTGAATATAAAATAGAGATTACAAGAGGATGGGAAGGACTTCAGGTAGGTAGAATACAGGGAGGCTAGATTAAGGGTTCCAAAAGGAGATGTAACAAGTTAGGTGTTCCCAAGCACAGTAGCATGGCCAATGTACAAGATTTTGAATAACCAAAAGGAAGAAGCTCAAGATCTCCAAACACAAAATAAAGATAAGGAGAAGAAAATTTATCATTTCATATTGTTCATGTCTTGAAATATCACACTGTGTCCCATAAATATTGATAATTATTATATGGTAAAAAAATTAACTACTGTACTATCTGTGTGTGTTTGGATTTGTCACTAAAATAAGCTGGTTTTCTTTAACATATAGATTGTTAGACTAGGAGGAACCTTTGAGTCCATGTATTCAAAACTGTTCACTAACAGAAGAAAATTATTTGCACATCTCTGTAATAATATTCCATCCAATTTCTATTCATTTAATCTCTAGTGAAGACTTAATAAAGCATTCCCATATTACTAAATCAGTAATGAGAAACTGAAATAAGTTTCCAGGAGGTTTAACAAATCACAGATGAAATTTGAGTACATGTGGGAAAGATATTTATATAATATTAGTCTTTCTAATCTAGTGTCTATGGAAATAAGTATATATTGAAACCAAGAATTGATCAATGTGTCTTTGTCATTAGCTTAAGAGAGAGCCCATCTCCCCTGACATCGTAGCATCAGAGCCTAAACCCCGGATGTCCTCTGCAAAGGTCAGCTCAAGGACAACACCTCCATGCTGGTGTTTAATTCCAACTACACTGCCCTGTAGAAACCCTGGGTCGCAATCATGTCCACAGACTGTCTAAGGGCTAAATAAAAATTTCAACCACCTGTTTTTTAATGAGCAAAAGAACAAACAGGTACAACAGAGGTTTTTAGTATGGGTAAATTAAAATTAAATTGCAGGTTAAGTAAAGAGGAGGAAAGTACTCGCACATGTCAGGGAAGGCACAGATGCTGAAACAGGTATTCAGCTTTTCGAGAACAGGATGCGTCACTGACAAATAGGCCATTCTAAATGTTGAATTCATACAGAAAAAAATTAAGAGCACAATTCTACCATCTGCAAGCTGTGGTCACACATGTGATGCTCTACATTGCAAAAACCTCATATTTCAACAGAGGCCTTATTCTTCCCTCATAGAAGGTGAGGGGAGAATAAATCCAAAGGTGTGTAAAAAAGCAGCCAGCATTGTGCCAGGAAGGCTGTTTATTCCTAGGAAGCCAGAGATGTGCTTCACAGCACCTCATAGATAATTTTCCTCAAACAGTGCTCTGATCCAAGAGAGATCTACAAATACTTAGATTGGGGCTGTACAAAAGGCAAGGATTTAGGGAGGCCGGTGGATTTTAGAGCTATCATTTATAGCTTGCAATTGTGATTTTCACATCTTAACTAGAAGTTATTGTCCCGTGCCTCTGTGAATTGATTCAGCGCATATATCCATCCATTTCTACCTAGAATGCATGATCATTAAATTTTTGGATCACCGCAAAATAACCTCAGAACATACAAATAAAAATGAACTCATTCATCAACTCTGTCCTCCAACTTGCCGTATTGTAAGTAAACCTTGCTGTGTGCTGGATCCTGAGTGTATAAAATCAAATTGGTTCTTGTTTTCCAAGAAAATTGACTCATGACTGGGCAGGAAAGATCAAATATATGTATTTATACATTCGTAACACAGGATGACCACTGATGCATAGGTGCTCACCATGGGAACAGATAGGAACGTTCATTCATTCCATTGGGCATAGGGGGTCCATGAAGGACTCAAGCTCTAAAAGGAGGAAGGAGAAGAAAAAGTGTTTGGAAGTCCACATATACATGCTAGATGTGATAAGCTCAGAAAAAATAATTTGTTTTGAGTATATGTGGAGAAACATCTGACTTCAAACCCCTAAAAAGGAAACTCAAGGGACAAGAGAGGAAAATTAGAAGAGTAGAATAAACAAATGATAAACAAGGAGAATCATAATAATGAGAGAAGAGAGAATAATTCATGCAATCAGGGCTCTGTACTTTTCACTTTTCCCCCAGAATTGTTGTTTATTGAGTAACTTCTATGCCTTATATAATATTCAATGTTAAAGTTATAGAACTAAATGACCTATGAACACAGAATTGGGAGTCAGTGACTTTGTTTGCCTGAAATAGATTGTTATAGGTGCTCAAGAGAAATTTTGTTAAATTTTTCTAATCAAGAATATTAATTTAATTTAAATAATAATTAAATAACAATTTAAGTTAAATAATAATTTAAGTTGTTAATATGGGGGAAGGAAGAACAAATGTGATGAGCAAAGCAGGGATCAAGGACTCACAAACAGGGTTGAATTGTAGAAAGTGATAGAATAATAAGGAGACATGGGAAGTGAGAAAAGTCTTAAAGCAGACCTGATGATACATTGAGCATCAAAAAGAGAACAAAGTCCAACTGGATTTCTCTTTCATAAAAAAAAAAACAAGCAAAAATGTTTGACTAAAAGTAAAAACAACACTGCAGGGTAGAAAGCTGAGTGTGTTGGTGGTTATAGCTCCTCCTATTGCTCACCTATAGCAGAGGTCAGGCAAGCAAACTTCCCTGTCTCCAGGACTATGAGTGGATATGAACCAGAGAAGACACAGGGACAATCCAAAAAGACAGCCATCTGGGTTGGGTGGACCCCTGGCCTGAGGTTTTTGACATAAGGAACTAGCTGACCACCATTTAAGCATGATCCAGGCTTTTGGGCATAAGGGGACATTTGCCTAAAGCATTGAGCTTCAACTTTCCCTACCTGCCTGCTTCATGGCTCAGATTTAACAAAGAGCACCCCAACTCCTGGGGAAAGGGGGGCGGATATGGGCCTCAAGTAGCAACAGGCCACTCTTCAAACCAGGATATGTGCAAAAGTACTCACAAAAAGAAAACTGTGCTATCCTGGTCACTCTGGGATGAGTTCGAAAATACCTTCCAGTACCCCCCCCCCAATCTCTGAATTTGCTTGTGATTGCAGGAAAGCATTCATTTCAAGTAGAAAAGAAGAAAAAAAACTAAAACTAAAAATAAAAAGTTTGGTCCTGCCCTATTTGGGCAAGGATTGGTCCGCACCTAGTGAGCATCAGAAGAAGCCACCAATCTAGACAGGTCTCACATCTCACACAGGCCAATGGGGAACCTGCGTATACCACGCACTCACACACATACAGGTTGTGTAAGTGGTTATCAGACAAACAGAAACAATAGAAATCTTTGTTGAGGGAGGGAGGGAGGGAGGGAGAGAGAAAGAGAGAGATTTGTTTTTAGGAATTGTGTCACATGGTTTAGTATAATTCAGAAAATCTGAGTTTTCCAGGTAGGCCAGCAGCTCCATTTCTGTTTTTCTGGTGGTTAAACAGAAACAAAGTCTCATGGCCTTTCCTGCCTGAGGTGGCTTTGAACTTCAGTCCTCAGATCTCAGCCTCCTGAGTAGCTAGGGTTACAGGTGTGAGCCACTGGTGCAAGGCTACATACATTGAAAACACAAACTTTCCCACTTAGAATAAACCGTTTCCTGTGTCTAACCGTTGGTTTATGGGAACTAGCAAACACTGACATCTTTTAAAATCAAACTTCACGTATTAAACTGCAGAATATGAGTCTGAAATTCACAGGATATTGATAGGTCTCAGAAAGATTGTGAATACCTGTAGAGGGTTGGGCACATACCTAAAATACCAGATACTTTTGAGGCAAGGGCAGCAGAATCATGATTTGAGACTGATGTCAGGCAAAAACAAGAGACCTTTTCCCAAATCTAATCTTGAGTTCAACCTCCAGTACTACCAAAAAAAAGAAAAAGAAAAGCCAAACGAAACCACAGAACAATACAAAACAAATAACTAGCCTGTTAGGTAATAAAGTCAGGGCAGCAGGCTAATTTTTCTATTGATAATGCATTTAGTTGACATGTCTAGGAGAGTAATGGAAATTGGAAAGCGTTTTGACAGACATTGGTGGTGTTAAGTTTATACACAGCTTTTGTAAGCATTTTCAGGAAGATGCTGGGCACTTGAAAGGCTGAGTAGAATATTTCATGATTTTTCCATCTCAATAAAGAGAAGCTGGATGTGTGTGTCTGTTATCTCTAGCATAACAGGAAGCCTAAAATAGGTAGATCATAGTGTCTGGGCAGGAATTGAAACCCTATCTCAAGACGCGTTGTACTCACAAACTGACATGTTGAACAGAAATCCCTTTGTACAACTACTTAAAGATAAAAATGTAGTGAGCACAAAAAAGGACTGGAAATATGACTCAGTGGTCAATTACGTGTATGCTTCTTGCGGGAAGCTCAGTCATTTTTCTCAATGCTCAAACCTTCAGGTAAATTGTCAACAGGAAAACCGAGAATATGGTCATTTATTCTAACCATCCCCCAAATCTTTAACCTTCTTCTATTTATGATTTTATAATTTGGCTTTCATGAACTTCTCAAATCTATGAGTTTGTGTCAGGATTTTATCCATGAACTTTATTTTTTAATCGTTATTGTAAAGTGATGGCAAGAGGATTGCAGATACATAAGTAAGGTAAAAGTACATTTTGTTTTCAACACTGTTGCCCTCTCTCTCATATTCTCCTGCTTACCTCTCCCTACACCCCTCCCCACAAGTTGTATAGTTTATTTCCAACATAGTGTCAAGTGAGTATCTTTATTGCATTAGTTATTCCCTTTCCCATCCATGCATCATATAAAACTTATATACAATTGTCCATGAGTTTTAAGACTCAAGTTTCAGACTCAAGTCTTACCTGCTCAAAGGTTTAATTTCCTCTTCAAGATCCAATGTTCCCATTTGGGATGTCCACTAAAGCTCCTACACCAGCCAATTCACTGATCACTCAGGATCTTCTTGTATGTTAATTTTCTTGCCTTTTTCTAGGTCCTTTAGGTGACAAGTCACCATTACTTCATTGACTCTGGAACCAGATTCAAATAATGAGCCACCTGTGTTCTTGGGCCTCCATGCTAGATTCCTGTCCAAGTCCAGAAAGGGCCAAACCCATAAGGAAACTTGGAATTCCATGTTTTCGGGCTGGGTAGGATGGCTCAGTGGTAGAGCGCTTGCCTTGCATGCATGAAGCCCTGGGTTCGATTCCTCAGCACCACATAAGCAGAAAAAAAAGCCGGAAGTGGCGCTGTGGCTCAAGTGGTAGAGTGCTAGCCTTGAGCTGAAGAGCTGAGGGATAGCGCCCAGGCCCAGAGTTCAGGTCCCATGGCCGGGCCAAAAAAGAAAGAAAGAAAAAGAATTCCATGTTTTCATTAAAATAAATACAATAATTATCTGATGAGAGCCCAAATATAAACTCTATCTAAATGAACCCAGCTCAGATCATGAAGACCCTGCCTCATATCCATGGTTTTGTCTGCACACTGCACACTTGAAGAAAAGCATTCTACCTTCTAGATGTGTCATTTGTTTGGGTTAGTGGCTCCTTTATGGAGGCCCATGGAATGGCTAGAGAAATTGTTAAACTACTTGCCTTTAAAGCCTTTGCATTTTAGAAGGCCTGGGAAAGCAATCTGTATGACAAAAGAATTTTTGCCTGGGCAGCCCCAGAATAGATCTGGCGCCAGTATTAAGAGAGTTGAAATGTGGGTACAAAGGTTGCCTATAGGAAGTCTCTTCCCTTCCTACCTTCCTCCCTTCCCCTTTTCTTCCTCTCCTTCCTTCCTTTCTACTTTCATTTTTTCTCTCTTCTTCCTCTTATTTTCTTTCCATTCTCTTCCCTCCCCATCTTTTTTCTTCCAGCCTCATTTTTCCCATCCTTCCTTTTTTAACTCTTATTCTTTCTGTCTCTTTTTTATTCTCCATTTCTTCCTTCCTTTCTATAACTGTAGCACAGAAAAGTAAAGAGATAACATTTCCAGTGGTAGAAGAGAAATATATGTTCTAAAAGAGCCAAGACTATTCTAAAGGAGAGATGGAGAAAGAGAGAGAGAGAGAGAGAGAATTGAAAAAGGAAATGAAAGATGATAGTGTCCTCACATTTCAAAAACATGGAAGGTATTCTGTTTCTTTCTTTCTTTCTTTTCTTTTTTTTTTTTGTCGGTCGTGGGGCTTGAACTCTGGGCCTGGGTGCTATCCCTCAGTTCTTCAGCTCAAGGCTAGCACTCTACCCCTTGAGAGCTACAGCACCACTTCCTGGAAGGTATTCTGTAATTATACATGGTGATTTTTTTTGCAAGAAGACCACAATATAGTTTATGGTTACTGTTTGTAACCATAAAGCCAGTAAGGAATAGAGGTGCAGAAATGTTGTGCATGAACGAAGCTTTTTTAGAATTGGCTAGGTGAGAATTGTGGGCAAGAAAGAATTATAGCCTTGATAAAACAATTATGGAGTTAAAGTTAAACTTTATTCAATTAAAGATTTTAGTCCACTCTGTTTCTAGAATTCTTGAGAATGCTGCTATAGAGAGCATTTGGGGTTGCACCCTATCCACATGAAATTCTAATATTATCTAGGTAGATTTATTAGACATTGGATCAAGAGAAATTCTATTATTTCTTAGAACTCGCCACCATTTGGCACTGAGACCTATTGGTATAAGCCAGGAGGATGCTGAGAAAATTCCCTTCTTTTAAAGATGATAGCCTGAATTTTACTCACATCACAGAAAAAAAAATACTGGATTCTGACATAGCAAAGTAACTCTTGGATTTAAAATTTTAATTTGGCTGTTTCTCTAGCAATGAATAATACCCTCCCCCCAACTAGTGTGTGCAAGCATATGGTAATGTCTCACACCAGTTTTCAGTCTCTCACAGACTGTGAGAGTTAATAGCAATGAAAACAGCTCCTCGGTGCTTTTAAGGGTTTTCCTAATGTCTTTTTTCTCTTTTTTCTTTTTCTTTTTTTCTCTTTTCTTTTTTAAAATTTAATTTTATTGTCAAGGTGAGGTACAGAGGGGTTACAGTTACATCCATAAGGTAGTGAGGACATTTCTTGTCAAACTTGTTACCCCCTCCCTCATTTTCTCCTACTTGCCCTTCGCCCTATCCCTCCCCCAAGCTGTACAGATCATTTCCAACACAGTGTCTTGTGAGTATCCCTATTGCATTGTTTCGCCCTTTGTCTTTAGTCTCACCATTTTGTTGTTCTCCTTTCCTTCCCTAATTCAGATAAACATATATACAATACCCAGAGTACCAAAACCAAATACAGTGACAACAGGGAATAAACCATAGGAAACAAAACACACATAAAAAGAGTATTTGATTAGCATTATATGTGCTTCAGGGGATAGAGTTATTCTCCTTTGCAGGTGTGGAAACAGGCCTAGGTTAGTTTATCCCTCGGCCCAGTGTCGCATTGTGAGTCAGTGGTGTTAGAACCCTACGTCCAGGAGGCAGCTGTCAGATGCAGAGCCCAAATTATTCCAGGCTGGTACTGTGACCTGGTGTTGTTCATCCCCTCTCAAGAGTAAAAATAACATGCTTTAAGCCACAAAGACCCGTATGTGCTTATCTTCAGAGATAACATGCAATGAGACCAAAGCACATGTGAGTGATTGCATAGCCAGGGAATGGATGTGGGCCGAGCAAGACAGAAGACAGAAGGAAATCCAGCTGAGGCTTTAATTTGGAGAGGGAGCAAGGATGCTGTTAGGGATCTGAGCTGAGAAGGTTGCTGGATCATCTGCACATTTTAAAAGACAGATGGAGAAAAGCGGCCCAGTGTTTTCTAGGTTGATATGTGTGGGATCATTTGAACAGACACTAAGATCTCCCTGGCCTCCAAACTGTGCCATCTCCTCTCAACTGCATGGCAGTCTCTATTATCTTGTGCCAATCTGGGGCTATGTCTGCAAAAGAAGAGACACTACCTTTACTAGACATGCTCCAGACTGCTTCTAACCTAAGTGTGGTATCACTCATGGCCCACATCTTGGTGTGGGGGAGGGTGTGTGTGGAGGTGCTGAAAGACTGCTCTACCAAGGCTGTCTGTCTACTACTCTAAGATAAAACCAAGCAGGACAAGTCATGTTCCTCTGAGTGCAGAACTGCTGAACTATCAAGTAGCCCCTTTTTCAGCACTACATCTAGAGTGCTTACAGACTAGTACCAAGTGCTGTTCAGAGAACATTGCACATAGCCATTTAATCTTCATAAACGTAAGACCTGAGTTATTATGATCCCCATTGCAGTAAAGTAGAAGCAGCTTAACTTTCTCAAAATTATAAGCGTGTGCTGGAGAATTCAAGATTCCAAAACAAATAGTCTCTTCCAAAAATTTGTGATAATAACATGAGCTAAAAACCAACCACCAAGTACAACTAGAGAAATGAATTCAAGAATCCACATTTTGAGACCTACTTTCATTGAGGGTAGGTAGATATCTTAAATGACAGCAGGGATTTTTGTTAAAATTTGATTTCCAGATAAGCAACTTACCTTAAACGAATAAGCACAAGATACACAGTATTTAGTGGATATTTATCTCTTTTCAGAAAGTGTTGTTCAACCTGAGACTCAGATACTCAGATTTAATGTTCTGTATTTATTCTGATAGCCCTAATTCCAGCTACCATTACCACCTGGCTGATGCTTTTGCAATAGAGCAGTCAGAGTACACTTGCTATAATTGGGCTTTTTCCGTGGTATTGGCCAATTAAGATGGGAAAGGCTGAATAAATTAAACCTTGTAGGGTTTTATAAAAGCCTAAATTGTGAACGTTTAGGAACTCCCAATGTCTCCTTGCTTTCTTCCCCAATAAGTTCCTAAGAGATGATTAGTGTTCCTTCTCAGCTACCTTCTCACATGTATTGCCCTTAAAACATATTTATCCATAGCCAAAGTGTCAGTATATCAGCCCTCTCTCCTTATTCAGCTGCTAGCAATGTCCAAACTCTCACTCTTATGAATTTGCTGTCAACCATTATAATATGCAGTTGTGCATGTAGCTAATTTTGATCTTTTCTGGAATAAGACTCTCCTAGGTCAACTTCCTGCCGTGTATAATGTTCCTTGGTTATTAAGCCACTGCAGATTTTTACTCTTCTCACAAGTTGTTGGGTTCTAAATTCTACTTGGCTAAGGACACATTACTTGTGGCCCTACCAGCAAGAACTCTAACAGGTTGGATTGGAATGAAGCCTACCCCAATGCCATCATTTGGAGGAGGGCTTAATTTACCAAAATTGGTTTTGTCACTTTTCACTTTTATCCCAAGGCCACTAAAGGTTCCTACAGTCCAACCTGTATAGCAAGCACATAGGTAGGAGAAAGGAAGTGAAGGATGGAAGAGGCTATTATTTGTGGAGAGCTGGGTTGACATTTAAGTCTAGACAGGTAATGACAATTAGGGGGAAATATTCTGGGATGTACCACTTGTGAAACAATTTGTAGAGAAAAGGTATGTGATCTTCTCACTTCTGAGGTGATTTGGGCCATGACTAAGAATCTTGGTAAGAGCCACTGTTGTGTCAGCTCTTGTAGAGTTTGGCTCCTGGTCTGGAGCCAACAGATCTGCACATTTAAAAGCTTCATCCTGAAATTCTTTCTTTCTTTTTAGAGGAACAGGGGCAATGGAATTGCAGAAATGGAAGATTAGTTTTCTGTCACATCTACAACCTCTCCAAGTTGGCTAATTAAATTATACCTTCCAACAGAGAAGGCAAACACAATTTCAGGTTCTAATCTCTCAGTAATCAAGCATTCTATTATTAATGTTCCCTTCCTTTTGCTGGGCTTAATTGCTTATTGTACTACATGTGGCATTGATTAGCAGTAGGAAGAATGTGTTCTGTTTTGTTGGCTTGTGAGAAAAGGGGCTATAAAAAGTTATCGAATCCGAAAGCAAGCTCTATCCAGCTGTGATGTGATGGGCGGGGCCAAAGGGGGAAGAAGGGGTTTCATGCCTGAGGAAGCAAAGCCAGCCAGCTTGATCAGCTTGAAATAACAACATAAAGTTCTATATTTCCCTTCAAAGAAGCATCCTGACCAATCAGGTCCCAAAATCTACAGGCAGCTTTCCACATCAATGATTTGCACAGACCTTTACAATTCATTAAATACTATTCTTTAAATGTTTTATTGCAAAGATGTACAGAGGGGTTACAGTTACATGAGTAAGGTAGTGAGTACACTTCTTGTTGAGCATTTTTATCCCCTCCTTTGTTGTTCTCACACTACCCCTCCCCTCTGTCACCTCCTTCACTCCTCCCCCCTCCCTAAGTTGTAAAGTTTATTTCCAATATAGTGTTTTGTGGGTATAATTGTTGCAATGGGTCAGCCTGTATCCCCTCCTCCAATTAGATAAATGTATGTACAAGATACACTGTACCAAAATCAAGTGTAATGACAGCAGGGGAAGAACATACAAAGATACAAAGAAAACAAAGGAATCACCCAGTACATTCTACCATTTTTTGCAATTATCTATTTGATTTATGTGGATGATAAATCTTTGAGCTAAACATATTTACTCAGATTTTTACATATGAAAGGTCTGAAGTTTAGGAAGATTCCTGACCTTAGTCAGATAACATAGCTACCATGATGAAGGTAGGATTTGAAACCAGTAATTTCAAGCCTTGTGCTCTATTATCCATTTTCCAAACAATAATGCCTAACACAATGCAATGTATTAAATACTTATTGGGCAAGTGCCACTTTTCATCATATAAGCTAGGTGATATGAAACAATAACAAACATTAAAATACTGATAGATTCAGACAACTACAACCAGACACTTTTGACTGTGACATGTTGTTTTACAGATTCAAGTTACTATGGAATAAAGGAGAGAAAAGATACTTTGCAAAGAACAGCCTTCAGAGGAGAGCATATTTCCAATGTCTTTAGAGAGATAGAACATATTGTGACCATGAGGACATGAGGGAGGAGACAGAACTCCAGAAGCGAAATAATAGAGACAAACTTGTGGGTAGGAAAGATGTTTATGTTGAAGAAAACGTATGTTCTTACAATAATAGGATTGTAAACTATGACAAAGATTAAAAGCAAGTTGGGTTTCATGGAAGGGCTCTAAAAGTAAAAACTATTTCTCCAGAAATATAAGTGACACAAGAAGTAGACAATTATTTTTCTTTGTTTAATAAGAGAGCTACATTACAGGAAGGAATGGGAGAACACTAGGGCTCCTTGGCACAATCCAAAATTCTCTTAATAAAGACCCAGAAACACAACAAATCAAAGAAAGGTTGGACAAATGGGATTGCATGAAACTGCAGAGCTTCTGCATGGCAAAGGACATAGCTACCAAGATCAGTAGAAAGCTCACAGATTGGGAGAAGATTTTCATTAGTCATACAACAGACAAAAGTCTCATATCTAAAATATACTTGGAACTCAAAAAATCAAATCCCCCAAAAACAAACCCTCAAAGAAACAACCACCCCATTAATTTGTGCGCTACAGACTTAGAGACTTCTCTGAAGAGGAAATAAGAATGACCAATAGACACATGAAGAAATGCTCTACTTCTCTGGCTATAAAAGAAATGCTAATCCAAACAATGTTGAGATTCCATCTCATCCCAATTAGAATGGCTGTAATCAAGAAATCTATTAGCAACAGATGCTAGAGGGGATGTGGCCAAAAGGGAACCCTACTGCACTGTTGGTGGGAGTGTAAACTTGTTCAACTACTTTGGAAAGCAGTATGGAGGTTCCTCAAAAGACTCCACACAGAGCTCCCTTACGACCCAGCAATCCCACATCTGGACATTTACCAAAATGACCACAAACAAGTCATACTAAAAGCTACCAGCACAACTATGTTTATTGCAACATTATTCACCATAGATAAGATATGAGATGGTTTCATAACTTAGTAGATGAATAGATCAAGAAAATGTGAATTCTATGCTTCTACCAGAAAGAATGAAACCATCCGTTTGCAAGGAAATGGAAGACTTGGAAAAAATCATATTAAGTGAAGTAGCAATCCCAAAGAAACATAGGTCCCATGGTCTCCCTTATTTGTAATAATTAGTATACATCTAGGATTATCTTAGCAGATGAGCAGAATAGCTTAATAGCTATATACATATGATTATATCAGATGATGGTAAGCGAAATGAACTCCAAGATATGGACACAAGAGGTTTTCCTTTGTTGTTGTTTTTCTCAATGTACTACACGATTTCTTTTTTCTTTTGCATTTTCCCCTATGGTTTATGCCCTGCTGTTACTGTGTTCAGTTTTGTTACCCTTGGTATTGTATATATATTTATCTGAACTAAGGAAGGGAAGGAGAGCAACAACATGGTGAGAGAAAGGACAAAGGCGGAATCTATGCAACAGAGATACTCACAAGACAATATTGGAAATGATCTGTACAACTTTGAGGGGGGGAATTGGTGGAGGGAGGGAAAGAGGGAGAAAAATGAGGGAAGGGGTAACAAGGTAGACAAGAAATGTAATCACTACCTTACCTATGTAGCTGTCACCCCTCTGTACATAAATTTTAAAATAAAATTTAAAAAAGAAGAAGAAGAAGAAGAGAGCTACTAAATACTAGTGTTGGTAACTGAGACTTGTTACTAATAGCATGACTTCATGGTTGGACAAAAGCCTTCTATCAAGAATGTGTAATGCAACCACAGAAATCCAACCTAAGGGGTAAAAATTGCATAGCCACTATCATCCTTGGACAGAATTTGCATTCTAAGATTTGTTTTGGAATGTGCTGGTCCTAGGGTTTGAACTAAGGGCCTAGGCACTATACCTCAACTTTTTTGATTTAACACTACAGCTCTATCACTTGACCCAGAGTTCCATTCTGGGTTTGTGGTGGTTAATTAGAGCTACGTGCCTCACAGATAGCCTGCTTGGGTTGGTTTCCAACAGTGATCCCTAGAGCTAACCTTTGGAATAGCTAGGATTACAAATATGAGCCTCTAGCACCTGGCTCATTCTAAGATTTTGACCAGATAATCTCTTAGTTACTTGCAGCTCCAGGACTCAGTTCTATAATTCTATAAACTCAGTGAGCTTTTGGGAAATCAAAGTTAATTAATCCACTTGGCTTTTGAAATAAAATAACTTCTAAATGCTCATTGAGTCTGTGCTGGAGAAAAAGAACATTAAAACCAAGGGGACAATCTCAATCCAGACGTTCCATTCATTGTGGCCCAGCATGACACATTTTCCTGGGCCATCTGTGTCCCTCTCTTTCTCAGTGATTCACCTGCTAGATTGAGTGTTTTATATTTTTTTAATTTTGGGCAAATGGGCGAGTCAGTAGAGAGCAGTATCTATTTCCAGCTTCCATTTCCAGTCCCCTGTAGCTCTTTTTTAGATATCCTTATTTCAAATATCAAATATCAGTTATTGGAGGAAAATAGGTGGGGCTGAGAACTAAAGATCAGGAGGTTCCAGGCTACCTTAATTTTCCTCTTGGGTTCTTAGAGGCTAGTATGGTTAGACTGGACTCTGCATGGTTGAATATTCTATGTTTAATGTTTAAATGTTCACTTATTTCTCCTAGTCACTTTCCTAAGTACTGTGCAGGAACATAGCTAATGAGAAGTAGCATGAAATGTGGGTTAAATGCATAGACAAGTGAGTCTAGACTGTTTAAATTATAACTCTCTGCAATATTGTTTTCCTTTTATTTTGTTGTTGTTATTGTGATGGCCATTGAACCCAGAACTTTGAGCATGCTAAGTACATGCTTTACACACCTTCTCATGGAGAATCATGAAGAAAGAGAAGGTGGCACTTCCAAAGTAATCTGGGCTGTGCAGGGCATGTGGAGAGCTCACTGTCAGGAGAGTCCTTTATCCCCAGCTCTCATCCACTGTGGTAGCAAAGCAAAGGACCAGTAGTTAGGCTAACATAGTTTACATTCCTACAGTAACTGCAGCATTTGAATAGAGACAGACAGACCAAAAGACAGTGAGGAAGGAAGGAAGGGAGGGAGGAAGGGAGGGAGGAAGGAAGGAAGGAAGGCAAGCAGGGAGGAAGGAAGGCAGGCAGGCAGGCAAAGCAGGCAGGGAGGAAGGAAGGAAGGAAGGAAGGAA
>NW_012267236.1:16472566-16482856 GCF_000151885.1 Dipodomys ordii
GAGGGAGGGAGGGAGGGAGAGAGGAAGAAAGTGAGGAAGTGAAGAAGGAAGGGAGGGAGGGAAGAAGGAAGGGAGGGAGGGAGGGAGGTAGAAAAAAAGAAAGAAGAGAGATAAAGAGTGTGGGGAGGGAAGGAGGGAAAGAGGGGGGGATGGAATGAAGGAAAGGGAAAGGAAAGGGAGGTGAGGAAAAGTTAGGGAAGGAAAGCAAAAGAAGGAAAGGGAAGGAAAAGAAGAAAAAGGAAGAGGAGAGGGAGGATGGAAAGAAGGCAGAGAGAGAGAGAGAGCAGGAAAGCAGAAGAGCAACTACATAAGAAGTGAGTGTTATAAAAAGCCAAGTTTAAGTTGCTAGAGTCCGGGTCACAGCCCAGTCAATGCATCAGTTTGCTGATCCTTCCTGGCTTGCAGGAAGGGACAAAGGAACTCTGCCAATTGTGGCACTTGTGCTACAGCTCCTAGCACCACCCCCACCCTCTGTCTCCTTCTCATCTTATGAGTGCAATTCTACTTTCATTCCTCATTGTGTATGGCCCCATAGTGTGCATTCACATGCTTTACAGTAGAGAGGAGAGGAGCAGCTGCCAGGTACTGGGTGCGCACTGCTCACCGAGCCCTGGAGACATGATGTAATTCTCAGGAAAAATGTTATTTTTCATAACTGAGTATGTGAGAAATGGCACATGACATTCTGTGAATTGCTCAGAACAAATTATATCAAAGGCTGGTTCCCAGCATATTTCTATGAATCCAAAAGCCAAATCATTAAGTGGGCGAACTGTATCTATAATATAATGCATACATAAATACAAATATTTCCTGACATTTATTTTGGAGCTGGTGACGTCCTCAGGGAATTCAATAAAGGAGCCAAGTAAAGAAACAGCACACACAGGACTATGAAAACAGAAATGGCTTTCAGGATGGTTCTCAATGTGCAGGACTGGGATTTAAAGGCCTAGGCTGATAGCACGACTCAAACCTCTATTCTCGCTTTCCTGCCATTCATCTTGGTGGACCTGGGAACGTGACCTGAGCTTATTTAAACACTGATGTCTCATCTGCAACACATGGAAACTAATTCTCGCACGTTACAGACATGGGCTTGATTATTTAGTATTTTCATTCTTCTACAAAGAGTAGCGACATGTGCTATAAGTCTTCCCAATGTTTATTCCTATTTTTCACAGTTTAGCAGTATGATTGTTTATTTCAGGGATTAACAAAATGATCAAATAATTCTCCTTGAAATATAGGAATCATTTCCCAAGCACTGCTTCTGTGCAACTGGGACTTTCTCTCTCCAAGCTGTGAAGTTTCACACAATGTCTTCTGCAAATCACTGCTGACTTGGACAGCAGACCTATTTTTCTGTGGGCGTTAACAAGCGCCTTTCTCAGAGAATTTGCTAGAAGAGAATTATGTCTCTCACATTCCTTCTCCCTGGTAATCTTTGTAGTCAGTCCTGTTTCAGATCTGTGGAGGTTTCTGGGTGCTCTGAGACTATTTTCATTCTCACTTTTGGAAGAAAAAAAATGATTTAAATTTTCTGCTTTCAAAAATTGAAGTCACTGTGGGATTTCTCTGTAGGGAACCTGTGAGAAGAGGTTCTGTAATTCTTTGGGCCTGCACAGTGGATTCACAGAGCTATGAAGCAATAAATCACCTTAGAAATGGACAGGAAATAAAAGATGAGTTCACCAAGAAACCTGCCCTGAGTGGAATTAAAATCAGAATCAAAATCAGTCTCTCTCTCTCTCTCTCTCTCTCTCTCTCTCTCTCTCCCCCTCCCAATCTTTCTCTGTCTCTCTGTCATCTCCCTCTGTCTTGCTCTGACTTAGTCTTTCTCCCCTTTCTCTGTTTTCTCTTAATATGTTTCTCTAGAGATAGGTTAGAAAGTAATCAAATCTGAACCTGGTGTCCAGTGCTTCTTGTACCATAATCTTGCTCTTTTTTTTTCTTTTTTAAGCCCACAGGTATGAGAGAAATATTTTAATTTATTATCTTTAAGTAGTTGTACCAAGGGGGTCCCACTCAGCAAGCAGTTTATGAATATAATGCATCATTTTCAATGTCACTCCTTTTATCATTTTCCCTTATCTCTCCTAATTTCACCCAGGTAGCTCTTGTTTATTTTGATGATGCTTTAGTTCTAGAAACAGTGACCAAGTATTTCACTAGCTTTTGTTCTTAATTATTACTATCCATCTACCTGACAGATTATCTTCTATTGGATTAGTTTCACTGGCAGCGAGTATCTGTGCCAGACAGAAGAATTCAGTGCATGTATTAGGTGTTAGCTCCCTTGAAGATTTCACACTCTTGTATAATCTTATCATTGCGTATTTTCCAACCTGGTTCACATTTGTTTGTCAAGTAAGCCTCAGGTTAAGAATATAAGTGGGCAAGATGAATTTTTCTGCAATGCTGAATCTCTTAGCGGCTTAAAAGAATTTTGAGCAGATTGGCTCAGATTCCCCATTGTTCATCAGACCACCTAATTTTATTTTTTGGACTGTGATGGGGCTTGAACTCGGCCTGGGCTCTGTCCCTCAGCTCTTCAGCTCAAGGCTAGCACTCTACCACTTGAGTCACAGCTCCACTTCTGGCTTTTTCTGCTTATGTGGTACTGAGGAATCAAACCCAGGGCCTCATGCATGCAAGGCAAGCACTCTACCACTGAGTCACCTTCCCAGCCTGCAACTCTGCTTTTCATTTTAGCATTCCCATTGGTTGCCAGCTTCCTTCCTCTAAATCCCTTTAATAGTAGAATTCCAGTGATGCAGTCCTAAGGATGCCATATGACTGGCAACTTTACCAGCAGCAGCTTCTCTGGGTGGGTCTGCTTCATAAGCAAGGGGGATGGGTGTCCTTCTATGATGTCCTTCTAGAAACTGAGACATCTGTGCCTTGATGGCCCTAGACAGGCCAAACCTCATCTTCACCCAACAGCCATAGGTGGAGGCTAGCAGGGAAAACATATAGTAATAGTAATACCCTGGCATCTTTTTCTATCTGATTGGCAAGGCCAGCCTTATATTGTATCATGACTCCATTAAGATTTGGTTCTGATGTTGAGCCTCTATTCTCTTTTATTTTGTTAATAAACAGACTGATTTTATTATTAAATCAATCAATACCAGTGCACTTATACTAAAGAAAGGCATTTTGCTCATGAGTCATGCCACACATACTACATCTGTCTTAGATCTTGAGGTTTGTTGTACCACAAAAAATAATGCATGGTGTTCATAAACTGCTTTGTTACATGGCAACTCCTTTGTACAGATATTAAAAGATAGTTTTTAAAAATAAATAATAAATAAATAAAATCCACACTAGCAATCACAAAAATAAATGCTGTGACTTGCACCAGAATTTAGTTAATTAACATTTGGATCTGTGAACTTGAGTTCAAAGCTTACCCTCTTTGATGTTGATACACTCTGTCCAAACAGTTGAAGGCTTAATAGAACAAAAACTCCAGGTCTGTGAGCAAGAGGGAATTCTCCATTTCATTGCCATTAGACTATCCTAGACCACGGGCTCTCCTAGGTCTTCCCTTTGCTACAGAGTTTTGAACTGTCAGCTTTCATAACCACATGAACTACTGACCTCGATAACTCCCCCCCACACATACCCTTAATTAACTTGGAGGAAACTGGCTTAACATGGGGATCTTACTGGAAACTCTAGGCTTGGTCTGAGACAGAAAATGAAGTTTTTCTTGACTTAGAGAGTACTGAAGAATTTGCAGCTCAACATACCTAAAATTTTAATTGACTCAACTTTATTGCAAAAGGTTTCATGAACAGTAAGCCTTTCCTAGCAGTTAACTTTTAAAAAGGTAAGGGATTCCCCACAGGTGGTATAAGTGTTATGAGGTCAGAATCAATGTCAATTTTGTTCTGAGCCTAAAATAGGACAGGTGCTTGTGGATATTGACCTGAATCTTTTGGGAGGATTTGGGTTGAACAATGGTTTTAACTGCTTAATTTTTGAAGAGCAATATTAAGAAATAAAATGTAATTCCTTCTTATGGATTAAACGCTGAAAAGAAAACCCCTCTCGTGGGGCCTCCTTCGGCAGGAAAGTGCACTAGCTACTTTGACCCCAGTTAAAAATAGAATTCACCCTACTGGCCTCATGCAACCCTTTCATTCCACCCCAGCCCTAGCTCCGGTCAAGTGCTCCAGGGGTAACCTTAATGCTTCTGAAAGATTCAGAACTAGAATGTCTGGTGTGCAATGAGGAGTCCTTTGTAGTATGGTGAGGTTTTTCTGGCTTTCCAAATGTGCTTCTAGTTCATTTTTAATATTTTTATTGTAAAGATACTGTACAGAGGGTTTACAGCTACATGAGTAATGTGTACATTTCCTATCTAGTTCATTTTTTTTATTAACAAGTTTTTTTATTGTGAAAATACCATACAGAGGGCTTACAATTACATGAGCAAGGTAATGAGTACATTTCTTATCAAGCATTGTTGCTTCCTCCTGTTTTCCCTTCCCATCCCTGCCCTCCCATCTCCACGACTACACCCCCCCCACCACGCCACAAAAGTTGTGAAGTTCGATTTTCCACATAGCATTGTGTACATCTCATTGTTGCAATGGGTCCACCTGTATCCCTATTTAAACAATTTGATTTTTTCCTTTCCCATCCCCAAATTATACCAACATCAAATACAGTGAAAACAGGGGTTATATCATGGGGGAGGGACATGCAAAGCAACAAAAAAATCACCTTATAAATACATTAGAAACAATAGCAAGAAAGAAAAACCACTCAGGTCCTTATCTTTGGGTTCATTTCGCCTAACATCAACTTATCTTAGCTCATTTTTATCTAATGGTGGGTGAACTCACAAATGTGGCCTTGTCCAGGGTCTTCCTCAGATGAGGTCATATGTAGAGTGTAGGAAACCGGGACAGGTCTCTCAGGCAGCACCAGAAAGCCTTAAACAGCATGAGGCAAAATAAAATTACATTTTGAAAGCCAGGAAACCAGAAGTCAAGTTGTCCTCTCTAGCAAGTGATAAAATGGAAAGGTACTCATCTGTGAAATCACAAGAGCTGAAGACTGCTGTTCCTGACATTTCATTTCTGGTTTTGGCAAACAAGAGTTTGTTACCAGGAAATCACTAAAGAGGAGGTTGGGCCTGGGATGTTTCAGATGAGTCCAAGTCACTGAAACCAGCTTCAGGTACTGTAAGCCAGATGTATTTTCCTTCACACAGTTAATCCCTCAGGTAATACATGGTTCCAAAGCACCCTGTAATCCATCACCCTTCTTCATCTCTCCAGAAATGTTTTATTCTGTTCCTCTCTATTTCCAGATAAAGAATGTGATCAATGTCTTAGAGAAAACAGGTTAAACATCTTAGGAAGTTCCAGCCTCATACTCATCTCTAAGCTAGATTATTGGCAGACAGATCAGGGTGGCACACTACTTACTGGTAGGAAGATTATCCTTGGTGACTAGTCAGGAGGGTCACCCTCCCCTAAACTGTCTAGTCTCATACCATCCTCAGCCACAACAATTCTCAGTTCTAGCTTCTTACTTGTATTCACAGTCTGATACAAAGCCTGCATCAGTTACTTGGTAATACACACCTAACCCATGGCCTGCTAGCTCTATCTCATGCCAGTGAGATGAGTAGCCCCAGTCTTGTATTCCAGGGCTCAAGTGTTTTGCTTGATGACCTTCCTCGTCATACTCCAGCTTTCATGCTCTCTGCGTGGCCTTTGTCAGCTCTTCATGAGCACCAAGGATTTGATTCCTAGAATCAAAATGCTAATTCACAGGCCAGGATGTCTCTTCCTATAGGCAGATCACCCATGTCCCAGTACCACTGCCAGTTGGTATCTCTTATTCCTGATGTAGCTTCTGAGCCTGACAGTTTCCTTTGACCACCAGCATTCCCTCAATACACATTCCATCCAGATAAGCAGTGAGAACCCCATATTCAACTGGACTAGCTTCCCTTCCTTCTCTAATATCTAGGGATGATACTGGGTAGCAATGCAAGATCCTCTCTATCCTCCATCTCCTCCTACAATCTAGAGATTAAATTCATAGTACAGTAGATATCCCTATACTAATTTCACGTGATTTACAAGTATTTAACTCATATATCTACCTGAGTTTTATTTGTATGGAAGCTGTAAAACCAACAACAAAATGATTTTTCAAGATTATTTCCACTATGGTAATAACAGCTCTTGAATTAAGATTAGTATCTTTTAAAATATGTACAAGTTGAGCACCGATGACTTATATATGTATTCTTAGCTACTCAGGAGGGCGGAGACCTGATGATCATGGTTCAAAGCTGGCCTGGAATGGAAATCAGTGAGATTCTTATCTCCAATTAACTACCAAAAAAGTCAGAAGGAAAACTGTGGCTGAAGTGGTAGAGTGTCTTTATTTCCCTTGAGCAAAAATGCTTAAGGACCATGCCCAAGCATTGAGTTTAAGACTCAGGATGGGTATCAAAAATATGTATAACAATCTACTTTTTTGGGGGGGGGTCCAGTCATGGGGCCTGAACTCTGGGTCTGGGTGCTGTCCCTCAGCTCTTCAGCTCAAGGCTAGCGCTCTACCACTTAAGCCACAGCACCACTTCCGGCTTTTTTCTTTTTGCTTATGTGGTGCTGAGGGATCGAACCCAGGGCCTCAGGCATGCAAGGAAAGTGCTCTACCTTCCCAATATACTTTTTTTTAGTTAAGAGGTTTTATTTCGCCATGTCCATGCAAGCATACACAGTACGTAAATGAGACTCACCTGCTCCCTAACTCTCTCTCATGTTTCTCCCTCGCTTCCCAAACAAGCTTCATTGTTCTATTTTCATATAGGTATATAAAGTTTTTGGCCATATTCTGCCCTCTTTACCTTCCCCATTTACCTTCTCCCCTCTCATGGATACCCCCACTCCAATGTTTCACCTTTTTAAAAAAAAATTTATTGTCAGTCTACTTATTTTTATGTAAATATCTGCTGGCATCATTTTAGTTTAACAGGAATGATTTGATCCTGACCTGATTCTGTTCTTAGTTCCGTTTGATGATACTAAGATCTCTTTAATCTAAGAATTTTGTTTCTTAGGATGTGTTAGAAAACATGCATCATTTGAACAGAAATTATTTTATGCAGTTGGTTCTCTAAACAAAATGAGATCCCAATATGAAATTTCTGCTCCAATGATTTTAAAACACTGAAAGGAGAATATAAGTTTTAATGTAAGCTGAAAGGAAATTGAATTTTACCCAAGAACGATGCAGCACGGATATTAGGAATAAATTAACTACCTAAGGAAATATGTCCCCAACCTTCACAGGATGATCCTAGCTAAGAGTAGTGTCAGAATTACATTGAGATCATTAGCACAGAGAAACTGCATGATTCTTTGCTTTCTCTTACCTTCTAGAAAAGGCTGCATGCCAATGTGGATCATATGACCCAAAATACCTGTCTCTGGGTCTGAAGTAAGAATAGACCCATCACCTCAGTTCAGTAAAGAACTAACACATTTGCTGATCCTTGCTCTGGATTGAAGCTCTTTTCTTCCCAAGCATGTTGGTGATTTTATCCCCTAAGACTTGTATACTGTACTCCTTCTAGATACTTTCCTACTGGCAACTAAGGAGATAATAACCAGAATATCTAAAAAGAGAGAGAAAGCATAGGAAACAGACAGGAATAAAGGTAGAAAGAGCAACTAACTTTAAGGCAACAGTCCAGAATCCTGGTAAGTTCTCACTGATAGTACTTAAGAATTTTTTAATTTAAATAATTTATGAAAGTGGTTTTTTTTGTTTTTTTTTGTTGATTGGTTTGTTCTCTACAGAGGTTGATATACAAAAACAAACTTCTTTCTGGACACAATGGCTCAAACCCAGCTATTTGGAAGAGGGAGATCAACGGATTGCTGGTCAAGGGTAGACCAGGCACAAAGAAGTTTGTGAGACTCCATCTGAACCAATGCACAAGTGTGGCACCTGTGATCCCAGTAGCATTGTGAAGCACAAATAGGAGGATCACAGTCCAGGCCAGCCCATGCAGGAAGTGAGAGTCTATCTCAAAACTAACCAGCATAAAAAGAGGCCAGAGGTGTGACTCAATGGTAAAGTATCTGTCATGAAAAAAATGAGACCTTGAGTTTAATCCCTAGTATTGGGGAACAAAAAAGGAATAGCCTTCGTGGCATATAGACCTAAGAAACAATAATCAAGACACATGGAAATGGCACAAAGATAAGCATCAATAAACAGAATAGAATTAAACTTTTGCATGTGAGAAATAAACTGTTGCATTTACAGTCAATTAATTATTAAACATCAGACAATTCAATAGAGGAAAGGTAGTATTTTTTTTTCATCAAATACTGTTTGGGCAGAAAACACTTTTGCATTTCTATTATACCAGGCACAAAAATTAACTCAAAGATGTATATTTAAGAGCTAAAACTATAACAATTCCAGGAGAAAATATATGAATAAATATTTTTGAACCTCAACTAGGTAATCATTTCTTAAATATAACATTAAAGGCACAGGAGTTTAAGGGAAAATACATTTTACCTCACAAAATGAAAACTTTTTATTCTCTAAAAGACATAAATAATAATAGTAAGAGATAGCCCTCAGAGTAGGAGAAAACATTTTCAAATAATGTATTTGTTAATAGGTTGTAATCCAAGATACATCATAATGCTTTCCAAACAAAACTAATAAAACACCCCAATTAATAAGAGGGAAAGGGAGTCATGTATTGATGGCTCATGTCTTTCATCCTACTCAGGAGGCTGAGATGTGAGGACTAGAGTTGGAAGCCAGTATGGGCATGAAAGTCAATGAGACTCTTATCTACAATTAAATACCAAAAAACCAGAAGTAGGACTGTGGCTCAAGTGGTATAGTGCTGGCATTGAGCTTAAAAGCTAAAGGACAATGCCCAGACCTCGAGTCAAAACCCCAGAACCAGCACAAAAACAAACAACATAAATCTATACAAAACTTTTATTGATATTCATAGTGTCATTACTAACAATAGACCAAGATGAAAACAATTTGAATTATTATATACAGTACACATGAATGTATATATAAAATGTGGTACATATATCTATACAAAGAAATATTGTTTGACAATTAAAATAAGTTATTGATAAATTCTACAAAAGAGCTGAACTTTGAATGCACACTAAGTGAAGGAACCTAGATATGAAAGACCACATAAAATATAAATCTATCAGAATGCAATGTGCAGAATAGGCAAATTATAGAGAGAGAAACTGGATTTCTGGCTCTCTTGGGTGTCGGGGATAGTTGGTCAATAATAAAGAATAGTTGCTAAGGAATATACATTTCTTTAGGTAGTGATTAAAGTATTCTAAAATGAGCAGTAGAAGGTTCATAAGAATTTGAATACATTAACAAGATCATTAAATTGTAAATATTAAGTGATTAAGATGTATAGTATATAAATTTTTATCTCCAAAACAAAGGAGGTAGTAACACTATTGATAGGAAATGTATTCATTACCTTATTCATGTAACTGCAAGCCATTTGTACAGTATCTTTATAAATATATATCTATATATATCTGTATATATATATATATTTCCATATATATATAAGAGAAAGAACATTTATTTCTTTTTTAATTTTTATTTTTTTATTGTGAAAAAACTGTACAAAGGGGTAACAATTACATGGGCAAGATAATGAGTACATTTCTTATCAAGCATTGTAGCCTCCTCCTTTGGTCCCCTTCCCAACCCTTCCAAGCCTCCCCCCACCAACCCAATCCTACCCCCACACCACCAACAAAGTTGTAAAGTTCATTTTCGACATGAAAACCTGTACTTCTCATTGTTACAATGGGTCCACCTGTATCCTTATTTAAACGACTTGTTTTTCCCCTTCTCCTACACAAATTATACCGACATCAAAAACAGTGAAAGCAGGGGTTATATTGTGGGGGAAGGACACACAAAACAACAAAGAAATAATCATATAAATGCGTTAGAAACAAATGCATGAAAGAAAAAAAACATTTAAACACATATCTTAGGGTTCATTTTCCTAACATCGCCTTATCTGACCTTTTCTGCTTGACTCATACATATACTAACTATTGCAAATGAGGGAAACCATGGGACCTATGTTTCTTTGGGTTTGGGTTATGTCACTTCTTTTTTCCAAGTCTTTCCATTTCCTAACAAATGGGGCAATGTCATTCTTTCTGATGGAGGCATAGAATTCCATTGTGTATATATACCACATTTTCT
>NW_012267236.1:16486581-16501463 GCF_000151885.1 Dipodomys ordii
ATAGTTGTTTGTTTTTAGGGCATGGCATACATCATTCCAGGCTCTTCTTGCTTTGATTGTCTCTGCTGAGAAATCTGAGGTGATTCTAATTGGTTTCCCTTTATAGGTGATTAATCTTTTCTCCTTGAAAGCTTTAAGGATCTTTTCCTTGGTCTGAATTGATCCTGTGGGGATTATAATGTGACAGTGGGATGTCCTATTCTGGTCTGGTCTATTTGGAGTTCTAAAAGCTTCTTGTATCTGAATAGACCTATCTTTTTGCATGTTTGGGAAGTTCTCTGCTAGGATCCTGTTAAACAAATTTCCTAGACAATTAACTTCTGTTTCTAGGTGCTCCTCTACACCCATTACCCTTAGATTAGGCTTTCTTATGGTGTCTTCCAAGTGTTGAATAGATCTATCATATTTCTTTGACTTGTCTTGGATGGTTGTATGTTCTTTCTCTATAATATCTAGGCTGTCTTCAATCCCTGAAATTCGATCTTCTGCATGGTCTAACCTGCTTTCAAGACTTTCTAATTTGTTTTTATTTCATTTCCTTCTAATTGGTCAGCATTGATGGCTTCAAATTATTTGTTGTAGCTTTGTTTTAGATCTTGTATGAACTTCTTTACTTCCTTAATTTATTGTTCAGTGTTTATTCTCAAATCACTTAGTTGACTGGTTATGGTTTCCTTTGACTCCCATTCCTTCTGTTGGGTTCCATTCAGCATTCCCTTCATGGTCTCCCTGACTTCCTTCAGCTCTTTGTTAATGGATCCCATGAATGCCTTTAGTGATCTTTGTGTATTCTCTACCTGGTTTCTCAATTCTTGTATTACTCTTTGCTTAGCTTCCCCCCATTCATGCCATTCCTGTAGTTCTCTTTGAGTGTTCTCAGCATGTTCACACCATTCCTGCCTTTCTCTTTGAGTACTCTCAAGCTGCTCATGCAAATCCTGTATCAATTTTTGAGTAGCTTCCTCACGCTCATGATATTCCTGTATAAACCTTTGGATTGCCTCCTCTCTCTCCCTATCACGCTCATACAGAGTCCTTTGTATGTTTTCAATCTTTTCATTTATCATGTTTGCCAGCAGTGTTTGTAGAACTATTTGGGAACTCTCCTCTGGTTTCTTCATTATCTGTTCTGTCCCCTGATTATCATGAGTGGGAGCTGAGATACCTGGACTTGCCATTTTTCTTGTGTTTTTCCAGCTTACTCTGCCCATTTGGGATGAAAATAACACGAGTTTTGTGCTAGAACACTAACTTAAGGCATGCATCAACCACAGTCTGTATGTGCACAGTCAATAGTCTGCAGATACAATCTAGTTCAACAGATATATCTATTCAACACCAAACAACTATATGTTAATGGGCTACAAACCGCAAAGAAGAATTTGGAAAACCAGAAGTTATTAGGTATAGGGAGAGATGTGGGTAAAAAATAGGAATAGAGTGATGTGGGAAGGCACAGGGAGAGTTAATTTAACTAAGTCCTAATCTCAAAGCAGGAAATAGGTTGGATAGGATGAAAGTAGAGAGAGAGGAAAAAAAGAAGAAAGAGAAAGGGAAAAAAAGACACCAGAAAAAAATAGAAAAGTAAAAATTAAAACTATTATGCAGAATGAAAACATACTATTCAGTGAAGAATGTGAATACAATGAGAGAATGGGAGGGATATAAAGGAGATGTGAAAAACTTAAAAATAATAATACTTAAAATATTATATAGGTATAAAGAGGTAGTACTGCTAATAAGGGATTTAAGTCTCAGAGGTTTTGAATTGAGTAATAAATTTGTGGATTGTGTACACAATGGAGGATAGGATCTAATAGTCAACTACGGGTTTATCTGAGGATGTGCAGAACAACAATTAAGTCACATGAAGGAGAAGAAAAGGTGAAAAGTATAAGAAAGAAAGAAAAAAGATCAGAAGTTCAGTAGAGCTAAACAAAAAACAAAAAGAAATTTCTTTTTAAAAAGAAAGAAAAAAAAAGAAAAATGCACACACACATATACCCGTAAAATAAAAATTATAAGAGGAAAAAAAGTTACTAGAAAACAATTTTTTCAAAAAAGGTAAAAATTAAAAAAGTTTTAGAAAAGAAAAAAATTTTTAATAAAAGGTACAAAAAGAAAAGAAAAAAAGTTCTTTGATTTTTTGGGGGAGGGGTGGGAAAAATCCTGTATTTCCCTTGTGTCCATAACCAGCCTCTTGTTGGAGTCTCTGGTCAGCTTGAGGTCCTGTGGCTTGATTGGTTTCTTAAGTCAGTTTGTTTGAACAGGCAGAAAAATGCTCTGCTTTACCCAGGATTTTGCGATCCTCCTCCCAGGTTAGTTCAATGGGAGGGAGATCTGCTTTGAGTATCACAAAAGAGGGAGATGGCTTTTTCCTTAAGTTTGGAAATGCTGTGATGAGGCTAGGTTCTGGGTAGAGTTGAGGTCTTTCAGCAAACAGTAGCTTTTCCCGGGGGTCAATTTTGTGAGAATCTCACAGAGCCCAGCCTGGAGCCATTCTCAGGGTTTATGTTTACTGAATTTCAATTGATTGTCTAGGCTGCTAAAGGGAGGGGCAGCCTCTGGCTCTGATTACCCAGTGAAGAAAGCCACTCATGGGGCTGCCGCCAGAGTTGAGTGACTTTTCCCTGGGTGGAGCTGAGTCTGGCAGGTCAGTTAGGTTCTTTTGACCTGCTAAATGACTCTAGTTTTCTTCCAAGGCCTGAGTTGGAGCTAGCAGCTCCGCTGAGCTTTGTTGGTAGCTTTGTCTGTATCCAAGATGGAGATCTCCGGTACTTGGGGATGGGTGGCCTTCCCTCCTCTGCTCCCTGAGAAGCAGTGAGGATGCTAGGCTTCTACTAACGCCGAGTCTTGGTTCCTGGGTCGTCTCTGGTCTGCAAAGTGCAGGATGAAGATGTCCGCTCCTTGTTGGTTTTTGCTGGTGTTGAGTAGAATCCGCTCACCTGCCGCGTCTGGCTCCTTCGTCCTGGACTCTCTGTTTTGCAGGTATGGCGACAGTGGCCGCCACCACCACTGCTCCCGCCATGTCCTTGCCTGGATTTTCCCTCTCTGGCCTAACTCTCTGTCCTGTGATGGCACACTTGATGTGATTCTCTGGCTTAGGACTGTTCACTGGAACTCTAACACTGCTTTCTTTCTTTCTTTTTTTTTTATTGTGAACATACTGTACAGAGGGGTTATAATTACATGGGCAAGATAATGAGTATATTTCTTATTAAGCATTGCAGCCTCCTCCTTTGTTTACCCTTCACATCCCTTCCCAGGCTCCTCCCCCACCCCCCCCACCAATCCTCCCCCCCCACCAAAGTTGTAAAATTCGTTTTCGACATGACAACTTGTACTTCTCATTGTTGCAACGGGTCCACCAGTATCCTTAAATGACTTGTTTTTCCCCTTCTCCTCCACAAATTATACCAACATCTACGGCCATACCACTCTGAACACACCCAATCTCATCTAAAACTGCTTTCTATGTGAGAGCTTATTTAGCCTCCAGCTTCTCCTCCGCCATCTTCTTGGAACTGACCCATTAATTTCTTTAGGATGTCAGTAGATCTATGTGTCACGGGTCACAGGCTACCCTACCTCTTAAGCTCATCATGACATGCAGTGCTTTTCGCTGAGATGTTCCCTAAAATCCTTCTGCATTTCCTGCTAGATACTCATATTAAACAAATGTCTTTGTTACTTGGAATGTCTATTTGAGGGCAGTATCTTCAGATTTCTGACAGATGTTGCTATACATTGTACTTATCAACTGTGACAGTCTGATTTCAGATAAATGGCAGGTTCACGAAATAAACTCTTGTGCTATGTCACTATAAATTATAATGTACAAAAACCTCAGTGTGCTCAATAAAGACAAGTAATGGTCACTCATCATGCAGTGATGAGTGGTGGACCAAGGAAGGAAGGAAGGAAGAAAGGAAAGAAGGAAGGGATTAAAGTGCTAAACTCTTCCATTCCTTACTTGTAATACAGCACCATCAGAGGAACTTATGAAACTCCTTCTTAATTGATCTGTACAGGGGCAGAGATCATCAACCTTACATATCGTAAGAGATGCAAACCACTTGGTTGTAATCTAGGCTGTGCATCTATTTTTTTTTTTTTACTTTGGTCCTGGGGCTTGAACTCAGGGCTTGGGCTCTGTTCCTGAACCTCTTGGTGCTCAAGGCTAGCGCTCTACCACTTGAGCCACGGTGCCATTTCCACCTTTTTCTGAGTGGTTTACTGGAGATAAGAGTCTCTGTGAGACTCTGTGAGATCTCAGCCTCCTGAGTAGCTATAAGCCACCAGCACCCAGCTGGGCTGTATGTCTTACAAGGATTTCATTGTTAACTTTTCAGCCTCAGATTCTTTGTCTGCAGAATGAAGATAACAGCTTTCTCCTAGGGTTACAAGCAAAGCAATAAGGTAAATAAAGCAGCTAGAAAAATACCAGTCATCTTTCTTAAGACTATTAGGTATATTTATACACACAAAAAATATTTGGTGTATGTATTAATATATAAATGAAGACAAAGAAAATGGACGTAAAAATTACAGAGAAAATTAGGATTGACTGGCAACCTAATCTTAGAAATGAGATATTTTCTAGTGCTTCTTATGAATTGAGAACCAAATAAGGACAATTATACACTTAGTTCCTTTTCTAAAATAGATTACCTGTCAGGTGCTGGTGGCTTGTGCCTACAATCCTAGCTACTGGAGATTATGAAGGCCTAAATTCAAGCCCCAGTACTGGTACTTGTTAATTAATTTTAAAATAAATTACCTAACAAAAAGAAATTCGCATTCACTTCTCCTGTTATGTGTATCCTAACTCAAAGATTGGTTGGTGTCTTAACCAATCAGAAAGCTGAGGTAGTCCTCTCGGCTTCCACTTTTTCATCTACATATGGAAACTCGTGGGACACAACTGGAAGGAAGGTAACTACCTGGAATACATTGCATTCTGGAACATATACATTCTGGCAGGAATGGGCTTTACAAAAAAAAAATCTTTTACTTAGACTGGAGAGCGCCCTCTTGAGAAAAGATCATACCAAAGATTATACCCCTTCTCCAATAAATCAGAGGACAGTAATATGGAGGGTAGGGAAGACTGTCAGCTCCTCATAAAATAGTACCCTGAATAAAACTGGCTGGAAACCAAGGACTGGAGCTCAGGAAGGCACACCCACAGAAAGCAGATATGAAGGAGGGACTGGCAGCACCTTGTGGCAGAGAAGAGCTGAAGGTTGCATGCTATTTGTTGACAAATACTAAGGATGACGGTTGTTTGAATCACTGGCTAAGAACTGATAGAAAAAAAATGAAGAACTGTATAGGAGAAAAATATGCAATGAGTAGGAAGAAATATCTCTAGAAAATTCTACATAAGACTCATTAAATCACATTCTGAATGTGATTCGATTTCCAATCCAGGAGAAAAATGTCAGAAAAGTCTCGGCCACCACCACCAACAACAAATAAAGGAACAGTCTTGATGAATGGAAGCGTGAAGGAGAAAAGAGGTTATATAACAGTGGATGTGATATAGTGAAGTATTTTATTTTTAATTCCAGTGTTGAGCACAATGCCAAATCTATGAGGGTCATATCATAAATATGACAGCAAATATTGTGTTTTTATTTCTGGGCAGAAAAACAACCAATATTTATCTTCTCCTTATTTTTTATCATGTTTTCTAAAATCTCTAGGATAAACATGCCATGTTTCTGGAGTAAGGGGAAAGTGTGTGTGAATTATGTGCCTTCCTCTCTCCTGTTAGCTACTGCTGTTATGCCAGATAGCCTCCTGGGAAATGCACCAAGATTTGAGTACCAGCATATCTTTCATTCTTCCTTACCCCTCATCTTCAAACACAGTCTTTCCCTCAATGTGACCCTCAGGATCATGAATGGCCTGTGTTCTAGCTCCTCACAGCTATGCTTCAGGGGCTTCCTCTCTCTCATGTTCACCATTCAGTATGTTCATGTTACAGTTCCTCTGAAACACCTTCAGAAGACACTTGAAGCAGACATCCATAAAGCAGAGGTGAGCATGGCACCTGCATCTGGCATTTTGGAAAGTGCCTTCTGTCTTGTCCAGAAAGTCCCCCAGAAAGTCCCCCACAAACATGGAAGATTGTGCCTCTTTCTTTACACCAATACATCTTCATTAACCCCCCCCCCTTTAAGATCTTTGCTCTGGTTTCTTCCAGATTCAGTTTTGTAGATGCATGTGTTCCTGTACTGTAGGAAATGGTCCTTCAAAATGAAGGTGTTTTGAGATCCTCGCTCACTCGTTGGCAATTCAGTTGACATATGGGAGAATGTATCCTACATCAGGAGAGTGTAACTGAAATAAACCACTTTGCAGGGTTTGCCAGAGCAATCAATAAATGAATGATCATATATAAGAGCTCTCTGAAGTATCAGAAAACTCTATGAACCAAATAACTATGGACACCTTTCAGCAGTTCTCCATTTCTTCCAGGAAAGGATCATTCCATGAAAGCCAACCTCTGCCTCTACATGTCAAGCCAAAGCTGAGTCTACTGTATATTAATACAAATTCTTCTTCTGTTGTTTATTTTTTCATTCTACTTCAAGATAGAATAATCGTTATCTTCCACAGATGGAATGTCTTTTTAAAACCCAGTTTGTGTGTTTGTGTGTGTGTGTGTGTGTGTGTGTGTGTATCAGTTGTGGGGCTTGAACTCTGGGCCTGGGCGCTGTCCCTCAGCTCTTCAGCTCAAGACTAGTGCTCTACCACTTGAGCCACAGCACCACTTCCTGTTATCTGGTGGTTTTATTGGAGATTAGAGTCTCACGGACTTTGCTGCCTGGGCTGGCTTTGAACCGCAATCCTTAGATCTCTGCTTCCTGAGTTGTGAGGATTACAGGCATGAGCCACCAGTGCCCAGCAAAAACCCATGTTTTTTTGTTTTGTTTTTTTTTTAACAATCTGTTTGGAGTGTTTACTTTACTTTTATGGGCCTGAAGGTCAAAAGTCACATGCTTTATGAAGCTCTAGAAATTCCTTAATATGGTTGTCCACATTCACCCCTTCCTATTCTTCCTGCTTCTCTCCCCATAAATCAAATCAATATGTCTCACTCAGTATCTGAATTACTTTGCCAGCTCTTGAAATGCCTTTTTTTTTCAGTTACACAGACGATGCAGAGATGTGCTAGGTGACCCCACACCTTGCTGATCACACATTTTTCTCCGTTTGTTGACAGCTTTTATAACTCTCCCAGCCTCTCTCCTCTCCTTTAAGCCTCCAAGAAAAAGGAATGACTTCACCCAAAGGTAGGTTTAGTAGAAGAAATCAGAAATAAGAAGCTCCATTGCCCTTCTTCCCTCTTTTCTTTGGAAACTTGCTTCATTCCATCATTTTTGTAAGCAAAACTTTCTGCTTTATTAGTTATGAATTTTGTAGATTCCAGGGCTCTTTGTCTGGAGTCTAGAACTTTAATTTGTGTACACTAGGTCATTCGTATTGTGTACCTGGGTCTCAGTTTCTCACAGTAGCGTAATTTCCTTTGTGACAATATCTTACTTACTACCTTGTAGTCAGATGTGTGTGCTACTGCTAGGGTATTTCTTAAGCCCCAACAGTGCTAACCTCTATGACTGAAGATACATTCCAGGACCACAAATTATTCTTGGGTTGGTTTTTCACTAAGCTCCCTGGTGATGGAGCACAGAGCACAAGAAATGACAGCCAAGAAGATCTATGAGGTGTACATGTTCGGGTCATGTCCACGAGCTAGCAATGAAAAGGTTTCTTCTCCACAGGACATTCCTTCCTCCACGGAAACTCACTGGAAGCACATAAACATGATGCCCACAGTTTTGTTTCTGAAAATGGCTGAGGGAGGCAGGCCATTTCCTCTGCTGGTTTTATTCCTTACCTAGCTGGTACTCTATCACAGCTCAGAAAAAGCTGTCATGCAATTATGGTTATCTGACAGGCACTTCACAATGTCCCTGAGCTCTTAAGTGAGTTTACTTCCTCTACTTATTTCATTTGCAAAAGAGTAATTGGAGTGAGTCAGTCTCTCTTCTTGCTTCTCATTTGCTGGGCAATCTCCTGGAGCAAGACGAAGGAAAGCACCTCTTAGGTTTCTGTGTGTACTTGTGTTCAGAAGGACAGCTTGGATTTGACCTTTCCAGTTCCAATTTTGTTGTAGTTAATTCAGTTGTTCCAAAACGCTCAGATAGTCAAAGTCCTCAGCATCCTTCCCTTTTTCAGGCAAGGCTGATTCCCACACCATTGTACTCTTGGAGTCATAATTTTTTCCAAGGCTCTTCTCTTCCATAGCGTCAACTTCCTGCTTTGTCGACCTGGTTCTTTCCTTGTTCTTAAGAAAACTTCCATCTATATGTTTCTTCCCCCTGTGGTGCTCCTCTGAAAATGTTCTTTTCTGGTGTTCCAAGTCTACCTGACAAGAGCCATTTCAGATGCTACCTTTTCCATGAAGACATCCATCCTACCCTCCATATTCTTTAGTAGACAAATCCCTCACCTTTTATGTATAAATATCACTGCCCTCCAAATCCTAGAGTAGATGAATCTCTCACCTTTTATGCATGGATATTACCAAGTGGATTGTTGTCTTTTACTTGTTTCTGATATAAAACTCTGAGATTCATACATCTCAAGGGACTTACAGAACTTATACAGAAAAAGAGACCAATCACCAGTGCGCATGATGGAATGTGTGTGAGTTGGGGGAGGGAAGTATGGAGGTCTCTGGGATCACAGACAAAGGGAACCTAACCCAGATCACAACAGGTAGCTCAGGAGAAGCTACATAGAGACAGTTGGCTGAGGCCATCCTGTAATCCACCTAGAGAGAGATCAGCCTTTGCAAATACCTTACATGAACGAGCAAGACCTTCAACCATGAGGAACCAGAAGCAGAGCCTAGGACAGGGCGCCAAGTTAGAATTGGGGAGAGCTATGCCTGGTGGTTCAGGGGCCAGGATGTGATGGCCTTACCGACTAAAATGCAGAGCTTGTCATGTGTTATGCACTCTGGAGGCCCAGTGGAAAACTTGTAGCTAGTTTGTAATCATCAGGAACATGCTGTAGAAAATGCAGCATCTGTGGTTAATGAATCACAGGTAGTACAACCTGTTTTACTTTGCTGATAAAGTATTTATTGTAGGAAACTGAACAAAAAAATGAACAAAGCACAGACTGTTGTGTCCTTGGCTATATCCTTTTTAAATTTTTTAAGGATTTAGGTTTGCTTTTCTTTTCTAAATTTCTTTTATTATCTTTACATCGTTGTACAAACGAGAGGCCACTCAACAAAGTAGTTTATGAAAACACTGCATCTTGATCAATTTACCCCTTTCAACATTCTCATCACTCCTTCCAAACTATCCCTTCCCTTACTCTGCTTAATTTTTAGGTTATGTATTGAATTTTGCTTGCCATTCATTGAAGAAAGCAATTTATATATACAATGCATCTTGATCTGTGTCATCCCTTAGTTCACCCCTTCACTTATTTTCTCAATTCTGTCATATATATAATTAATTCTTGCCTACATTCTCCCTTCTTTCTCCCTTCATTCTTCTACCCCTCTCTGGCCCCCACCCTCCCTCTTGCATGTGTTCATTTCCTGGACTTTGACTTAGTCTTCCTAAAGAATTACACTATTTGAGCTCTCCATAGAGAAGACCAAGACCTGAACATACAGAGCTATAGTCATATAATATTTGATAAAGAATCCAAAAGCATATGCTGGAAGAAAGACAGCCTCTTTAACAAATGGTACTGGAAAATTGACCATATGCAGAAAACATAAACTAGATCCTTATATATCCTATATCATTTATCACCTTCCACTAGTATCAGTTCAATATGGATCTGATTGATACCTCAATGTAAGATAAGAAACCATGAAACTATTATAGGAAGGGGTAGGGAAAGTAGTAGGGCTCTTAGGCACAAGTTGAAAGTTTCTAAGTAAAGATCCAAAAGCATGACAAATCAGAGAAAGATTTGGTAAATGTGATTGCATCAAACTTAAACATTCCTGCATGGCAAAGGGCATAGCTAACAAGCCAAATAGGAAGCTCACCAAATGGGAGAAGATTTATACTAGCTCTACTCCACATTTATATATCAGACAAAGGACCTCATATCCAAATATACTTAGAGCTCAAAAAATTAAGTTCCCCCAAAATAAACCCTCAAAGAAACAACAATCCAATTAATAAAGGGGCTAAAGACTTAAAGAGAAACTTCTCAGGAGTAGAAATAATAGCCCATAGACACATGAAGAAATACTCAACATCTCTTGCCATAAAGGAAATGCAGATCAAAACATCACTGAGATTCCACCTCATTCCAATTAAAATGGCCAGTATCAAGAAAACTAACAATAACAAATGCTGGTGATGATGTAGCCAAAAGGGAATTTTTCTATTACACTGTTGGCGGGAATGTAAGCTTGTTCAACCACTCTGGAAAACAGTGTAGATGTTCTGCAAAAGATTCCACTCCTGGGCATTTAACAGACCAATAGTCCCCAAATAAGCTCACACTAAAACTATTAGCACATCCATGTTCATTGCAGCATTATTTGCCATACTCAAGATATGGAATCAACCCAGATGCCCCTTAATGGATGAAGGGATCAGGAAAATGTGGTAAATCTACACAATAGAATTCTACTCATCTATCAGAAAGAATGATTTTGTACCATTCACTAGGAAATGGAAAGACTTGGAAAAAAAATATATTAAGTGAAGTAATCTAGACCTAGAGAAATGAGGTTGCTGATTTCCCTCATTTGCGGTAGATAGAATGTGCCTATAACTATAAATAAACACATTGGGTTGTATACTAGTGGTTACAAATGAATTAATTGAAGTATCACAGAAGTTTTGGATTACTCAAATAATGTAATTCTTTTAAAAGACTAAGTTCTTAGCTATTTATAAGGTAAATACTGTCTCCAGCATGACTTTACAGACTGCTCTGGCGATTCTAGGCATGCCCAGCAAAGAAGAGACAAGTTATAGGTACAGAGTTATATGAATACAGATGCTAAAGATGCAAAGCCCTAGCACTACCTTTCATCTTCTCTCTTTTCCAGAAGGTACAAAAGATTAAAAATTAAGTACAGAAATGACATCTACATGTCAGATGGACCACTTTGGACATATTTTAAACATGAACTCCATGCAAGAGAAAAATCACAAAGGCAATAGATGGCATCTTCCCAAATCTAATGGGACATCATAAATTGGGCACCATGAGTACAATGCATGATCCTGAATGCCATTGGCCCTTGTCCTTACAGACCAAAAAGCCATGACCCTGGCTTCTTTATCATTCATTGTCTGGCTTTTCCTTATACTTTGATCTCAGGACAGACATGATGTTGCATAAAATTACTTGGAAATAGTTAAATCAATCCAAATAACTTTAGTTTGTTTTAAAGAATATTTGAAAGATAGTGTTATAAATATATAACATATACACAGCAGGAATCCTTGGTCTAATACAAAAACTGTTGGGGCCCCTGAGATCCTTTTAAGGGGTTTCTGGGAATTCAAAATTATTTAATGATAAGACTAATACAATTTGACTGAGAAAGCATCAATCTTTCTTTCTTTTTTAAAAACAATTTTTTTATTGTGAGAATACCATACAGAGGAGTTACAACTACATGGGCAAGATAAAGAGTACATTTCTTATCAAGCATTGTTGTCTCCTCTTTGTTTCCCCTTCCCATCCCTTCCCATACTCCCCCCTTCCCTCCACCCAATCCTCCCCCCCCCAACAAAGTTGTAATGTTTGTTTTTCGACTTAACGACTTGTACATCTCATTGTTGCAATGGGTCCACCTGTATCCCTAGTTAAACGATTTGTTTTTTCCCTTCCTCTCCACAAATTATACCAACATCAAATATAGTGAAAGCATGGGTTATACCGTGGGGGAGGGACATACAAAGCAACATAGAAATCATCTATAAATATGTTAGAGATCCAGAAACACAAGAAATCAAAGAAAGGTTGGGCAAATGGGATTTCATGAAATTGCAGAGCTTCTGCAGGGCAAAGGACATAGCTAGCAAGATCAATAGAAAGCCCACGGATTGGGAGAAGATCTTCACTAGCCATACAACAGACAGGAGTCTCATATCTAACTAAAATATACCTGGAACTCAAAAAATTAAATCCCCCAAAAACAAATATTCAAAGAAACAACTGCCCAATAAATAAGTGGGCTAAAGACTTAAAGAGAAACTTCTCTGAAGAGGAAAGGATGGGCAATCGACACATGAAGAAATGTTCAACCTCTCTAGCCATAAAAAAATGCAAATCAAAACAATATTGAGATACCACCTCACCCCAGTTAGAATGGCTATAATCAAGAAATCTAATAACAACAGATGCTGGAGGGGATGTGGACAGAAGGGAACCTTACTACATTGTTGGTGGAAACATCAATCTTTCATTCACACACTGTGGAATTTTCTAGATACTATCAGACACATCACAATGATGTAGAAAGGCTATCTAATTCTCTTCCTTTATCCAAACTTACATTTATAGGCTATGGCTTCTTTCATTCACAAAGGTTGGATGTAAAAGCCGATATGAAAATCCAGTTGTTTTCTATTATCAGATATTAAAGGGTTTTAAAACTAAGACACTATTACGCTAAATTTCATTGTTTACAGAATACAAAGGTATCTTTAAGCCTATTTTCTCAAGTTAGTTAACATGCAATGGATTTATTGCTATGATTTTTAATGTATTTTTCTCCAGGTAAATATGTAGTAAACACCAGTAACAAAATACATAAATAAAACTCTTTAGAACCCTCAACAATTTTTATAAATGAAAAAGTGTTTTATAATCCAAAATCATTGCAAATTACTGCTATAGAAAAAGTTTCTCCCAAGAAAGATCTAGAAGGAATTCAACCTATTGAATTTTCAAGAATGATTATCTGTGGTTGTTGGGCTTAAGGGTTATTCTTATTTTAACATCATTATAAGTATTTTTTGTGTTTCCAAATCTTCTACTTTGCAATCAATTTAGTTTTTATTTGTTCTTTAAAGATTTTATTGTAAAGGTAATGTACAAGGGAGATACAGTTACATAAGTCTGAATGAGTGTGTTTCCTTCTGAATAATATTACCCCTTTCTTTGTTCTCTCCCCGTTTTTCCCCTCCTGACTTCCCTCTGCAGCCATGTTATATAGTTCACTTCCCGTGAAATGTCTAGTGGGTTTCACTACTAAATTGTGTCACCCTTTGACTCACCATTTCTGTGCTTCTCCTTCCCCTCTCCAAATCAGATAAACTTCTATATAGTACAAAGAATACAGAAATCAAAAACAGCGACAGAAGAGAATAAACCAAAGAAAAAGGAAAGAAGGAAAAGAAAAAAACAGTTCAGTAAAAAAAAAAAAAAAAAACCTCTTGCGTCCATTTCCTGGAGTTCATTTCGATACACGTCATTTTATATGACCATATGCAGTTATTGAGCCCTTTTGGTCCTCTCCTAAGTATATCCTCCTTATCCTTTGTTCTCACTTTGTGAACGTTTACACTCCTTTTTAATTAATCAGGTACAGGTATACTTATTTGGTTTTTACTACCCATTGGCTTTACTTGTAGATTCTAATGATTCATGTTCTAATGATTACAAATGAGGGAAACCATGCAGCCTGTATGTCTTTTTTTTAGTAAGATTTTTTGTTGTGAAAATACCATACAGAGGGGTTACAATTACATGAGAAAGGTAATGAGCACATTTCTTATCAAGCATTGCTGCCTCCTCCTTTCACTTACCATCCCTGCCCTCCCATCTCCTCCACTACACTTACCCCCTCCCACCAAAGTTGTAAAGTTGGTTTTTCGACATAGCATCTTGTACATCTCATTGTTGCAATGGTTCCACCTGTATCCCTATTTAAACAATTTGTTTTTTCCCTTCCCCGCTCCAAATTATACCGATATCAAACAAGGGTTATACACCATGGTGGAGTGACATACAAAGCAACAAAAAAATCACCTTTTATATATGTTAGAAACAATAACAAGAAAGAAAAAAAAACACTTGTGTCCTTATCTTGGGGTTCATTTCTCCTAACATCATCTTATCTGACCTTTTCTGTTTGTCTCAGACACATACTAGTTATTGCAAATAAGGGAAAACCATGGGACCTATGTTTCTTTGGGCCTGGCTTACTTCACCTAATATAATTTTTTATGGTCTGGCTTACTGAAATTAGTAGACACATGAAGAGTTCAACATCTCTGGCCAAAAAAGAAATGAAAATCAAAACAACATTGAGATTCCACCTCACCCCAGTTAGAATGGCCATTATCAAAAAAACTAACAATAACAGATGCTGGCAAGAGTGTGGCCAAAAGGTAATGCTACTACACTGTTGGTGGGAAGTAAACTTGTTCAACAACTTAGGAAAGCAGTATGGAGGTTCCCCAAAAGACTGAAAATAATCAAAGACCTCGGAGTCAAAGCAGACATTCTGAAAACATTACAGGATGGAATAGGAGAAACCCTAGGTCTCACGGGCACAGGCCGAAATTTTCTTAATAGATATCCAGAAACATAACAAATCAAAGAAAGGTTGGGCAAATGGGGTTACATGAAATTGCAGAGCTTCTGCAATGCAAAAGACATAGCTAGCAAGATCAATAGAAAGCCCACAGATTGGGAGAAGATCTTCACTAGCCATAAAATGGACACTGGTTTCATATCTAAAATATACCTGGAACTCAGAAAAATTAAATCCCCCAAAAACAAATCTTCAACGAAACAACTGCCCAATAAATAAGTGGGCTAAAGACTTAAAGAGAAACTTCTCTGAAAAAAAAAGAAGA
>NW_012267236.1:16502223-16559179 GCF_000151885.1 Dipodomys ordii
TATGTCGAAAAACGAACTTTACAACTTTGGTGGGGGCGGGGAGGAGGATTGGGTGGGGAGGGGCTGGGGGAGGATGGGAAGGAATGGGAAGGGGAAACAAACAATGCTTGATAGAAATGTACTCATTATCTTGCCCATGAAATTGTAACCCCTATGTACAGTATTTTCACAATAAAAAAAAAAAGACTGAACATAGAGATTTCCTGTGACCTAGCAATTACACCTCTGGGCATCTAACCAAATGCCCACAAACAAGGCCACCAGCACAACCATGTTCATTGCAGTATTGTTTACAAGAGCCAAGTATGGAATTAACCCAGATGACCTACAGTGGACAAATGGATCAATAAAATGTGTTATATATGCACATTGGAATTCTAGGCCTCCATCAGAAAAAAAAATGGCATCCCATTTGTAAGGAAATGGAAAGACTTAGAATCATTTTTTTTTACATTCAATGAAAGGTAATTTTTTAAGTTGCTTTTATCTTTAAAAACTTCTTCCTGCACTTAAGTCATTTAGAACATAAAATTGTAACATGTCTCTTAATTATTCTTGCATAGAGAGCCTCAGATCATAAAATTCTGCAAGATTTGAGTTCTGCAGACAAATTAGCCATAAACTATGTAGAGTAGAATTTATCATTGTAATTTGCATTGCACCAGTAATTTCCAGAGATGTGGTCTTCAAAACATCAGTTAAGTAGAGGATCTATGAATATGCCAGGGCATATTCATGAGAAAGAATAATACAGGTTATGAATTTGTTCAAAGTATATTATGAATGTGGGGACTGTTATTATGAAACCCTTTACTGTGTACAAGTTAATATACCAATAAAATTAAAGAAATAAATACGTAAATAAATAAATCTCATCCGTTCCAGTCTCACCATTTTCATCCCCAGATAGTGCTAAACAATGATTTGCTTTCATGGTGCTTGAACTCAGGGCCTGCCCACTGTCCTTGACCATTTTTGCTCAAAGATAGTGCTCTAGATAGTGCTTCTAGCTCTTCAGTGGTTAATTGAAGATAAGGGTCTTGTGAACTTTCCTGTCTAAGCTGCCTTCAAGCCATTATCCTCACATGTCAGGCTCCTGAGCAGCCAGGATTATTAGCAGGTGAGTGTTACAGACATGAGCCCATGTCCAAAGATATTAACCAACACATTCCATTATTAAATATTTCTGAAGAAAGAAAGAAAAAGAAAGGAAGGAAGGAAGGAAGGAGGGAGGGAGGGAGGGAAGGAAGGAAAAAAGGAAGGAAGGAAGGAAGGAAGGAAGAAAGAAAGAAAGAAAGAGAGAGAGAGAAAGAGATGAAAGAAAGAAAGAAAGAAAGAGAGAGAGAGAAAGAGAGAAAGAAAGAAAGAGAGAAAGAAAGAAAGAAAGAGAAAGGAAGGAAGGAAGAAAGAAAGAAAGAAAGAAAGAAAGAAAGAAAGAAAGAAAGAAAGAAAGAAAGAAAGAAAGAAAGAAAGAAAATGGATAGTGACTTATGGTCTTTTAATATGTACAAATCAGAACTAGATGTGCAATCTTGGGCCAGCTCCATAGGTCATGGATCAAGGCTCTTAATATATTGTGAATCTAGTAGTATATTGTCTCATGGATTGTTCTGAGGATTATGCAGCAAGATGCATGAAAATAAGAGTAGGAGTGCCTGATACACCATTGATGTACCATATCCATTGATATCTTTCAGAGAATGCCTAAACTTACATTGGAGCGACTCATAAAGGCCTCATTTTCTAAGGAGCACTGTAGGAGCTGTATGTTTCTCTCTGATTAAGGCACTCACTGCTCTATTTTTAGTGATTACAAATTCCAGCAAACCTCACACACCTGCCTAGCATCTTCTCTTGATCTCCAGAATCAATACTTTTACCTAATCAGAGACTCTGTTTCCTTCACCATTTTCTGCTCTCCACCTGCTGGGATTATTATAGCCACATTGTTTGTATCCCCTGGAATAGGCATTAGTCTTAGTCAACCAATCCATTGATCATTCCCACTATCATCATGATAGATACTCCAAGGAGGACCAGGAATCTTTGGCAAAATTCTAGTGGTTAACATTTTTGTCATATTGAGCTATATATCTCAGGCTAGTTCTCACATGGACAGATTTTTGTAATTGTCAGCTGCTGAATGTCAATAACTCCCCCAATTCTTTTCCATGAACTTTATCCTCTTCTAGAACAAGATTGTATCTACCCACAACCTTATGTGCAGTCTGGAAGGTGGAGAACCATTCCAGCATACAGATGTTACCATTTATGGTCTTTGCCCTTGCACCAAAAACTTGAAAATTACAAATCGACTTAGAATGTATTTCATAGTACCAGTTATGAGTTTCCCCCAGTTCTGCAGTTGGACACATAGACCTAAACGTATGACTCTTTCTTCTGAATACTTTAAGTGAAAACGTGTTTGTTCAACACAAAGGAAATGAAGATATTATTCAAGAGGCTATCACACACAAAAAAAATTAATCACTTGCTTTAAAGAGTCCAGCCAGTCATGAAGGAGAGTGGCAGACTTGAAGACGGGTGTATTTATACTGGATTCCATTTTAAAGGAGAACTCTGTTTGCATATGGAAATTAGATCTGAAGAATGTCACAGGATAGCCTATGAAGTCTCCCTCCACAGTGCCAGAAGAACCAGAGGGTCAAGATTAACCCTGCCGTTTTCCTCCTTCTGTCTTCTGCATGCTATACACAACCTGGGCTATTTTTGTAACTAGAGTTTATAGTGGAAAACTTGTCAGCTACTTTCAACACGGGGAAATCTGTCAATCACAGTATTCAGAGCACATCACTCTCCCACATTCACTCATCAGAACAGGAGTTGTAAATGACAATCAAAGCCACTGTTGTTGGCATATTCTTCCTGACTGCTAAAAACTATAATATTTCAAAAAGCAGTGGGGAAACACTTCCTGTTAATGTTCCTGACTCGACTTACAGTTTCACCAACCTATTCCTTCCTCAATTTCATTCTTTCCAACAGTCCCTCAAGTTATGCTGGGACCACAAATTATACTACAGACACAGTGTCAAGAGTATGTAATATATTCTCAATTACATAACATTTGTAGCAATCGTTAGGGAAAGAAAATGCTTCAAAATCTTCAAATGAGTTTACAATTCTTCTCTTATTGATCTGTTCACTAAAGATTGCAATTAATTACAAAGTGCTTACACAATTTTTTTTCTTTTTTTGTCAGTCGTGGGGCTTGAACTCTGGGCTTGGGCACTGTCCCTGCACTCTTCAGCTCAAGGCGAGCACTCTACCGCTTGAGCCACAGCGCCACCTCCAGTTTTCTAGTGGTTTATTGGAGATAAGAGTCTCATGGAGTTTCCTGCCCAGGCTGGCTTTGAACCACAATCCTCAGATCTCAGCCTCCTGAGTAGCTAGGATTACAGGCATGAGCCACCAGCGCCCGGCATTTACACAATTTTTAATATTACATCTTCCCTCCTTAGAGCTTCATCTGGTTTTTATCAGCAGTGTATTTGATTTCTAGACTGGTCTTCATATGTATCTGTTTTATGAGTATGTATCAAATACCTATGTATGTATTTGTGTGTGCCTATGTGTACAAAATGACATGCCTGAGTTTTATTTGCAATGGCTCAAAATTATATATAGATATGTTTCATTGTGTTTGCATACACACACACACACACACACACATATGCAAACTGGTAAACACATACACATGTATGTTCAGGGGTTCCTGTGAACCTGTCTTGCAAAAGTGAGATACTTTCTTTTCCTTCTCCTTAGAAACTGGGACCTTGCACCATCTCATTTATTGTTACATAAGCCTGGTAATTGGATTCAGTGGATTTATCAGGAGGAAATGGATTTTGCGGTCTTTATGCTGCATCTGTTATTTTTCCTCACTTGTCAACAAACTCTCCTGACACAGGAGACCACCAATGAATCATCATGAGATGCTGTTTAACTGAAGCAATTTGGAAGGAATTATCATACTCAGTTGGCTTAGAAATATTGATTACAAAGAGATTCACCCTTTTTTGTTCTCTCAGCCTTGGTGTGTTTGGTCATGCTGACCAGGTTTATGGAAACCATTGAATTTCACATGTGGCTGAGCTCACACAGGACAAAATAAAAAGTGGTCTTGGCTGTGCTGAAATTAAGGGGATCAAGGATTCTGGCAGGTTGTCTGGTCTCCTGGGGGTCAGCAGCTGCTCACTTTGTTTCTTTGGTAGTGATACCCAATTTCTCCTCCACCCACATAGGCCTGGAGACAGCAGGGGACCCCACTAGCTCACAGAATTTTGGCTTTCTCAATTGTGAACCATGACTGAACACATTAATTTCAGTCGCAGGCAGGAGAATAGAAGAATATCAGACAGGCATGAAAAAATTACAATCCTCAAACCCAAACTGTCATAAAAGTGGCAAATCAAAAGCAGACCTAGAGACTCCAGGTGACAGACCAGAATGTAAGCAGAATACGACTGGATGAATCTCTCAATTTCTGAAGTGATAGCCAATCTCTTGCTACACATATCAAAACACTTCTAAAGCAGGTTTGTAAGAGCTCAGCTCCTAGCCTTAGAGATAACTTCTTGGACCCTCTGCTGCCCACAGAATGAAATTTAAACCTTTAGTAGTTTGTAACTTAAGACCCTCTACCATGGCACTTCAGCTTTTCTTTACAACGTGATTACCCATAGTTGCTTTCTTAAGCCTTGAGAATGAATGACTCACCACTTTCTATGCAAAGACCAAACAGCCAGTTCCCCTCTGGCTCCACCTACATGAAAGCTTTTATCAGACTTCTCTGATTCCTTGGCCAGGATCTGAAATAATATCTGTTTTTCTCACCATCTCTACCTTACAGGATTTTTTGGGTATTCTTTCCATAAAACTTCTGCCTTGAAGCTTCAGATAATAATTATTTACCGTCATGGTCAATAACCTTACCAGACCCTATAAGAATGAATCTACTTCCAGTGGACACTATTCCAGAAACCTTCATGTGTATCAAAAGGATTATTTTATTACTTCAGAAATCTTATGTAACCAAGACTATATTATCTTACAGGTAAATTTTACCCAACTTTAAGCCAGGTGCTGGTGCTCCTGAAGCAGCTGAGATCTGAGGATTATGGTCCATTAACAGCACAGGCAGGAAAGTCTCTGGGACCCTTATCTCCAATTACCCAGCAAAAATCTGGAAATGGATGTAAGGGACAGTGCCCAGGTACTGAGTTCAAGCCCCTGTGCTGTCATGTACACACACACACACACACACACACACACACACACACACACACACACACACACACCACAGATTTTACCCTTCTTTTAAAAACCTAATCATTCCAGTTTTATCCAAAATGAGCAATTGCAAGATTTCTCAAAGTTGAATCTGTCCTTTGCAATGCAGCTGTCCTGGGCAGGGACCATGCAGCAGCAGCACTAGTCTTTGCTAGATGACAGTAAGATCTGCCCTTCCATCCTGACCATGACAAAACATATGCAGACACTTTCAAACATGCTTAGCAGAAAAAAAATCACCACAATTGAGAATGATGTACTTAAAAGCAGGCAAAAATCTCAGACTTCCCAGGAACAGCTCAAGAAAGGAAAATGAAAGACACTGGTTGTGCACGCATTTAAATGCATGAATAATGTAAAACACTTGTGAGCACACTTGCTTATCTGTGTGTGTGTGGTGTGTGTGTGTGTACCATGGCTTGACTTCAGGGTCTCCCACTCACTTGACTTGCATGCTGGGCTGGTGCTCTGCTACTGGAGGCACACTATACTCCAGTATTTTTGCTAGCTAATTGGAGATGGATTTTGCACACTTTTCTGCTTGGACTGGCTTTGGAGCTCAATCCTCTACATCTCAGCATCCTAGAATTACAGGCAAGAGACATAGCAATTCACTAATATATGTAAAACATTAAGCAGTACACAAACAAATCAAATTCACCAAGGTAAGTTTTTCCTAAGGATTTAATTGGTAACTATCTCCTTCCCCATTAGCCAAATAAAGGATTAAATAATACAGTTATTTCATTGGATTCAAAGTAAAGATTTATTAAAATCTAGCTGATTTGTGATTGAAACAAGCCAATAAAATTTAACAAACTAGGTCTTGAAGTAAGTATGTCCCATAACTTGTTAATGGCTATATGTTTACAAATACAACACAAAAAATTAGATAGCAAGATACCCTTTCATATCAGAAACAAGTCAATAATAGAATTTTTCCTAAGTTAATGATGACAGTTTTATTTTTCTTCTTTCTAATATTTCATTATTCTTGTCTTATTGACCTGGGGAAGACATTTAATACACTTACAGATATTTACTAGGTAGGGCAGAGAAAAAACAGAAGGAATAAAAGATTTAAAGATTCCAGCATGTGGTAAAATTTTATCCTTGTACTTTAGCTGAAAAAAATATATAGAGATTTATAATTAAAAAACCAGTAGAGACATACATACCAATTCAAAAGCAGCAAAATTAGAGAGTAAAACATAACAAGGCAGAAAATACACCACTTGAGAGAAAGAATTGTGAAAAATGAAGTTGGAAAATTACAAGCAGGTCTAAATTATTAGAGAGAAAAATGATCTCTATGTCAACAAACAATGGATGCCAAACTTCCACCTGTTTGGTTTCCTTAAAAATACACAACAGAATAAATGAAACCAAACTTGAATATTCAAATACATCATGTAGGAGCACTTCTCTGGAACACAGAAAGCCTGCAGGTGAAGGTTGGAACAGAACATTGTGTTTGCTGAAAGCTGAAAGACAATTATAAAGCTAAAATACAGCCTGGTGTAGCCATTGAACTTCAAGGATTAATCAAACAAAGGAGCTCAGAAATTTGACATCATTTATTTGAATGAGCTGGTAATTCACACTAAGTCTTTAAATAAAGACTTAAGGTTCTAAACAATATAGGGTTTATGATTGAAGACAAAGCAAAAGTCTTATATATGCTAATAATGTATGGTAATATAACTAATAATAAGTCAGAAATTAATGTTCCTAATTAGATACTTAAGAAGAAATACAACTGCATTAAAAGAGGAAATACAACAGTCTTAATTTTCTCATCTTACAAGAACATATATTCAACATAGCCACATAAGTAGATAACTTGAGAAATAACAGATTTGTGCATCTTCTTTATAATAATTATGTTAACGGTAAGACTAAGATTGTATTATACACTCTCCAAATTTTCTCAAAGAAACATATATTAGTTCATGAATGTATATGTGCAAGTATTCATTCAGTAGTGTCATTAGCCTTGAGAGCAAATGGGAAAATAAAACAAAAATGGAACTCATGTAGCACAGCTAGCCTTCTGGCAAAGGAACCCCAAGATAAGGACTCAAATGGTTTTTCTTTCTTGCTATTGTTTCTAACATATTTATAAGATGATTTCTTTGTTGCTTTGTATGTCCCTTCCCCATGGTATAACCCTTGTTTCCACTGTATTTGATGTTGGTACAATTTTGGGGGGGGAAGGAAAAAACAAATCATTTAAATAGGGATATGGGTAGACCCATTGCAACAATGAAATGTACAAGACTCTATGCCAAAAAACAAACTTTACAACTTTGGTGGGGGGAGACAGTACAGGGGGGAGGGGAGCGCAGGGGGGTGGTTTGGGAGCGGAGATGGGAAGGGGAAACAAAGGAGGAGGCAACAATGCTTGATAAGAAATGTACTCATTACTGGGGGCTGAGAAGGTGGCTCAGTGGTAGAACGCATGCCTTGCATGCCAGAGGCCCTGGGTTCGATTCCTCAGCACCATATAAGCAAAAAGAAAAAAGCTGGAAGTGGCGCTGCGGCTCAAGTGGTAGAGGGCTAACCTTGAGCTGAAGAGCTGAGGGACAGCACCCAGGCCCAGAGTTCAGGCCCCATGACCGGACCCCCCCTCAAAAAAAAAAAAGAAATGTACTCATTACCTTGCTCATGTAATTATAACCCCTCTCTACGGTATTTTCACAATAAAAATAAATAAATATATGGGCATATTAACTTGCACACATTTTCAACATGGATCACATAGTAAATACTCACAAAACTGAAGAAATCAGTCTGAGACCTTGAACTTGCCCACCACCCTCAATTCTACCAACACCACATACTCAGGAAGTGCTGTGGCCTGTATTTTCTGCATTATCACTCTGAAGAAGAAGTAAAAAAAAAAAAAGATTCTAATAGGAAGGGATATTCGAGGGAGGGAAAGTCACTTTGCCTGTCTGATTCAATTTCTTCCCTAGTAAAATGCTCACCCTGGGTCCTTCACTTGTCTCTAGGGCATATCTCCTAGTTTTCTACCAAGTTATGTGTTCATAAAACACTCCTCTCTGATCTTCAAAACCTTCTCTTGGCCACAAACTGTCAAGTACTCTTTCTTCCTCATTGTAAGGACTCTGTGTTCAGCTATGATTAGATAAATAAAGGATTGAATGACAACTGAATAACTCATTGAACACAGTAGGATTTTATTCTTTGCCAACATTCTATTTTGCAGACTGTTTAATACAATGGCTATTTTGCAGTTACAGATAAGTATAAAGAGATTAACGAAGAAGCTCAAACAATCAGTTGCCAATCTAGTTTACCTATTAGTTAACCAGATTGTAGTAAACTACTAGGTCCTTGTTAGTACATGCACAGTAGAAGGAAAAGAATAGCATGTATTTCCTGAAACTTCACTTGACTGGTAAAGATGGAGGATACCCGGGTCATTTCTTCCAGTGTACCCAGTCACACTTGAAGGATTTCCATCTCTTCTAGCAGGTGGAGAGGAACCTCTAGAGTCTGTGATGCTCACTGAAGTGTACAATCTACCATCTGAGGGGCTGGGAAGTTGGCTCAGTGGTAGAGCGCTTGCCTTGCATGCCTGAGGCCCTGGGTTTGATTCCTCAGCACCACATAAGCAAAAAGCTGGAAGTGGTGCTGTGGCTCAAGTGGTAGAGCGCTCACCTTGAGCTGAAGAGCTGAGGGACAGCGCCCAGGCCCAGAGTTCAGGCCCCATGACCGGACCCAAAACAAAACAAACAAAAAAAACGATCTACCATCTGAATGAATGTATGATCCCAAATATCATGTCTGCATGGATAGATTCCTCTGGGAGCCAGGTCCACAGGGTCACAACCAAATAGTTGCAGCCCCTAACATTCATGGCCTCAACTCTTCCTCTACAGACAAACTGGGGACTGAGTGTGTCCCCACCCAAGAGGCACAGTCAGAGGAAGGGGTGGTTCTAGGAAAAAGAGTCTCGAGCAAGTTGGATTTTTGAGAAAGTAGCCCAAGTAGGCAGCAGGTAAGTCTGACCTGTGTGTGTTCACATAGTGAACTGTGCTACTTGAGATCTCCAAATGACAGACAAGTTCTAAAGAGTCATCCATGGCTAGGGAAAGGTGTACAAGACTTTTGAGGTTTTATTTTTCATTTTCTTTTCATGCAAAGTAATCTGACTATCTCTCATTCATCACAGATCTCCCTCTGTGGCTTCATATCCCACATCACTGGCTCTTTCAGGCTGGTGTGCTCCTGGAATGAGGAAATAACCTCTTGCTTTCCTCCCATCTGGAAGAGCAACATTTGACACCACACACATAGCAATGCACTTTGGAGGTCAACAAAAAGATAAGCCAGCCTTCCTGCAAGAATAGAAATCAGACCGACGGAATTCAATGAAAGGGAAAGTGGTCCAACGGGTCTTCCCAAAGTCTAGCCCCTGACTACCCCTAAAGCTTTTGCAAGTGAAATAGTAGTATAAAGATTTGTGGATTATTCTTGGTAGGAATAAAATCAATATTTTAATCAACGTTCAAGATGGTGCTGGGTTGGGAGAACAGTTCTGTCTTTGAGTACTTGCCTAACATGCATGAGAGCCTAGATTCTATTCCATCTCCTCCTCCCCCCAAAATGGTGGGAAAATGGATATGTGAAAATGCAACTAGGTAACTTGAGGAAATGAATGATCCTGGGATAGACGGCAAGGAGGGAGAATGACGGAAGGGTGACCTGGATCAAGATGGATTATCCTCATAAATTGGCGTGTTGAACTGAAATCCCTCTGTACAAATACTTAAAAATAAGTATTAAATATGTGAATTATTTTACGTATTAGATATAAAATGATACCTATCCAATTTCATGTAGTTAAACAATATAAACTATAGTAACATCATGGAGGAACAATCACTTTGACATCTGGTGGTATTTCCTTCTTATTGTCATTGCCATTCTCATAGCTAGCTCATAACTAGTGAGAGAAGAGATGGACATCCCAAAGATGTCCATGTTTTCAGCCCCAGAAACTGCGCATATGTTACCTTATGTGGCCAAAAAAGATTTATAGATATAGGAACCCACCTTTTTAGATTATCTTGGATTGCCTTGGGTGAGCCCAAAACAAACATAAAAAATGCTTCTCTGGGGGAAATGAAAGGGTCAGAATCAGAAAAGGAGTGAAAAGCAAACAAATGAAGGCTAGGCAAAGGTAAAGTGGATCATGCATTTAAAAATACCAGCAGCCTCTAGAAACTGGAAGGCAAAGGACAGGCTCTCTCTGAGCATGTCCAGAAGGAGTGTCCAGTATAATTGGACTTCAGGCTTCCAGAACTGTAATAGAATAAACATGGATTGTTCCAGTGTACTCGTTTCTGCTAATTTGTTATAGCAGAAAAAGCAGCTTCATATAGACAGATACTATGTTTGTTTCTGACAGCTGCCACATCAGATTACTATAAACTGGTGGTTTAAAAAAACAAAATTTATTCACTCACAGTTCTGCAGGTTAGAAGTCCAAAATGACACACTGGCAGGATACATTCCTGCACTCCGAAGCCTCCCCCTGACTTGCTGGTTGCCAGCGATCTTTGGCATTCCTAGCCTTGTAGACACATCACATCAATCCTTGTTTGTGTCACTGCACAGCAATGGCCTTCATATGGACACCAGTCAGTGGGCATAGGGACTTCCCTCAACAAGTTCTACATGAACATAGCATAGTAATATCTGCAGATACCTCAATTCCAAATAAAATCATGTTCTCATGTTCAAGTAAATATGTTTTGGGGAGGTGTGAGGATGCTAATCAATCAAGGGTAAATGACAGATAAACATAGATAGAAATATAGGTAGGTAGGAAGACAGACAGACAGACAGACAGACAGACAGATAAATAGATAGATAGATAGATAGATAAATTGATAGATTGAGATAGAGATGAGAGATTCTTTGGCAATGCCATTTTCATGGCAATTTATAGGTTTCTATGGAATATAGGAACGTATTTTATTGTGTTACTATACAAATATTTGTTTATTTATTTATTTACTGCCAGCCTGAGTTTTGAATTCAGGGTCTGGGCACTGTCTTGGGCTCTTTCAGATGATTGTTAACACTCTATCATTTGAGCCACAATTCCACTTCCTGCCTTTTTTTGGTGATTAATTGGAGATAAGATTCTCATGGACATTCTTGCCCTGGCTGGCTTTGAACTGTGATCTCCATATCTCAGCTTCCTGAGTAGCTAGGATTATAGGCATGTGCTACTGGAGCCCAAATGCAAAATTTATTGCTTATGCTTTTCACCAGTTAACAAACTGTCATGTTTATCTGAGCAAACATTTCTTCAATAGAGGAATCATCTGGTTTCTATTGACCTATTCTATATGGGCTATTGGCAAACTGGAACTAACTTTAGGAAGGACAAAGCAAAATAGAAAATAAACTTGTAAATTGTTTTGCATGAAAGACCAGAGAAAGAACAAGATAAATTAATCAAAATTAAAAAGTAAAAAAAAATGTAAAAAAGCCTTCAGCCATACATAATCTTAAAGACCAGGTGTACTGCCACATCAAAGATAAATTAATATTGTTTTGATTTTCCCTATGATATTGAATTTAAAAAGATGGGTAAAAGTCCATTCCAAGGGGAAAAGGGCTGTATAATACAATTATAACCACTCTAGATTTTCTTCTTCTTTCTTGTTCTTGGTTGTGAACATTTTCAATCAGAGTAATAGTCCAATGCCTTCAAACAAATGCTTTCTCAAAACATAGGCTTGTCAAGAACTATGAAAGGTATGACATGTATAAACTAGTTGGTGAGACTGGGGTGTGAACTCTGATCTTAACATTTGATAGGCAGGTTCTCTCACCCCTGACCTACACCCCTATTTGGTGTTTTGTAAACTGTGAAGAATTACAAATGGTCTAGATTTCACCCTACTCACAAATGAGCAGGTGATCCTGTCACAGCTTCATGGGTGCTATAGAAGGCAGGAGATTCATGGGTAACATTGAAGAGTGTGTCATTATTTTCTTAACCAGTTGCTAATTCCCAGATCTTACAGAGTGATATAGAAAGTGCCAGATGATAGCTTCACTTACTGCCTCTACCTTATGGAGGAAAAAAAAAAGGAAAAAAAGAAAATTCTGGGTTAAGAAACATCAATCCTTATAATACTGCTAGACAAAAAGTCTTAAACTTTGGTCTAGAAAAAGATGGTATTTAGGCTGGAGGTGTGGCTTAAGATTTAGGTTGGGTTGGTTGGGCGCCCGTGGCTCACGCTTGTAGTCCTTGCTACTCAGGAGGCTGAGATCTGAGGATCGTGGTTCACAGCCAGCCCGGGAAGGAAAGACCATGAGACACTTATTTCCAATAAACTACTCAGAAAACCAGAAGTAGTACTGTGGCTCAAGTGGTAGAGTGCTAGCCTTGAGCTGAAGAACTCAGGGACAGCGCCCAGGCCCAGAGTTCAAGTTCCACGACCGACAAAAAAAAAAAAAGATTTAGGCTGGAGGTGGTGTGGCTTAAGAGCCCTTGCCGAGCAAGTACAAGGTCCTGTGTTCAAACCTCCAGTACACCAGAGAGGAAAAAAAATGTTTAAAGGTGGTTCAAAACAATGCCTATCATTGCTTGTAAGATGTGGTCTAATGCAAGAGATCTGTGGCAAATGGGCTCCAACTATGTCTACCTTCCTCTGCCTTCTGCACAATGACTTTCTGATGGAGACTCCAGTAGCTCAGGAAGTATTTGCAAGAATTGACTAGCAAGACTGTGTCAAATTGAAAGGCTTCTTTAGGCTGGGTATCGGTGGCTCACACCTGTCATCCTAGCTACTCAGGAAGCTGAGACTTGAGGATCACAGTTCAAAGCCAGCCTGGGCAGGAAAGTCTGTGAGACTCGTATCTCCAATAAACCACCAGAAAACCAGAAGTGGTGCTGTGACACAAGTGGTAGAGTGCTCGCCTTGAGCTGAAGAGCTGAGGGACAGTGCCCAGGCCCAGAGTTCAAGCCCCACGACTGACAAAAAAAGGCTTCTTTACAATAAAAGACATCATGTTTCTCATATGTGGAGTTTGAGAGGGAAAAGAGAGTCCAAGAGGGTTAAAGATGACTATTAGGTATATGAAAGGAGAAAAGAGGCTAAAGAAGAAGATTCAAGAATGTAGTAGAAGGGCCAGTTAGGAATAAAATTTGGTACATACAAGTATAAAAATATTCCAATGAAACTCATTACTCTGCATAATTAATATTCACTAATGAAATAATTTAATAATTGTCAAGCATAGTAATTTAAGGAGTTGAATATGATCATCATATATGCATATGTGAAAATAGTTAAATCTCTCGTGCTCTACAATTAATATTCCCTTATTTTTAAAATGGGGCATTAAAATAGGTAAGATCTCTTCCTTTGTGTCCAACCACATGGGTTCAAATCATTTTTTAATGCCGTGATTGAAGAAGAAATAGAGGAATAATCTATGCCTTAGTATTTGTATGTGTAAATCAAGATAATATTAACACCATGAAGTCATTGCAGTTGCCTAGACAATGTAAATGGTAAACAGGAATATTTGGCACATAAGTGTCCCACAAATGTTGATAGTGCTCTAAAAGAAAGTCAATTTAAAAATCATCTCTTGCATTTCAGCTTCTGTATTGACATTTCTGCTTTGCCTGAGGAATTAATCTGAAATGGATCAGTGCTTGCACAGATTCTGCTTCAATTTGCAAGGCAGACATCTAAGGTAATTCCATTATCAATGAGATAATGGAATTAAGACTTACCTGAATGCCTTCCAGGTTCAAATATGGAATCATCCAGCCCTTTGCCTAAAGTCACACAGATTTCATACCAGCTGTTCTAATGGATGATTCCTCTTCCAGGGGGAAAAAAAACAGCTAACAGTTTCAAGTAATCAAAAATCCCTAAGTTCACAAAAGTTTGAAAGATTTAATGACAGCATTTTCTTAAATAATTTCAGAACACTTTTAACCATCTTTATAAAGCAACTGCTGTCTTTTGGGTGGGGCAAATATTTCCTAGCTTCCATGAAAGAAATATACAATTCTAAGATACCACTGGTACCCCTATTGAGAAAGCCTGTTTGTAAGAATTAAAGGGAAAGCTCTTGGGCCCATGAAAACTAAGAGATATTTCACCCATTGACATTTTCCATTTGCTTGGCAAGCATATATGGCATGCTTAGTGGGACCCCACAATAAAAATATCATGGCGGTAACAAGGTATCTTTTGATAGTGGGGATAAAAGGGTGCGAAGCTCATGATCTAAAATTTGTCTAATTTTATTTAAAAATAAATAAAAGAAAATGACTTAAGAGCCTACATCTAAGTGTGACAATGGTGTATCTGATCTCCCAACACTGCCATAATAGACAGCTCCCCTAGTCTTACATTATCTGTTTTCGTTTATGTGCATACCACGACAGGTAATTCATAGCAGTGTGTCTGGAAGAAAATAGAAAATATCATTGCTGTTAAGATCCACTCCAAATCAGCAGAAAACATTATACAGACTCAGGTGATTACATTTTTAGTCTCAGCTCAAATGCAGAATGTGTTAGCCTGACAGTCTTCTGAGTCTGAGGAATTGCTTGGGTGTGGTTTGTAACTGACCCCAATAATTTTACTCTGAGCCATTCAGCAACATAGTCAAGCTCTCTAAACCACATGGCTTTTGTTGGTATTTGGTTTTAGATGTTAAACAAAGCTAAAAATGCACCTTGGTGCCAATGGCTCCTGCCTTTATCCCAGCTGCTCAAAAGCCTGAGAACTAAGAATCACAGTTTGAAGTCAGCCCAAGCAGCCAAATCCCAGCAGCAAAAAACCCAGAAGTGGAGCTGTGGCTTGAGTGGTAGAGCACCAGCCTTGAGAAAAACAGGCAAGGGAGATTTCAGGTCCTTGAGTTCAAGCCCCAGTACTGGCCTGCACAGGTACACGTACACACATGCAGACACAGAAAAAAGAAGTTAAAAACATGTGCTCATAAGATTAGATTAGATTACCCTTTAAAATATTTGAACAGCCTGTGAAATGGTTGAACTATCATATAATATGTAAGTCCTTATTTCCTAATTACTTTTTCTCCTTCCCTCTCCTCCTTCTTTTCTCCATCCCTCCTTCCCTCTCTCCCCCTCCCTTCCAGCCTTTATTCCTTTCTTTCTTGATTCACTCCTTCCTTCCCTGCTTTCCTCCTTCCTTCTTTCTCTTCTTCCCTCACTCTTTTCCTTCTTTTTGTCCCTCTTTCTGTTTGCTTCTTCTCAGTAAATACCTACTGCTCCAGGTAGACAACTAACTTCTCAGGTACTGAGGTGCCACCTTTCTGGGAACAGATTATTTGCGTACTGATGACGCATGCTTTCTGCAAGATTCTCTAGAGGGAGGGGGAGCTCCAGGGGCCTGGGAGTTCTCCTAAGTAGATTCATCTTTACCAGACACTTGATTATAGCCCAACCCTTCTACATTACAGGATGGCTCCGATGCAAGGAGTCATATATGTAGTCTTCCATTTCATTAGAAAATCAAGAAGAAAGAGTAATTCTTTTCTAAGGAAACAACCTGCCATCTCTCCATTCTCTAAAACTGGACTGAATATTGCCAGCCAAGCTATAAACACTATTTTTCAGTGAAAATAGCACCCACCTCAAGATCTGGCACAAGAAGAAAATATAGCTCATCTGTATATCTTGATGTCCAGGTATAAACTGTTACTTTGAGAGCTAGAGCTAGCCAGAAAATTTCAAGGAAAGGAAGCTGAACTGATCTCTGGCAAGTGAAAATCCACATCAAGGTCTCTTCATGGCACTCACCAAGACCTTCTATTCCTTGTTAAGGGTCTGCTTCCTTACTTTACACAAGGCTTAAAGAATAATGTTCAGTGATATCCAAATTTATGGAAAACAAAGAAACAAGAATTCAAGGAAACAGAAGAGCTATAGGCAGATGTCTGTATAAAAAGGGCATCTCCACTTTCTCTTCTTAAAATGAGATGAAGCCTATACAGGAGCAATACAGAAAATCACTGTTGTTAGTGAGCATTTTGTGATGGGCCATAATCTTCATACAACTCAGTCATCCTAAGATCTTTACTGTACAGCTCAATAAGAATCCAGAAGTGCTGAGACTATGAACATTCAGAGAAGCTCCAGATCTCTTGCAGGTGTGTAATATAATGCCCCTTATGCGATGTTTTTTTTTATCATGATTGCTAAGTCTACGGTGCTTTGGAAACATTTTCATCGAAAATAGTCTATATTGAATAAGATGTGACCCTAAGCAGTTGTTTCAGGTATCTGGAATTTCCTTGATATTTCAACTTGGTTGTCAGGGGCCTGAGATGGTAACATATACTTGTCATCCCAGCTACTCAGAAGCTGAGATAGGAGGATCACAGTTCAAGATCTGCCCTAGACAAAAACAAGAGGCATGAGAAAAAGCAAGCCAAAAACCAAAAGGGCTGAGGGTATGGCTCAAGGAGTAGAGCACTTGCTTAACAAGTGTGAGACCCTGAGTTTAATTAAGGAGGGAGGGGCAGGAAGAGAGGGAGAGGAGAGATGGGGGAGGTGAGAGAAGAAGAAGAAGGCAGGAAGAAGGGAAGGAAAGAGGGAAGGTAAAATCAAATAAAAGAAGAAAAGAAAAGGAAAGAACTTTTTTGAAAAAAACATAGATTAATAAACACTAGAAAAGGATGTGATAATACAAAAAAAGATGAGGGTCTTCAATGGGAATAACTCCATCATGAAAAATTTAGATATTATAATATAGGCCAATGACATCAAATAGTGGTCATTTGAATCATTGAGAGGTAAAAATTCTTTCCTCTCTGTGTAGATGTACAACTCCACAGAGCAATTAGAAAATAACCAAGACATGTAAGTTTTTGTGACTCTAAAAGATAATAAAGTCATATCAATGTATTTGATTTAAAAGAAAAGGATGCTATCTGCAGGCTAACACCGTGTGTCAGATAAAAAAAATGTCTGCAAACTGGGTGCTATTGGCTCATACCTGTAATCTTAGCTACTGAGGAGGCTGAGATCTGAGGATTGAGGTTCAAAGCCAGCCCAGGCAGGAGAGTCTGTGAGATTCTTATCTCCAATTAACCACCAGAAAATCGAAAGTAGCACTGTGGCTCAAGTGGTAGAGTGCTTGCCTTGATCTGAAGAGCTGAGGTACAGTGCGCAGGCCCAGGTTCAAGCCCCATGACTGACAAAAAGAAAAGAAAAGGTCTGCAAGTTAGCTCTCCTAGCTTCCCTGAGCATCTTCTCTTCCATACAAATGTAGCCTCCACACAAACCAGGGAAGAGCTGGAGGTTGGATCTCTCATGTTTGGATGATACGTAAATATTTACAATTACTAGTTTGTTGAATAGGTGAATGCAGATATCTCCAAACCCAGGTAATAGTTCACGTTAAACCAACAGCTGTCAATCAAAATTGCCTCTGTCCTATGGTTTGCAGCAACGTAGATGGGAGTGGTGAGGATAATGTGAAATGAAATGATCCAGAATTAGAAAAAGAAGTAGAAAAATTAGGTTGTCTTTCACATATGGAAGCTGAAAGAAGTTGACATAAATGTACTATCGTGATCGTGGGAAGGGCAGAGAGGAGGAGAGGCGGAGGGACCGAACACAATCAGAAGCAGTAAGTTCTACTGCTCTACAGCCACTGAGGTGACTGTAGACCATACCAGTCTACTATAAATGTTGTGACGAACAAAAGAGGAGTTCAAATCACTCCAGCATGAAGTAACCATAAGTTGTGAAAAGCATTAGTCACCACAATTTGATCAGCACCTAATGAATACATGCATTGCAACAGCACACTGTACCCCCCATAAACATATCCAATTAAAATAACAATAATTAAGAGTAATTAATCTTGATTGTGGCAGCAATTCAGAATGTCACAAGCAAAACTCATCAAACGTTATGCTTTAAACGAATGGAAATTGTTCCTTAATAAACTTGGCAGGGAAATTAAATTAGGTCAATTCAACTGTGAGTTTTTTTCAGAGATTCAACCTGCCTACTGTTCGTTCATTTGATTTATCAATTATCAAAAGAGGATCATTAAAATGCAAAACTATAACTGAGTTTGGCTATTCCTCATATTAATTTTGTATGATGTTTGCATCCAGGAATTTTGAGAATGCTTCTACACTGACACATGTTAATAATTGCTCGGTATTCCAAATAGATTACTGTTTGTGTCACTACAACATGTCCCTCTTTATCTTTTTCAATACTTTCTCTTGAAGTCAATTGGTTCCCTGAAAATCATTTTCTTGGGATTATATTTTGCTTTGAACTTATCTATGTTTTCAAATTTAGAATCCAATTCTATACTTAGTATACAGTTGGATATTATCATTTGAAATTCATTCTTTTTTAATGAGCGTTATCAGTTTTTTTATATTTAGTGCAAATACTGATAAGAGTGGTTTGTGTCTGCATTCTGCCTTGCTTTCTAATTGTTCCTCTGTTCGATTTTTTCTAAATCATTGCAAAAAATCTTATTTTTAATTTTAAAGTTTCTTCACATGTTCTGCATTTGTTTTTCTTCTTTAGTCTTGCCTGAGGGCTAACAATACACATAGTAAACTTATCAAAGTCTGTTTTGAATCAGTATTGCTCTTCTTCATGCTTCACACTGCATTAGCATTTCACTCACTCCGTTTCCTAATTCTGACTTCAAACTTCACATCTGATACATTGTGTTCCTGGGTTCTATTGTGTAGCTCACAAATGTAGTAATTTTAGAGAAGTAATTCCATTTACCTTCCTCCATTTTTTTAACTTAAAGTGCATTAAATAATTTTCCTTTATGGAAATTAGGAAAAAATAAAGCAGATCCTTTTAATTCATCCACTTAAATGCCATTTGCATCTGGCATTGGCATCTTTCAGTTCAGCCTGTGGAATATCCTTCGGCATTTATTGCTGTGCAATTCTACTTTCAGGAAAATATTTGTTTACCTTTCAACCTTTCTGCAAATGTCTTATCACTCATTTTGAAAGATGGTTTGCTTGCTGGTTAAAGGAATCTGATTAATAGGCTTGGACTTGCCTTCAGCAACGTAAGGCTGCCCGTTTGTACTCTTGCAGTCCATTTTTTTCTTTGCTTGTGAGGATAAAATAACTGTCATTTGTGCCATTCTTCCTCTGTATGTATTGTGCCTTCCTTTCTAGATACTGCCAAGATTTTCCCAAGTATGGTTTAACTATGATGAGTTATATGTGACTTCCATTGTGCCTCTCTTTGTCTGAATTTACAATCATTCATATATGTCAAAGGTTTTCTGTTTTGTTTCTGCTTTGTTTTCTCACACAGGAAAATTTTCAGTTTGGGGTTGTTCAGTTCTATTATGCTTTTCCTTAAAGCCTCTATTACCCAAATAATATTTCATATTTTTCCAGAGATTCTATATATTTCAAAGTTTACCATTTGCTTTGTATTTTTACTTTGTAAATTTTTCTTTATATTTATTCATTTTTGTTAATTGTTTTCTCTATTACTCTCAGATTAGACATTTATACTGATTAAATTTTAAATTCACTGAATCTCCAATCCATTATTAAGATCAACCAGTGAATCATAGACCATGGTCCAGCTATTTTGAACTTCACATTGTAGCTAGGAAGTCATCTACATTGAAATTAGATCCATCAGCCCCTCATGATGAGAAGCAAAATTCTGATATAAATGATTTTGTTATTGTGTCACAGAACATACCAGGGATTTAAATTTAGATTTCTGCTTCTGGAAATGTGCACATGAAACATATAAATAATATTTTCTAAAAGTTCTAAAACAGTTTGCCATTCAACAATATCTTACTGGGTTACTTTTAATAATAAGCCTTTGATGATAATGCTATTATTTAATTTCCATCATTTATTGGGTTATGTTTGTCAGCAAGTTAGTGGTTGGGAAAGTAATATTTTCTCAATAGATGAAGAATACTAGCAATACTCTCAGCACGTCTCACTTGCATTCTTCCCCTTAACTCTACCTCATTTCTCTCCAACAGTATGAATGGCCCATTTCTGATGGAAGCTCATTTCAGTGCACTTACTCTTCTGAAAAGTAGTTAGCAACTATTATTCTTGGTGCTCTGGAATTAGGGAGTCAAGACTAAAGGAGAGCTTTAATCAGTAGTTACACTTTCTTCTAGTAGGATACTCCTCTGTGGAACATCTTTCTACTGTCACAGATAGTTCTAGGTAGGAAAAAATATTTCAAATTAAGGAAGAGAGAACAGAAAAAGGAAGGAAAGAAGGAAGACAGAAAGGAAGGGAAAGAAGGAGAGAGGGAGGTAGGGAAAGAAGGGAAAGAAGGAGAATGTATCTATTTTCTGAAAGATATTACAGATTCATAATTGCAGAAGACCCAACTTGCAATGTCATATAAATGATAGAGATAGTTATGAAGTCTATGTAAGCTCAGGAAAAAGCCACCAAGGCAAACAGATAAAGTAGCATTTAAATACATACAAATACAACAGGTCCAAATTTCACAGTTAAGATTTCTAAGACGTGAAGATATTGCTTACTTTCTTCATCTATAACTAAATTTATCTCTGAAGTGACCATTTTCCCTTCTAGCAGACAACTGAATGTTATCAATTCAAGAGACAGTCAATCACTTCTGACTTAATAGTCTGTCTCTTAAGAAACCATTCAATCAATTTCTTATTTTTCTGTCTACATTTCTCTTTTCTGGAAGGTATAGTTCAAGAGATGATCTATTTCCTAATCATTATTAATAATATCTGTTTAGGTTTGATTTAAGGTTCTTATTCAGGGATGGGTGTGGTGGTACCCTGTGTATTATCACAGCAATGAGAGAAAGAGAGCCACCCATAAGTAAGTAGCAGCTTGTATCATGGGAGTGTCCTCAGGATTAATTTGTTCTTTATCACTACCTTCAGATCATGTGTTCCCTCAGGTCATGTAGCATCTTCCTTTGCCCCTCTCAAATCCCTGCCTAGGTCTTCTGGCATACACGTGGATACTCTGAGCCCTTCCAAGAGTACTTACTGGAGGATTGGATACCTTTCTGTCCCAGGACACTGTTTGTAGTGTGTGTATAGCTGCCTTCAAACTTAGTTTCAATCAGTTCAGTGATGAATGGTACAGATATGGGAGGAGCCAGTGTTTGAGAGTTTGATTTGCATCCTCACTAAAGATCAGGTCTATGTCCCCCACTTAGTTATCTAATTTGCCTGACCACCTTTATTCCCATCTAAATGATGATTATAATATTCTTTACTTCATAGAGATGTGAGCATGAAATAAGAGGATAATTTCAATTTAAGCTTAATTTCAATGTAAAAGTTTTCCCTGAATGACAGATATGTAAATATTATTTGTTCTTTGTTTATTTTCAACAGAAGCATTTCATTCAGTAATTCCTCCTCAAGCAATGATCTGAAAATGGCTTTTAAATTACAAGGCTTAAAATTTCTCAAAAACTCACACAGGAAACCAAAATAACTAAAATCATTTGAGTAACCAAAAGAACGAAGGCAATGTTTGTGTCTGGTACACAACAGTCTCAGTCTCTAGCTTTAGTTTCCGAATTTGCCCTCTCCTCTCCCAGAGATAAAAAGTACTCTTCTAGGGCTGGGAAGGTGGCTCAGTGGTAGAGCGCTTGCCTTGCATGCTCGAGGCCCCGGGTTCAATTCCTCAGCACCACATAAGCAAAAAAAAAAAAAAAAAGAAAAAAGCCGGAAGTGGTGCTCTGGCTCAAGTGTTAGAACGCTAACCTTGAGCTGAAGAACTGAGGGACAGTGCCCAGGCCCAGAGTTCAGGCCCCACGACCGGACCCAAAAAAAAAAAGTACTCTTCTATCTAAACTAGTAGCACAAGCAAACTTTTTTATTGAAACAAACACAGAACCCATTTCCTCCTTCAAGAATGTCTGCCTTTTCCAAACTGATTAACAAGGCTTGAATGTTCTCTGCAACTCTAGGCCTATTTGACAGTGAAAAGTTAGTTACCAGCTTGTGCTTTCTCTTTTCCTTTTGCCTATACAAATCAATACTGAAGAAATGGATGGTAGTGAATAAATCATCAGAATATCAGGTATGAAAAACCTGATACAGGGATACAGGTTGACGTTGTAATGATGAGATGTACGAGACACTATGTTGAAAAACGAACTTTACAATTTAGGCAAAGGCATGGGGGGGAGTGTAGTTGTGGAGGTGGGAGGGAAGGGATGGTAGGGGAAAAACAGAGGAGGAGGCAACAATGCTTGATAAGAAATATACTCATTACCTTGCTCATGTGACTGTAACCCCTCTGTACAGTATTTTCACAATAAAAACTAAAAATAACAATTTTACTATTATTAAAATGTTATATAAAGTAGTTACCATTTCATAAGTCAGATAATGAGTATATTTCTCTTTTTGGCAACTAAGTCACCCCTAGTTCCTCTGAATATTTTCTATTATCCTTTCCAAATTGACTTTCCAATTGTCTTTATGTTGCTTGTATGGCTCAGGAGTCAGAGCTTTATGGATTTTGTGAGTGGGCCTTTCTCATTCTCCCCATTTAGGTGGTATGGCCTCTGGGCAAGAAGGATAACTACAGTTCCTGGTTTCCATTCTACTTGTTCTGTGCCAGAACACATCTTCATTCATCTCCATAGTTACCCTCCTTTAGCTCAGGTAACTGTTCCTTCTCCCCTTCAGATCCCTCAAGGAAATAATTGCCCATTTGTGACAGTCTTTGGTACTCAACACTCCTATGGGTTTCCCTTTTACTTCCCTACTATGTTATAAAGAGTCTATCAAAAAATTCTCAGCTACTCCATTTCCTGGGCCCTCTGCATTTTCTGAGGACACCAAGTGGGCCAAAGGCAAGCGGAAAGTCCAGGGGAAAAAAAGGAAACATACAATAAAATCACAATTCTCCATATTTTTTATAATCATATCGAAATACTAGCATCTTCAAGTTCTAATGTCAATCTTTAGATAAATCACTAAAGTCTTTACTATGGTAGCAGAAAGAAACATAATGTTATAAATTTTAAAATAGAGATAAGATTTTTTTTAATTTTTAAACAAAGATAACCTACCTGATATTGAGAAGAAGAAATATGGTGAAGACTAAAAATGATAACTTTTTGTTTTAATCAATGAAGAAGTCATGTCTACAATTGATGGTAAATAAACTAAAAGTATTTGTACATAATATTTTGCTTTATAAAGATAACCAAAATAGAACTAAAAATAGTGAAATTAATGACCCCATAAAGTGAGAGGAGGGAGGAAGAGAGAGACGTTAGTGAGCTAAACCTGAATCTCTCCTAGGAAGAAATCAATAGGTCACATCTAAATTTAACAAAGCAAAGAGATAGGAATTTACCTCTGTCATTTAGAAGGACAATGGCGAAAGACGCCAATGTGGAGAAGCTACTGCCACAGAGCAAGACCGAGAGGGAAGGGATAAGGTTTCTAAACCTGTGTCCCTGTGTTAATTTGATTTAAAAATATTAGCAACTCTGAGGAAGTTATGAGGACCAGGCTGCTCTTCAATTGGTCTGTCCAACTCTGATATGTAAATCAGGGTGAGCTGAAAGAAATGCAGAAGCAGCAAGCATGTTCCCTTTCCCTTCTCCTCCTGTGGAAGGAAGATGATCCATTTCCCTTCATGAGAAACCCTTGCCTGGCTGCAGCTCCAGCTGGTTTCTCACTTTGACCTGAGTCCTAGAGCTTGAACAGGTGCCTTTACCTGATAATGGGTTCCTTTCTTACAGCAAATCAGGGAGGCTGAAATTCTGTCCTGTGTCATTCCTGAGTGCCTGATGCTGGTGCCTGGGCAAATAATGGCATTGGCTTTCTCACTATTGTGCACAATCAGAAATGTTTCTTTCCAGGTCCTTCCTGTTATCTTTCCACCATATCATGTATCATATCTTACACTGTGTGACTTCCAAAGATCATTTTGACAGTCTACTGGAGGTCAGAAATGGGTCTCAGGATCAGAGTCTGATAAAGCTCTGTGGCTCTGACCAGGAAATTAAAAATGCTTTTCTTTCTCTCCTCTCCTCTCCCTCTCCTTCTTTCTTCTCACCTCTCTTTTCCCTCTCCTCTCCTTTTCCTCTCATTTCTTCCTTTTATACTTTGCTTTTCCCCAACACTGGAGCTTAACTATAAGGCCTTGTTGTTACTCTACTACTTGGGCCACACACCTAGGCCTTGTCTTTTGTTTGTCTGATAGGGTCTCCTACTCACTTTGTCCAGGATGACTAGGACACAAAATTCTCCCGTCTCCTCTGGAATAACAGAGGTATACCATTGTGCCCAACAGGAATTTTAGAAGTTCTTTCTCACTGAAACCATGGCTGTGATCAAAGGTGGGGTGTGGTTAGAGCTAAATAATCCTGTACCAATGTGAGATTAGTTAGAAGGAGCTTCTCAACAAAGGTCAACTCCTACTTCTCCCTGTCCTCCGTCTCTTTCTCCTCCTCCCTCTTTAATCTTGACCTCCTCCAGATTGGCTTAGTGTATCCTTTCTGCAGATGCCCCTAATTGTCTATCAGGGTAGCCTAATTCTTTTATATCATCCTGGATTTCAGGGCTTTTTAATAATTTTCAACATGGAGCCCTCAATCATAATTTCAGTATCAACCCCTAGGTCCTTCTCCTAGAAGGACTTTTACATTGAGACTTCTCTCACACTGAAGGACTAATGTGTGTCTTAGGGGAAGGATATCAAAGAGTGAAGAAAACAGGAGGGGTGAATGATTTCTGAAGACAAACATGTTCACATGTTTTATCATGAGGTGAGACCTCATGATAAAGACCTATCATTTTGAGGTGACCTTGAGACAGTTGAAGCTTACTTGGAGATGAGGAATAAGAGCCAATTACTAGCTCCCCTGTACCTTTTCCTTTTTGTGTGCATTGACTACAATACTTTTTTGCTACAATGAAAAAAATAGAGATGTTGCACAGCTACCAGGTTATCTATAGACAGCCTCCTAGAAAGACCTGTCCTAGACTGTCATTTTCTAACACTCCTGCGAAAACTGTAGCCAAGATCAGTTGGAGAATAATAATATGCTTCTATTCAATGTAGTTTGGATACTAAGACTGTTTGGCAACTACTCCAGTCTAAGAAAAGAAATGATGGATATTAGAAAGAAATATGGACTCCGTTCTAGCAATAGAGAATCATTCAGTATTTCCATCGTAATGGATAATGCTCATAAAAGTAGTAACAACTGTCATTAAGCATCCATTTTTATAAGCATTGGCCAGAGACTATACTATACTAATATAGGATCTGTATATATAATGAAATTTTAACCTTGCTTTTGAGATTAAAAAGTGGATCTTGGACATTTTTGATTACTTATATGAGGTCACAGAGCTTCATTCTATCTTTTATTTGGTATCAAAATAGAGTCATTCCCCATGTTATTAAATTTTTTATTATTTAGCAAACATTCACTCTTGTTTCTGAGACAAGAATTCCAGTCAGTCACCAGATCAGTGAGACTATGAAAAGTTTCTACTTCATTGAAAACATTACACCTAAATCTGTTTTTTTAAGAAAGGAGGAGGAGAAGTGAGACACAATCATAATATTCAAAGCTTACCCTGTGAAAGTAGGAAAATGAGGGGAGGGTTGGTGTTGGAAGAGACAAAGATGGGAAAGCATGATGAAAAAGATATTAATCAAGTTATATTATACTCATAAACTGACATGACAAATGTTAACTCCTTTCTACAACTATTTAAAGACAAGAATATAATTTTTAAAAATAAGAAAAAATTATTTGTTAATCTTATGAAAATTAGCCAATTTTATTCATTTCTGTTACATGATACTCAGTTCACACAGAATGTTTTGTTCTTTCAACTCTCTTTCATTTCATTCTCCTTATTATTATTATTGCCATGAGAAACATTTGTTCTTTCCTGGGGAAACTTAGATGCATTTATTATTACTGGGTGTTCTCCTGATCTAAAGTAGAACATATGACTGAAATATGATCAGTGCTTGTCCACAACCAGTGGTGTAATAATTCAAACAGTTCATCTTCATAAAGCACCGGCTCACTGAACTGGGGAACCTGGACTTATGATGAGATGACTGGTGTCAGCAAAAGCAAACAACAGGTGTCTGTCCATGTCCACCAATAGGGGACTAGCTGGATAAATCAGAGAGGAAGAAATATTCCCTCTATACTGATACCCATAAACTATTCGTTAAGAAAAATATTATAATAAAACTTAGTGAAATGGGTCAGTATGTGGTAAATGCCTGTAATCCTAGCTAAATTGAGAGTGGAGGACAGAAGATCTTGGTCTCAGGCTGGGCCTGGGAAAAATGAAATACTCCCTGAAAAATAAAGTAAAAATCTACTGGGGTATGGCTCAAATAGAAGAGTGTTTACTTAACAAGTGCAAAGCCTTGAGTTCAAGTCTCAGTGATACCAAAAAAGGTGATAAATGATGTAATATTATCATATTATTTTTGAGTAATATTATACTATTAATTTTTGTACTACCTTAGGACTTCAACTGGGCCCTGGGCACCCTCTTGAGCTTTCTTTTGGCTCAACTAGCACTTTATCACTTTGGCCACAGCTCTACTTCTGGCTTTTTGGTAGTTTATTGGATATAAGAGTCTCATAAACTTTCTTGCCTGGGCTGGCTTTTAACTGAAATACTCAGATCATAGCTTACTGATTAGCCAGGATTATAAGCATAAGCCACCAGAGCCCAGCTAAAATATTAATTTTCAAAGGGAATATACGATATTTCTGTATGTAATAATGAAATAGAGAAAGAGTAATAAAGAGGATGGATATGATGAAACCATTTATGGAAATACCCCAATGAAACTCCTTTGTATGGGGCTGGGAAGGTGGCTCAGTGGTAGAGCGCTTGCCTTGCATGCCCGAGGCCCTGGGTTCGATTCCTCAGCACCACATAAGCAAAAAGTAAAAAGCCAGAAGTGGCACTGTGACTCAAGTGGTAGAGCACTAGCCTTGAGCTGAAGAGCTGAGGAACAGCGCCCAGGCCCAGAGTTCAGGCCCCATGACCGGACCCAAAAAAAAAAAAAAAACTCCTTTGTATAACTAATATATGTTAATAAAAAAAACTACGAAGAAGCGCATGAAGATGTGACTTAGAGGTAGAGGTAAGAAGCAAGAAACCTGATTTCAAACTCCAATGTGACAGCAAAATAACTAAAATAAATAAAGTAGAAAAATAAAGTAGAAACTGTTGTTACCTATAAGGGGAGTGAAAGACACAGAGGAATATAAGCCAGACTTCACTGAACATACCTTTTTTGTATATCAGCTATTGAAGTCATGATAATATTTTCTGCATAACAATAAAATTTAAAGTCATAAAATCTATGCTTATGGTTTTTGTAAAATGAGTGAACTAAATATGACTTCAGCTGGTTGAACAAGGTCAATTTGGGGCATAGACGTATTTGAAAGCAAAAATATAAGAATGGATAAGAATATAAGAATTGAACTTAACTGTTCTTAAGGGATTATAACAAAATGGGAAAAAACCTGCAAGAAGCTAAATTTAAAAGTACAAATGTGCACAAATGCTTTATCAGTCATGGTAGATGGTGTTCAATATTCTTAACAGAACACACAAGTTGTTTGTGCAGACAGCAATAGAAGTGTCTACTTTACAGGGCAGGCTGATTGTTTTTAAAAAGCACTCTGAAGAGATGGCATTGCATCTGAAACCCTAAGTGTACCAAGGAGCCACCAGAAAAGAATGTCAGACCAGAAGAGATGAGCTGGCAAGTTCCTCAGGATGACCAAAACACTAAAGAGAGTGGGCCAGGACATCATCTTGAGGTATGCTGAAGGAAAAATGAAAGCCTGGCCATGCAGACCCAAGGCTAGAGAAGAGACTGATAAGACTGGATTGAAAGCGTCAGATCTGAGAATGGCTTCATTTAATCTCTATTTGCTAAGAATTTGTCTTCTGGCTAGAGTGTAGCTGCCGAGAGGAGCAAGAGAAAATAGAAAGATAAGTTAGGAGGCAGAGTATAACAGATTGGGAAGAAAACACAGGGCATAAATAGGCAGGTGGCCCTGCATCTCATAGAATGGATGGGACCTAGCAGAATATTGCAAAATACTGTATGAGTGTAAGAAAAATCCACTGGGCACAAGTGAAGTAGGACTATCATCCTAGCTACTCAGGAGGTGGAGATCTGTGGGTCCTGATTTGAAGCCAGATTGGGTAGGATGTCAGTAAGACTCTGATCTCCAATTAACCAGCAAAAAATGAGAAGTGGAGATGTGGTTTAAGTGATAGGGCACCAGCCTTAAGCAGAAAAGCTAAGGGACAATGCCCAGGCCTTAAGTGTAAGCCTTAATACCAGCACCAAAAAAAAAAAAAAGAATTTGAAGATGTCTCCCTACTTTCTGCATTGGTATAACATGGCCATTTATTGAGAAGACCTGAGGAGAAACAGGTTACAGGTCTCAAATCAGAAAATGCATCCTTTGTATGGAAAGCACTTAGCACTGTGCCTGACATGCAATATGCTTTCCACTGGGTGCCACTGAAAGAAAATGCTTCCATTATCCGGGCACCGGGTCCATTAGTTACCCTTGACAACCCATTATAATTTAAATAAAATCTTCCCAAAGTATTTGCAGTTTCATGATTCTGTGGTTTTATTGTTCACTTTTCAGTAACTCAACATTGCAGATCTATATATTCCTTATTTTGAAATCCTATGCAGTAATGAAAGCAAAAAATTCCACTTCTGTTCTTCCTTCTCATTTAAATAAACATTGCACACACTACAGTGATTGCTGCGATTTGCTATTTTCAGCTACTTTTGTCTGTCTAAAACCATAGTGAGCTGCATTGGCCATTAGAACTGAAGCAATAAAAGTTGCTGGCCTGGCCGTGGGGATTGTACAAGCTGGCCACCCTGATTAACAAGGCTGACAGGAAGCAAAGCGCCTAGGTGTGACACACTCATCATATAACTGCAAATGATATTGCACTCCTTAAAGGGTTTGAGGTGTTGTTTTTTTAGATATTATGGCAGTTTTCCAAAACAAGGTAGTAAAAAGAGAAAGCTTTTATTAAAATGGATAAAATTGCTTTTGACTACAGGTTAGGCACACAATTATTTCTTTTTTCTTGGGGGGGAGCAGTCGTGGGGCCTGAACTCTGGGCCTGGGAGCTGTCCCTCAGCTCTTCAGCTCAAGGGTAGAGCTCTACCACTCGAGCCACAGCACCACTTCTGACTTTTTTCTTTTTGCTTATGGGGTGCTGAGGAATCAAACCTCATGCATGCAAGGCAAGTGCTCCACCACTGAGCCACCTTCCCAGCCCCAACACAATTATTTCTTATGGGGTTATGTTGTTATGGTTTTGTACTGGTGGGACTGAGGATAGAACCCAGGGCCTTGCACATGCAAAGCAAGCTCACTACCACTGAGCAACTTCCCCAAGCTGGGGCTGTATCTCTCTCTCTCTTTTTGTTTTTTTTTTTGGTTGGTCATGGGGCTTGAACTCTGGGCTTGGGAGCGATCCCTCAGCTCTTCAGCTCAAGGCTAGCGCTCTACCTCTTGAACCACAGCGCCACTTCCGGTTTTCTAGTCGTTTATTGGAGATAAGAGTCTCATGGAGTTTCCTGACCAAGCTGGCTTTGAACCACGATCCTCAGATCTCAGCTTCCTGAGTAGCTAGGATTACAGGCATGAGCCACCAGCACCCGGCTGGGTCTGTATCTTTTATTAAGGATTTATATCCAATCACTAACTGAAGTAGGTTCTGCTATTATATCCACTGGGAAGAAATTAAGTTATCCAATGTCAGTGCTAGAAATGGGATTCAAATCATGGCCTGAGTTCAAAGTTCATTATTGTAAGTGCTACATACATGTATATGTATAGCAATACATAGTATGAAAAGTAGCACTTGATTTTCTCATTCCCTCTTATACTATACAAGACAGTTTTTGAACTTAATTTTACTTGTTTTGTACTTTAGAATGCTGCAGGCTGTAATCCAGTATCTTATATAATGTGGATTATTCTTCATATGACATTAGAAATTTCATAATTAATGCCTAAGCCTACTTTAATTAGTATATAACATAATGATGGGTTAATCTGACAATTTTGTTTAGAAAATAGACTAACTTGCCATCTATCCTTAAACTGACAGAGTCATTCTCCCTCTTTTTCAGAACTCCTGCAATGAACTTTGAATAAAAATAAAGTTCCAATCAGGGATCATTTGTCTTTCTCTCTGTTTTTTTACTCCAGACATATTAAACATTAAGTACAGATTGGGCACATTGCAAATGATAATTTGATCGAGCAACTCAGCAGTAGCAAATTTAGAAATCTAATAGAAATTTGACTTTTACTTTTCCTCTGTCAGTAGACAAGAAGGTCTTTTGGACAAAAGAGAAATAAATATACACTGTCGTTGTGATTCTAGGGCAAAAACAAAGCATAAGAACGCAGTCATAATATCCCATGTGCATCTTGAGAAACTAGGAAAGTCGAGGGGAGGAATGAGTTGGGAGGATGGGAAAATGATGAACGGACTGACATGGATCAAGATGCATTGTACCTATGAACTGATTTGTTGAATGATAACTCCTTTGTACAACTACTTAAAGATAATAAAAATACAATTTTTGAAAAAAGTATCACAGAATAGAATAACCACAGGTTATTGGTGACAATCATTTCATATTCTAGATCCATTATGAAATAGCTAATAAGTAAAAAGACCATGGGAACCAGGAAATATGTATAAATGTGTTTTTCTAGTCTTGACTTAAAAAAATTACCTGATAGATTCTCAAGATAGTGAGGATAACTAAGGAGGAGAAATAGCAGATCAGAGTAAGTTAAATCATTTTCAAGTTATTCACTTTTCATTAAGTCACAATAGCTAGCCCATTCTGAGTTTTAGTAATATGAAAACAGTACACCAAATGAAGAGCCAGGCACTATAACAGCTTTGAGCTTTTACACTGCTTCTATCTCCTGTGGTAATTTTCTTTTCTAGGCAGTGAACCACTACACATTTCTTAAGGACCCAGTAGAGAAGTGCTTGTCATTTCCAACAAGATAAAGATGTTGGTAGAAATGAAACATTCTGTAGCTCCCTGTACATCAGTGCTGCTGCTGGTCTAGCTCTGAACTCTAAACATAGGAAGCAAGTCCACAGAAAAGTCTAGACTACTGTCCAATAAAAAAAAAGAGTAGATGAATGTAGATATTCGAGTTAAGAGGAAACTCAGGAAATTAAGGGTCAAGTCCTAACTGACTTGTATTAGCAATTCATGAATGAAGCCGCATACCATCTCAAAAACAGGAAGGCACTCCACTGAGCTGAGCAGAGGCTCAGACTTCAGAAGAAAAAGCTGAAGAAACCAGAAACAAGGAAGAAAAGTTTGCTTAGTTAATATCTGGCTACCTCTAGTCACTGTCCTCATATGAGTTAAAGCAAGAGGGGTTGGTAACATGGTAACTTAGGTTGACCTAGACCCTTCTGGTTGTCGCTATGAGTCATAGATGGCCTTCCGGTGCTTGGTTATCCTCTCTCCTAGTTTCTCAGAGGGGAAATATGACAAGTAAACAAGTTAGGTTTTCTTTGGTAATGTGGAATCTTAGCATTTTAGTTCCTTTTTGGTTGATCTGTCAAGGTTAAGTGCAGGAGCCTGGTCCAAATTAATGGGCATTTTATTTGACATCTTTGTCTATTCTAGGGGCTATCTTATGAAATACATAAGTATATACATAAATATATTATGCGTATATTTTATAGTGCAGCATATATTACATAGTGTATATTACATACTATGTAATACATATTCTACATATATCATATGTTGTATGTAGTTTTACCTGTAAAGCTAACTTTATGCACATATGTATCCACAGATGCTTGGACACACACACACACACACACACACACAAACACAAACTCACATACATGATTTTACTATATACTTTACATAGCCCCACACAAAAGATTGGAACAATTGTAAAACTTGAGAACTTCCAAGGAAACAAACTTGTTTAGCAAAAGAGAGCCCATGCTCAGATCAGACCTGTCATGTAGCAAAGTAGACTTCTCTTGAAGTTTCTTGCTCACCAAGGCTGGAGACGTGCAGAGGTCCATGGATAGCTGATCGCCATAGAGTGATTTCTGTCATTGAATGGGAAATTGAATTAAAAGTCCATGTCACTGAATTATGTAGTCAAACACTTGATAGAGAAAGGAAGGGAGAAATAGTTTCATTTTAATATATGTGATCAAGGTTTGGATTACCTTTGGAGAAAGTCTTGGAGTCTATTTTAAGGCTACATGAAAGTGCATATTATTTCCATCATTCCTCGTTTCTCTTTGCTAACTTTCCCTTACTTGAGAGCTAGAAATGGCCTATATAATTTTCATTTGTTAAACTTCGCATAAGTCAACTCATAGCCTTCAAGTTTTTTCCTTGAAAATACTCAAAAGGAAATATTTACTACAGCTGAAATCATTAGAAGTTCCTAGCCTTCCAACAAAAAGCAGAAATAAGTGGCAGCCATAAGAATCCGGAGTTCAAGCACTGTTACCCACACAAAGTTTTAAATCATATTATTATAACTTGATTCTCAGAAAATCTTGTGTATATTTCAGACAGAGGTCGATGTTTCCATCTTTCAGATAAGAGTGCTAAGAGAGAAAGAAGTGACTTTCTATAATAAATGAATTCTTAGACACAGTAAAGGCAACATGGTTTGGTTTAAAAAACAAGCTATGGCTCTGTTGCCCAACAGCATACCCTTACTGTTTTTCCTTCTTAGCCACATGACATTGCCTAAACCATTGAATTTCCATGCCTTCTCTGTCTTCATCTTTAGAGTGAGAGCAATAAAAGGACCCAGCATATAAAGTTACTGCAATGATTACATGATGAATCCTAGCTAGGTTCTGGCCAGCCCATGAAACTACTCAGCAAATTTTACCATTCTGCTTTCACTCCATTGCCAATGCTATTTGTACATCCAAGCTGTATATATAGGCCTCTATGTATATGGCATATGTCTCTGACACTTAGGAAGCAATGCTACCATTTCTGTGTGTCTCAAACCCTGTCTTCCTCTCAAGGGTCACACTTTCCAAACATCCACTGAAAATGAATGAAGTCACTAAGAAAGTGAAAGATTGTGAGATAGTACCTAAGAAATAAAAACCGTGATGACAGACATGGACCATCTCATCTTGTTTATATTAAGAACCTCCATAGGAGAGGTTATTACGTACCGGATAATGAATGCATGACTTCTATCCAAATATATAAAGAATTCTCAAATGCTCACATTATCATCATGATCTTCATCATCATCATTGGCTTTGGCTGTGTCTATGGCCTATCTGCAGTGTGAGGAGAGGTGGGGGCAGGTCAAGTGGATTGTGTAGAGCTATGCTCTAGAGAGGCAGTCTTGGAGAGGCAGATAGATTAATTGACTGTATTGTAGAACTGTGAAGGGACAGATGGATACGTTGACCTATTGTAGAAGTATGAAGAGACAGAGACCAAGAAACTGTGTAAAGGCTAATTGGGCTTTCTATCTGGTATAAAAAAATAAATAAGATTTGTATTCAAATAAATACCAAGGAAATATATTGAGAAGAATGTAATCCCCCTCTGCATGATTCCTGATTGCAAAGAGCATACTTTCAATGTGGTCCTGCAAAACAGCATAAATGAATCTCACAAGTATTATGACCAAAAAGTAAAAAGCCAGTTACAGAAAGATACACACTGCTGAGTCATCTGTTGTGATAAACATCAAGATAGCTGTTACCTTGAGCGATGGATCAGGTAGCTTAAGAAGAAGCATAAGGACAGTGTTCTGCAGTTATGATAAACACAGGCAATTTGCCCTAGATATTTAACATAAAAGGGCTTTAATATGTAAAGATTACAAGTCAATAAATAATTTTAAATGTACAGAATAAAATACCAAATATCGAGATTTTTTGAACTCGAAAACCACACTAAATATAGTTTATGTAGATGAAGACTTGTAAAAGTACAGAATATATTTTAAGCAAACAATTTTAGGGTAATAGATACCACCACACTAAATATAGTTTATGTAGATGTAGACTTTTGAAAGTACAGAATATATTTTAAGCAAACAATTTTAGGGTAATAGATACCTCTGGGAACATGAAAAGTTTGATCCAATAAGAGAAGACATTATTTTCATTTACTTCAAAGCGTACAGTCCAAAGTGAATAAGATTTAATATCAGTCTCAGTTGTGAAAGCATAGATGGTTTATATGTGTTTTATATTGATGTTTATAAATATTTCAAAATTGTTTTACTGAAGGCTCACACATACTTTTCTGCCCAGGCTGGCATTAAACCATAATCCTCTAGAATTCCGCATCCTAAGTAGCTAGGATTACAGCCATGAGCCACGGGCACCTGACTACAAAATTCCATTTTAGGAAAATAATGAATTTCTGGCAGTCAAAAGTTAAAAGAAAACAAACACCAGCAGTTCTAGCTTGCATTAGCTGGAGCTGCATTTCTTAATGCCCCAAATGGTAGCTTTCCTCTTGGTGATATCCTTCTCTCCTCAAGGGTGGTCAGCCCAGATTGTTGAGATCTCGCAAGTGATCCATTGCCATCACACTATATGGGCAGACCAGGAAGCGTGTGTCTCCTATGGCTTCAAGGCCATCTTGAGCTATGAAATCATCTCACACAATATGGTCTTAGGGCCTCCATTTTCATATTAGACTAGGATGTTTTAGACTATGGAGCGTTGAAAGAGGGGGAACCTCCAATTCTCAAGAATGGATGATGCTAGAGAAAGCATTCTGCCACTCCAACATGCTGTTTCTTGCTGTTCCAACTCAGTGAGCAGCATCTTGCCCAGCTCTGTAAGCAGACGCTGCCTGTGGCAGCTCATAGCCTGACAATGCAGAATCGCAAGCAAGCTCAAGGACAGGCAAAATGAGCTTCCTTCTCTTTCATCTTCCCTCACCTACCTAACTTAATGGAAAACATTAAAGAAACATATTTTTTTCTCTTATTCTTCCCAGTTGGATTTTAGGGCTAAGTCTCTGAAGAAAAAGAAAACATCATCAAGTGACATTAAGAAACTCATGGCCTTTTTATTGTATAAAAAGTAATATGCTTTGAATAATAATCTGTTTTATGAAATACTTCTTAGATAATCTATACCTTAAAAGACTGAATTGTTAACCTCTTGATAGGAGATTCCTGAATATGGTAGTTCTTAAATCTTGAGGATTCAATCTCGGGGATTCTTTTCTTATTTCCTTAAATATGTTGTTTGTTTGTTTTTGTTTTTTCTCCTCTTTCTCTTCCGACACGCCCATGAAATGTTCGGTAGTATAACCAACTACACAATGGGAAACGTCACTTCAACAACAGAACTGGAAAAACTGGATATTCATATACAAAAGCATAAAATTAGATTCCTGTTTTATATGTATAAATATATGTATATACTCAAATTGATAAAAAAAAAGACTTAATAACTTGGAACTATAAAACAGCTAGAAGAAGTGCAAGTTTAGGACAAGCAGAATACGTCAAAAGCTATGTACATATGACCATACGGGATGATGTTAAGCGAAATGATCCCCAAGAAGGGACACAAATGGTTTTTTCTTGCTTGTTATTGTTTTTAATGTATTTATAATACACTGTGTGATTGTTTTTTGTTTTTCTTGTATGTTCTTCCCCCATGGCATAACCTCTGTTTTCACTATATTTGATTTTGGTGCCCTGCATCTTATATATACATTTTTCTAATTTGGGGAAGGGAAGGGAAAAAACAAAATGTTTAAATAGGTATACAGGTTGACCCATTGTAACAATGAGATGTACAAGATACTATGTTGTCCTTTGATTTGTTGTGTTTCTGGGTCTCTATTAAGAAAATTTTGGCCTGTGCCAAGGTGACCTAAGTTTCTCCTATTCCTTCCTATAATGTTTTCAGGGTGTCTGCTTTGACTCTAAGGTCTTTGATCCATTTGGAGTTGATTCTGGTGCAGGGTGATGTGTAAGGATCTAGCTTTAGTTTTCTACAGGTGATTAACCAATTTTGTCAGCACCATTTACTGAAGAATCTGTCTTTCTTCCATTCTACTTTTTAGCTCCTTTATCGAAGTCAGGTGGCCATAGGTCTGTTGGGATCATTTCTGGGTTTTCAATTCTATTCCATTGGTCCTGAGGTCTGTTCTTGTTCCAGTACCAAGCTGTTTTGATTACTATGGCTTTGTAGTAGAGTTTCTTTTTTTTTTTTGTAGTAGAGTTTCAAATTTGGTATTGATATTCCTCCAGCACTGTTCTTTCTGTTAGGGATTGTTTTTGTTATTTGAAATCTTTTATTGTTCCATATGAATTTTTGGATTGCCTCTTCTATTTCCTTAAAGAATGAGGTTGGAATATTAATACGTATTGCATTGAATTTGTAGATAGCCTTGGGAAGTATTGCCATTTTCACGATGTTGATCCTTCCAATCCAGGAGCATGGGAGGTTTTTCTACTTTCTAAGTTCTGTTTTGATTTCCTTTTTCAGGTTTTTAAAGTTTTCATCATTGAGGCCCTTTACTCCTTTTGTTAACTCCTAAGTATTTTATTTTTTGTGGGGCTATTATGAATGGAGTTGCTTTCCTAATTTCAGCCACACTTTTCTCATTGTTGGCATACAGAAAAGCCATGATTTTTGAGGGCTAATTTTATACCGTGCTACTTTGCCAAAGTTTTGAATCAGCTTGAGTAATTTGGGAGTGGAGTCCATGGGATTCTTTAAATACAAGATCATGTCATCTGCAAAGAGGGAGAGTTTTACTTCTTCTTTCCCTATTTGGATCCCCTTTATGTTTGCATCTTGTCTTATTGCTGTAGCTAGGCATTCTAATGCCAGATTGAAGTGAAGTGGAGACAGTGGACATCCTGGTCTCATTCCTGAGTTAAGAGGAAATGGCTTTAAATTTTCACCATTAAGTATAATGCTGGCTGCAGGTTTGTCATATATAGCCTTTATTGTATTGAGGAATGTTCCTAATGTATTTATAAGATACCATGTGATTTTTTTTGTTGCTTTGTATGTCCCTTACCCACAGTACAACCCCTGTTTTCACCATATAAGATGTTGGTATAGCTAGGCACCAGTGGTTCATGCTACAAAGGAGACTGAGATCTGAGGATCGAGGTTCGAAGCCAGCCCAGGAAGGAAAGTTCGTGAGACTCTTATCTCCAATGAAGCACTTGAAAACCGGAAGTGGAGCTGCAGCTCAAGTGGTAGAGCGTTCACCTTGAGCTGAAGAGTGTAGGGACAGCGCCCAAGCCTAGAGTTCAAGCCCCACAACAGACCAAATAAAGAAAAAAAAAAAGATGTTGGTATAATTTAAGGAAGGGAAGGGAAAAAACAAATTGTTTAAATAGGGATACAGGTTGACCCATTGCAACAATGAGATGTATAAGATGCTATGTTGAAAAAGAACTTTACAATTTAGGCCAAGGGGCTGGGGTAGTATACTTGAGGAGGTAGGAGGGAAAGGGTAGTAGGGGAAAAACAAAAGAGGAGGCAACAATACTGGATAAGAAATGTACTCATTACCTTGCTCATGTAACTGTAACCCCTCTGCACAGTACTTTCACAATAAATAACTTATTTTAAAAAAAGATACTATGTTGAAAACAAACTTTACAACTTCAGCGGGGGTGGGGGTGGGGGAGTAATGGGGGGAGTAGTTGGGGAGGTGGGGAAAGAAGGGATGGTAGGGGAAAACAAAACAGGCGCCATCAATGCTCAATAGGAAATGTACTCATTACCTTACTCTTTACTCATGCAACTGTAACTCCTCTGTACAGTATTTTTACAATAAAAATGTATCAAAAACATCTAGAAGGAAACCCAGAAGGGAACATTTATAGGAGTCTCAGCAATGATTTATCAGGTAAGACACTCAATTTGCTTTTTGAATATGGTCCAGTTACAAAACACTGTGAAGTTTTTTCCTTTGTCTTATTAACTTGTTTTCCATTTTTTGTGTGTGAAGAGGGGCCATAAATGTGGGAAAGGAATGAATGGTCTTTCCTGCTCTTTACAATCTCCAAAAGCTCTGTCCTAATGGGTTGGGGTTTGAGTGGTGGTGGCGTTGGCGGTGGTGGTGATGTTGGTGGTATATATGAGTATGCCAGTACCAAGGCTTGAACTCAGGGCCTTGCACTCTTGTTTGGCTTGCTTGTTCACAGTTGGTGCTCTACCATTTGAGTCATGCCTCCATCCTAGCAATTTACTAGTCAATTGGAGATATCATCTCTCAGACTTTTCTGCCTGGGCTGGCTTCAAACCACAATTCCCTAATTTTAGCATCTTGTTAGCTAGGATTACAGATGTGAACTGTTAGATTTTTTAATATATTCTCTAGATTTAATACATTAATATGTTTCACTTACATGTATTTGACTTAAAATGAGGTTTTTGAGGTTAAAACAATATGGAGTTCTACTAGCAGGGATGGAAGGATAATTCTTACCAGGTCCCACAACTTGACTTGCAACCAGCTCATCACCAACTCCTATCAGTTCTATTTCTCATGTCCTACCTCCAGCTTTTGCCTTTATTTCAGTTTTGACATTTTATGACATTATTTTCCTTTTTCCATTAATTTTTCCTAAGCTATTAAAATAGTCCTGGGCTATAACAACAGTTTTCCCATTCCCAGATTCCAGCATTATAGTGTGCTCTCCTTATGATCTGAACTGATACCTTCCATAACCCAACTTGAAGGACCTTACTTGCTGTCTCTTGCCTATGGAAGAGTTTGCTCGTTAGCATGGTTTGAGAAGCCTTTAACTGTCTTTATCATCCCTACGACATTATCTGGTTTCTTAACTTACCTGTGTTTCTTTGCTGTGCACTCTTAGAGCATGGTAACTTACATATTGAGAGAGAGAGAAAAAGAACCTAGCAAGGAAATCAAGGCCAAGGCTTTCTTCTATCCAGTTTCTATATTCCTCACCAGGGCCTTTAGTAGCTCTATATGCAGGCCACTAGACATCATATCACCATGGCCTTGAGCAGTCACAAATACCAATCCATGACCCATTGTTCCCAGGAGACTTGTGCGTGAAAAGCAGATTAATTTGACCCCTGGGATGTGTACAACAACAGGTACCTAGTCAGAGGGGCTAAACACTGCTCCAAGAGCCCCTGTTGGCTGTGTGAAGTTTCTGATTGAGTCTACTGTCCAATGATCTTGTGAGTCACATAGTTTCTCTCCTAGAGAGAGCTTATTAACCCCTACACAACACCCCCCTAGGCAGGTGTCCTCCTGTGAGACCCCTCCCACCATGCAGGAGCTCTCTTATCTTTTTGGTCAAGAAATCTTTGCCCTTGTACTTCTCTGGGTCTTTGGACTCATTCTTGAGACTATAGAGACAAAGGACCTGATCCACATTTTAGAGTGCTTGCATATCATTTTGGTCTTCCTTTTTCTAGTGCTATTCTCTGTCTTTAGCACTTCTCATCCTTAAACATCCCAACTTGTACTGGCTTCTCGATTTCCACACATACGTTTGTTACTTGATCACCGTATCCATCCTCTACACAGCACTTACAATACTGTGTTGTCAATAAGGATTGGACTGTCTGGCAGTCTTATGCTTTTTATTCACAATTGGTAGTAGCTGAAATACTGTAGATCATTACTGCATTCTTAATGAAGAAATGAACTAATGAGTGTTTACATTAGCCAAGGAGTGAGTGAGTGAGTGAAAGATCAGGAGAGTCTGAGAATTGAAATGGTTTAAAGAAAAGAGAGTTTCAGGCTGACCCAGTCCCTGGTTCTTCCTCTGCCTTTTGTCATAAGCACAGCTGATTGCAAAGGTGATAGGAGTAAAGAGTATTTATTAGGCCTGAGCAGGAGACATGCTGGCAATGGGAAAGCACTAAGATGAAAAGATTTTGATCACAAGAGCTAAGAGACAAGGTTCTTTCATTAAGAACTTTCTCTTGACAGTATCAATTTTAATCACAATGTTTGCTGAACCAGGGACACATTTTAAGACTTCTATTGTACCTATGTGCTTTTTACTCAGTATGAAGCACTTGACTTTTAAAGGCCTTCACTTCAAGAAACCCTGATACAATACAACCATTACATACTGGCTTCTTACTTTAAATGGAGTTTTTAATTCAAACCCTAAATGTGAATTCACTGGACTTCATTTTAAAAGCCAAGTGAATTGATCATCTCCTTTTCTTCATTTGAGCCTCAGATTCCGTTAAGGATGCTATGGTCTAGGAGAAGAAAATATGCCTAAGTTCTACTTCCTATTAAAGCCATGATGAAGAGCATAATAAGAGGTTCATATCAAAAGGCAGATCGTGGATATGAGCAAAGATCGAGAAGTATAATAGAGAAGTGGGGGATGAAATTTCTTTTCTCAGTCATTTGCTAGGTCCATGCTATAAAATTTCAGCTTAAAACAGTGTACAAATGTACTTAATGCTCTCTATAATACAAGAGACATTAGAAGTGAACATCCAAAGAATCAGGGAAACTTCTGTATTTTTATGTTCCTTGATGAAGTAGATAGTTGTGAAGTATAATCACAAAAAATTTGCACCTGATTTAGTGGTATTTAACTGAGAGATCTAGATAGCCATTCTGGGTTGGCTCCAGCAAGAGATTACTACAACCCACATAGGTGTGAGAACAAACTTGCCTGCATCCCATAACTAAAGTGTACTCTGCATCAAAGACAGAATGATGCATACTCCCTGACTGCAACAACGCTTGTGAGATGACTGTGCCTCTCTCAGGGCGGGGCTGCTCTTACTTCTTCATTCAAAGCATCTTTATAGCATCAGTGCAGTTTGTGAACTAGAACCTAGATTTTGCAGCTAGTATAATTAATGTAGACCTTGGTCTATGTTAATTGCAGCCCTAGCTGGGAGATCCTGAATGAGATTGTAGGCTTTGGTTTCCATATGTGTGTGTGTGTGTGTGTGTGTGTGTGTGTGTGTGTATACATACATATATATGTAAGTACATATGTACTTACATATATATGTATGTATACACATATATATATGAATCAGTGTGGACTATATTGTAAAGACTACATTGTCCAAAATAATAAAGCAAACAAAGGGTTTAATGCAATATCGAATTACATGGTTAACAGTTACTGTTACTAACAAGCATATTGTAAGTTAGCTGCAGTCAAACTGTTTTTCATCTGGCTGCCTTTCTCCAGAAATCCTTCCTCAACTCTGGATGTCTAGATCCAACCCATTCCACAGTCACCTGTTAGGTATTTCCAACATTGAGAAAATCCTCTCACTGTCCACCCAACTACAAGTCTCTCAACCCTCTATATCAAGTGACCTGTACTATTGTGTCTGTAGCTCCTTTAATGTGCTATTTCATCTTTTACTTTTTGTTGGTCATGGGGCTTGAACTCAGGACCTTGCACTGTCTCTGAGCTTTTTCCCTCAAGGCCAGCACTTTACCACTTTGAGCCACAACACCACTTTTGGTTTTCTGGTAGTTAATTGAAGATAAGAGTCTCATTGACTTTTCTGCCCAGGCTGTCTTCGAACCATGATCCTCAGGTCTCAGCTGCTTGAGTAGCTAGGATTACAGGCATGAGCCACTGGTGCCCAACCTATTTGTATGTTTATTATCTTTATGTCACTGTAAAAAGGAGTTGATATTTAACAAAGCAGTTCGTGAATACATCTTGATAAATCTTACCATCCTTCCCTGTCCACCCTTTCCCCACTCTTCTTAATTTTGTAGGATATACATTGATTACTTGACTGCATCTCTCCCTCTTCTCTTCTTCCTCTATAGCTCCCTTTGTAATAGCTCTTGTACGAGGCCTTATTCTATACTTACTGTTATGTGTATGTGTAACTTCATCTTGACAGTATGTAATATGCTCTGTTAGTCCTATTATTCTCAGCTTGTCAGTATCTGGCAGGTAATTGGTTCCTAATGCATATTTATTTGATGGAACTGACTGATTGATATTAAAATGTGGTACAATGACAAGAGCATCAATAGTGGAATAAAGTAGACACACTCAATGCTGTGAAGTTTAGCCAATCAGTTTTGCCTTCTAAGATCTGATTTTTCATTAGATGACAAAGAAAATGCACCAGGAGCTGTAATGAGGTGAAGCCACATACACAAATGTGACCAGATAAATATTCTGTTAAAATGTTCTTTTCTGAAAGTCTCTGGAACATAATTATTGATTAAATTATCAGCCTCCTGATTTGGCCATGGAGGAAAAAAAGTATTCCACATCATCGATTTTACACTGCTAGTTAAGAAGATGAGGCAGTGGGGAAATGAAGTCATTGTCACCTTCTAAAGACACCAAACATGTTCCAGTGTTATCATTGCTTTGCTTTACCATTAAAGTCAGGGAAGCACTACCATGTGAGGTAATAAATTTCTATAGTCTGATTTCAAATACCCTAAACCTGCAAAAATGCATTCATATATATGCAAACATAGGGACTTCTGAGTAAAAATGGCAAGCTATTGATCATTAATGAGAGAAAAGACATATAGGGATTGAACATTTTTAGATTATTTTCTTAAAAATCAAATTGAAGCCCCTCAAAAAGCTAGAATGTAAAGAATACCAATTGGGAGCATACAAAGCAGAAGGTTCAAAACCTGAGGGGCTGGAAGTGGAGGTATGGCCCAAGTGATTGATTGCTAGCCTTGAGTGAAAAAGCCACATAAGAGCGGGAGGTCCTGAGTTCAAGCCCCAGTGTCAGCACACACTCGCACTCACACTCACACACACTCACACACACACACACACATACACACACAAAGAGGAAACAATAAGAGTCTAGCACCAGCCCCTTGGAGGAAAGTCAGCCTCTGAAACCATAGAGGAAAGAGAAGGACAGAGTGAAAGCAACACTGTCAGACCACAAAAAACCAAGAGTGATTCACTCAGCCTCATTCATAGCTCCCAGTGGAAGCCAGTGAGAGGGTGACTTCTGGGCTTCTGATTAGCTTCCTGGATTCGTTGTATAGAATTTGGTACCTGTCATGGTTTCCCCCATTAGTGGGAACTAAAATGTGCTTACACATCTAGAAGTAAGAACACTGAATGATACCCAGCAGTTATAAATGAATTAAGTGAAGTATAATAGTCTACAGAGAATGTGAACAGTGCAATTCTTTAGAAAGACTAAGTCAAAGCCCAACAGAATGAATGGATACTTGCAAAAGTTGGGGGTGGAAGGTCAAGAGGAAATATCAAGAGGAAATAGAAAGATGAATGGGGAAATGCGTAGGACGAACGCATTGTATATGCCTCAGAACTGAGAAAAATAAGGGAAGGGATGGGTGTCAATTTGGGGGGGGGGTTGAAGGGATAACACAGATCAAGATGCATTGTACACATCAATTGCTTTGTTCAATGGTGAAAAAATCTATACATAACCTAAAAATTAAGAAAAGTGAAGGAAGGGTGAGTGAGAATATCAAAAGGGCTGGTATCAAGCAAGGAGTCCTGTATTCATAAACTGCTCTATTAAATCAACTCCTTTGTGAAACTACCTAAAGAAAATTAAGAAAAGAAAATGGGGTTTATACGCTCCCCTCCTGAACTGAAGAAAAAGAAAAAGATGAGTTAGGAGTGAGAGGTTAGACACACTGTGCTAATCTGCAGTTTTGACCATGTATACACCAAAGAGTAGACAGTGCAAACATTGCTTCCACAAGACAGCCCCTCCTTCAGGACCTGCCATTTCAAGGTCACAGGTGCCCATGTGACTGTGTGCCCCAGAGATGGGTGAGCAGAGTGGCAGACTACACACTCTTCATTCACAGGGGAATGCTGAGAAGTAGAGGCCAGAAAATGCTACTAACACCAAATGCTAGTAAGACCCAAAAAAGGCAACTAACCCCTGAGCTATCAACCCAAGAGTTTCAGGGTAAGAGCCTCATAGAGAAGGCTACCCATTCTGTTTCTACTGAATGGACATGTTGCACAGTGGCACAAGTGAAGACTTGGTTTGAAATCTCACTGCTCTTCTTCTTGTGGTCCTGTGGCCTCTCTTCCCAGAGGAACTCTCTCTCCTCATGAGAGAAATCAGAGAGAGAAAACATACTTTGATGGATTCATGGGTAAAATAACAAGAGAATGTATCATGACTCAATGAGTGCATGGTACATCCTGGGCAAATGACAAATGTTTAACAATTGTGATTCAGAAAACACCAAGGAGAAAATGTGAAGGAACAGCAGACTTTAAAAGTACAAGCTCCAGGGATGGGAAGGTGGCTTAGCGGTAGAGTGCTTGCCTTGCATGCATGAAGCCCTGGGTTCAATTCCTCAGTCCCACATGCACAGAAAAAGCTGGAAGTGGCACAGTGTCCAGGCCCTGAGTTCAAGCCCCAGGACTGGCCAAAAACTAAAAAAGTAAAAGGGGTACAAGGCCCAGATAATCCTCCTTCACAGGCATTGAAGTCTGTTTTCCAGATTTCAGAATTCCATGACATGATTATGAAGCTGCAGACACAAGGAGCCCTCTAGGCACCATGGGAAAGAAAACAAAATGGCATCTGCTTCCTGCACTCTTATCTCTAGTGAGACTCAGAAAACAGAATTCAGGCAACACTGTCTCAGAACTCTGAGAACCAAACTCATTCGCAAAATAAGACTATTTAGGACCGAATGCCAATTTGAATAAACTTACCTGCTCCCTCTTGCATATTACAGAAGAGAAACAGAGGTTCATAAAGCAGAAATGACCTGCTAAGATCCAAAAACTATAGTATGGAAAGGAAGTGTTGTATTTTCCCAACCACCGCAGAGGCCTCTGCAGTTTTGTTGAAGGGAAAAATATTTTTGAGGGAGGAGGGAGGAAAAAGGAAGAAAGGAAGGAGAGAGGATGGAAAGAGGCAAGGAGATCAGGTACCTCTAAGACTTAGCAGAAGACCTTCCAAAAATTATCTGAACCTACCAACCTTCTTGTCCTCTGGCCTTGTTTTGCTCTCTGCTTCCATCTCCTGTACACACCTTTTCTACCTCCTACTCCATTAGCAGAGCCTGGAACAGAACTTTACGTTACACATGCTGATCACATGCTGATCTTTTGCAGTGTTTACCTGGATTCTGAATAGCTGACCTTTATTTCTCAATGGAAGCAACCTCTGCCTTGCTGTGTGTCTCCTCAGACTCTCGGACTCCGGGTCTCTATCCCTTGGGACTTTTCACATTGAAGCATAAAATCCATTCATTCATCTGTCTTATAAAGGATGAGCCCCTGGACTGCAGGGCTGTGTCTTACTATCTTTATTTCCCCAGAGCCTGCCCCTTCAAAAGAAGTCTGCTCGTTAAGTAAGTGAGTGCGTCTATGCTGAGCCTGAAGGAATGCTTATCTCTGCAATGTTCTTGCTGGAGGCGTTGGCATCTTTGTAAGCCCTTCATACATAATGCATGGCTCCTTGCTTTGTAAGTCCTGTCCCCAGACTGCACCTACGACCAGATTATTCTATTTCATAGAACAGTAATTATAATTGATGAATAAACAGTGTCAAGATACTATAGAAAATGAAGTCTACTACACCTGAAGTAGGAGCTACCGGAAGTAAGCATACACACAAGACAACTACAACTTCATTAGAAGACTTTTTCCCAGGCCATACCAGGATCTTCATTTTTCCCTCTGCCTGTGCAGTCTCTCTTTTCACCCTAGTCTTCATTAATTTAGCTCTGTGTGGATGCCCATCTGTCTCTCTGTGTGCCTCTCTCTGTGTCTCTGTCTCTACCTCTCTTTTACCTCCCTCTTCCCACTCTCATTACATTATAGATCTCTTTGCAGGGAGGACTCAAGCTTATCTATTGTGGAACACTGTCTGGCTCAGAGCAAATCACACATAAAATACTCATGGAATGAATGAATGAAAATATAAGAATTAGGAACTGGCAAGAGTCACCTCAGTCATGAGCTACCCATGTGATCCCAGTGTAATTTATACTTCTGACACAGTATTCAAGGCCTTACATGACTTCCAGTGGTCTCCAGTGTGCCAGCTTATTTTAATAAATTAAGCTCAATTATACTATTTTTAGCCAAATAAAGCAAAACAATGGAAAGCATACGAAAACAAAGCTAAAGAGAATTGGGTGGTATTTTACTCTAAATTGTAGATTTCTGAGGTTTTAACACTCCTTCTTGTGGCTTGCTGAGACAGTGGCCACACAGGGCCGTTTTTGATGAGTTCTGAGAACAGCCTTGGGCAGGCCATGGGCCATGGACTTGCTCCTTCTCCATCTCCCCACAGTGAAGCACTGGGATTTATATTTGAAAAGATGAAAGTTGTGTACTGGCCCATTTCCTGAACTACACAGACAGGCAGCTGCATCCTTTTCTATGTCCTGGGGCTTTGCCATGCTAAGTTCTGGGGCCAACATCACACAGATTCATCACTCATCATTGTGGCTATAAAAAAATCCCCTCAGGAAGTGTGGGAGCTAAGAACATCCTTGCTCAGCCCTGATTGTCCATGACAGAGGAGGAGTTGCCTGCCTCCGGAAGTTGCTGCATGAGAGGGGGATGGGGAGCGTAGTGGGGAGGGGGGCCTGGGCCAGACATCTCAAGACTCCTCAGAATCACGGACAAACAGCAACCAGGAGTCCCTTCCTAGAGCACCTACCTTCTTCCTGATTTGAATGGTGGGGTATCAATTACAGGTTCTTAGACCACATTGTATCTCTGTCAGCACCAACATTTTATTTAATGACAGTGACATTGATGTACAATAGTTTCCATCCCTGCAAATGATTACAGATTCTATAACTGATACAGTACAGTGGTTTTGCTATAAAATGTAATACTCTGAACTAAGAAAGTAGTGCTTTCCTGTGTGTACAGCTTTATCGTTGTATATCCTTTACCCAACGTGCTTGAAATCAGAAGTTTGGCGATATCAGAGCTTTTTAGATTTAAGGATATTTTCATAGACTTCACTGGTTGAGCAACCCACTCCAAAATGTCTCAAAATCCTAATTATTGTTCATATTTTTAGCATTATGTCAGCACCTGAAGTTCCAGATTTCCAAGCATTTTGGGTTTGGGCTTTTCAGATTAGAGATATTCAGTCTATATACTTCATTTCCTCACTCTTTTTACTCTTTTAAGCAATCAAGGGTCTAGAGAAGGCTCTTAGGAATTCAGCTAGACCAATTCATTCATCCTCTCAAAAAGCAGAACACAAAGACCAGAAACCATAACTGAGCCATGGATCAGTGACTGCTTTGCCCTTCACACAGCACAGAAGTAGCATGCCCACAGCTGCAGAGGTAGTGATGGTACAGGCTTAGGTCTGCGCAGAGTCCAGCAGCAACAGTGGCCCAGGCAGGAGGCCAAGCACTAGGAGCCAGAAATCTTGGACCCATTCTCAACTCTAGCACCAACTCCTAGAAGCAACTATGGGGACATCACTGTACTAGTGTGACACTCATTTGCTATGACCAACTACCACAGCCTAGATGGCTTAAACTACAGTAGTATCTCTTCCTGCTCTTCCTTCTGGAGGCTTGATGTCCAAGATCAAGGGGCCTAGGAAGTTGGCTACCAATGAGGTCTCTTCCTTCTTGACTCATAGGTGGTCATCTTCTCATGTATATTCACAGAAGCATCTGTGTGTGTGTGTGTGTGTGTGTGTGTGTGTGTGTGTGTGCCAGAATTTCTTCTGAATCTTTGTACCAATTCACACTGAACTAGAACCCACCTCGATGGTATCTTTTAACTTTAATTATCTGTGTATGTAGGATGTGTGTGTGTGTGTGTGTGTCTGTCTGTCTGTCTGTCTGTCTGTTTGTCTGTCTGTCTGTGTCAAATGTCTTCTGAAGTTTTTTACCAGCTCCTGTTGAACTGGGACCTACCTTAATTGAATATGTTAACATTAATTATCTCTGTGTGTATGTGCACGAGTGCATGTGCACCAATACTGGGGCTTGAACTCAAGGCCTCTTGCTCTTGCTTGCCTCTTTTTTGCACAAGGCTGGTGCTCTGCCACTTGAGTCACAATTCCACTTCTGGATTTTTGCTAGTTTATTGGAGATAAAAGTCTCAGGGAACTTCTCTGTACAGATTGGCTTCAAACTTTAATACTCAGATAGATCTCAACCTCTTGAGTAGCTAGGATTATAGGTGTGTACCACCAGTACCCAATACTTATGTATCTTTTAAAGACCTTATCTCCAAATCCAATCACATTCTGAGGTACTTGGTTCCTAGAGCTTCAGCAAAGGAAATTCGGGAAGGATCCAACTGACCCAACAGCATGGGCTAACATCCCAGTGCCAGCATGGCTGCGTTCCCTGTGGAATTTCCTGCCTTTTTCAGTGTCCTCCAGCTGTCCACATTCTTTGCCAAGTGGCAGCCCTTTGCACCTTCAAAGCACATCCCTATAACCTGCCTTTCCCTAGGACCTGTCCTTCCTGATATGGCTGCCTACCTCTCATAAGGACCCTTGTGATTTTAGGGCTCACCCAAATAATCCAGGGCAATCCCAGCCTTGCAACATCCTGAAGGTGATCCTATCTGCAAAGTCCCAGTTACCATGTCAGGTAACATTGTACAAGTTCCAGGAATTTGAAGTGACAGACTTCAACCTGTAGTAATCGCTGTAAACCTGGAGACTTTTGTGGATAAATCTATAAAATATAAAAACACGGCAACCCTGATACACAGATAAAATAGATAAAATAGCATATGTAGTATAAAATGGTGATTATTACAGCTACCGCATACACAAGGCACAACCAGAGGTGTCTATGCCATTCATTTCTATACCGCTAAATGCTTTTATTTAATAGTTTGAATATCTGTGTGTTTGTATTTCCTTACTTCTTCAACTCTCAATGCAGCACAAAAACCAGTAGGCATGTCATAAAACCTTGTTAATTTAGCTCATAGACACTTCATTAAGCAATGGTTGTTTTGTTCCTCAGCAAATGGTAGACACTCTTGTCAATGAAGCTCAGGTCTCTGGCAAGTTCATTGCTTCTTGGCACAGTAGAGAATCAGGAAAGAAAAAGCCACCACCACTGCAGAAGGACAATGTAAGTCACCCCTTCCATGAACTTGACTCAGACTATTTTATTGAAGTGGCCATTTGCGATCCACTCCATCTTATTTTGTAACCTATGCTGCTTAGCTTTTCTAGTACCATATAACAAACTATCACAAAACTTAAGCAGATCAAACAAGTATCTCTTTGTTATGTTGCATGAGTCTGAGGGTACGGTGTCCCAGCCAGACCAATCTGGCCAAGTCTGCTTCCTGTACCATTGCCTGGACTCACAGGCAGAGATCAGCTGGCAAAAGGCGCTTCTTAGCTTCCTCCAAGTTGGCTTCACTCCCCAGCCTGGAGCCATCGCTGGATTGGGTTCAATGGGGACCCTTTATACTTCCATGCAGTCTCAGAAAGTCCCTTAATTCCCTCTCATAGGAAAGTGAATTTCTCACCTGTGGCTCAGGACACCAAGAGAAGGCCCTGAGTCACAGGGAGCAGATGCCTTCAGTCGCTCAAGCCTGGGCTTGGAAATCAGTCCTATACCCTGTTGGTCTAAGCAGTCTCCAAAATTCTCCAGATTTAAGAAGTGATGACAGAGACCCACTTCCCGATGTCAAAGAGCTTGGAGCCTCCTTTAATATGCTACAGATGTTAAGCAATTTGTATTCCTTCACTTTGCCCACAGAAGATCAGAAGCAGATAGGAACAAATAAAAGCTCTCCCAGGCAAAGCTGTGAAGTATTTCCATCACCACCCATGGCAGGCATGCAAACTGAACAGAAAGAAGACTTAACTGGAAACCTCCAGACAAAAGCAAGAGAAACATCAGCTGGGCACAGAGGATTCAAGAAGGATGGTATCCTGGCTCTGAATGTGCAGTCAGCCCAGAATGAGATGTCCTTGAGGACATTAGGAGCCAGGGCACAGAAGGAGAAGGGAAGGAAGGTTCATCCACCTACCCACTTACTAAACATTTTCTGAGCGTCTACTGCAAACAAAGCACAGCGCTGATCCTGAACAACACAGAGATCCTTTCTTTCCAAGGCTAAGATTCTCCTGGGGAAGAATGACAAAGACATAGAAATTTTTAGATACAGCACAATATAATCATGCTTAAGAATTAAAGTTTTCACTCATGACCTCGAGTTAACAAAAAAGGTGAAGCCAAGCCAAATAATGGAGAAAATGCAAATAAATAAACCAAAGGTCAGACTCTGCATCTGTTCAATTCTCCTTGCAATGGCTACTTGGTATATATTTAGTCCTTTGAACCCATTGCTTGAATTTTCCTACTATGCAAGAAGACTCAGAAGTTAGCAGTTACTCCTTTGCAATGGACATCCTTGTCTCCCTGTGGCATTTCCTAACTCATCCATTGCCCTATATTGATTGAAGGCTATGATGTCTCTGGTGCAGTACTAGAGATGATGCTGTCCAAATCCTGGAGAGCTTTTCCTTCTGCTTGGTGAAAAACACAAATCACCCTTTAGCCCCTGAGCAAATATTCCCATCAGGCCTTTCAATGACTGAAAGCCCCGTGGACCATATTCTATCCTGGAAAACAGACAAGATAGACTGTTCCCTCAAGAATTTATATTCCTGGGGCTGGGAAGTTGGCTCAGTGGTAGAGCGCTTGCCTTGCATGCATGAGGCCCTGGGTTCGATTCCTCAGCACCACATAAGCAAAAAGAAAAAAGCCGGAAGTGGCACTGTGGCTCAAGCGGTAGAGTGCTAGCCTTGAGCTGAAGAGCTGAGGGACAGCACCCAAGCCCAGAGTTCAGGCCCCACAACCGGACCCAAAAAAAGAAAAGAATTTATATTCCTATGTGGACATTGATGCTAAGGAAATAATAATAATAATATAATTCATAGAGCCATAAGTAGTATGAAGAAGGAAAAATAAGAGAAATAATGTTATTTTTTAAACATAGTACATACTTCGTGTAGTACCCAGAATGCAATATACATTGACTGTTCCAATGAGAATTGTCAAATTGCCTACCTGGTACATCTATGCATGTCACCTGCCTAAGTAAGAAGACTATAAAGGCTCAGATCATGGCAAACTGGACAATAAATGATAGCTAATTAGCAAATCATCACATGCAGTTCCAGATCTGTTCTGACTCTAGGGCACATGCATTTTTATATTCTTAATCTTCATAGTAAGTAGAAAACCCTTTTTTTTTTTTGTTCCGGTCATGGGGTCTGAACTCTGGGCCTGGGTGCTGTCTCTCAGCTCTTTAGCTCAAGGCTAGCGTTCTACCACTTTGAGCCACAGCGCCACTTCCTGGGTTTTCTCTTTTTCCTTATGTGGTGCTGAGGAATGGAACCCAGGGCCTCATGCATGTAAAGCAAGCACTCTACCACTGAGTCACCTTCCCAGCCCTAAGTAGAAAACTTGCAAACAACAACAGTCTCATTAATAACAAAAATAATAATGAGCTCAGTGATTCAAGCTTATAACCATAGCTACTTGGGAAGCAGAGATCAGGGGATCTTGATTCAAGATCAGCCCTGGCATGAAATGTTGCAAGACTTCATCCCAACCAAGGTTGGATGCTGTAGCACATGCATCTTATCCCAGCTAGAAAGAAGTAGGGTGTCTGTGTGCAGGTATTCACCTAACATCCGCAGCCATGTGAGACGCAAAGTAAGAATACTGTGGCCCAGGTTGGTCTGGGCATAAATCAAGACTTTACCTTGAAAATAACCAGCCCAAACAGGGGCTGGAGGTGTGGTTCAAGTGGTAGAACACTTGGCAAGAATGTATGAGATTAAGTTTAAGCCCCGGTACCACCACTAACAACAACAAAGAAACATGCATATGCCCCCAAATTCCACCTTTCTGAGCTATTCTGCTCATATCCTTGTTTATATACATAATGATGTTTATGTTTATGCATGAGTTTATAAGCTCATGCTGTATGTAATTTTACTTCTTGATTTTTCCCACATAGCATATTACAGTATTTCCTGACTAAAACCTTCCCAAAATAAAATTGTAGATTGATATTATTTTACTTAACAAATTTATTGATTTGCTCAGCCAGTACCCCGATTGCATAGGCCTTTCCATTTCTTTATAAATGATACAATATCATTCTTTCTGATGGATGAGTAAAATTCCATTATATATATATATATATATATATATACATATATCATATTTTCTTGACCCATGTGTCATTGAGAGGTATCTATGTAGTTAGACTGATTCCATACCTTGACTACAGTTATATTTTCTTGAGCTCACTCTCTTTACTAAGCTATTGATACCTTTAGGACATGCCACACAAAGTGACTTTCTGAAGTCACACCTACCTCCCAGTGACAGCAGCAGGAAGAAGAATGTCCCAGATAAGGCCAAGTTCCCAAATGATCAAGTCAAACCTGCCTGCATTGGTACTGGAAGAAGAGAAGGTCCTTCTGGAAAACTACTGAAGGTCTGTGTCAAGCCTTGCTCTAAAGTTTTTTCTTCTGTGAAGCAAAACTCAGATTCTAAAATTAAACCTGTACCCCAAACTGACATGTATATTTGTATGCTGCCTGCATTGAGCAATGGTTTTGCATCTGATCTCATTACCATGGTTACACCTGCAAGAACAAAAATTATGGCTGCTGCTTTGTGAAGTCAGACCTGTTTTCTGGAGACTCGGGCCCCTTGCTGTAGACTGGGTAATGGCTTCTCCCTAGAGGAGGTTGGGGGAGGATGCCTGATAGATGGAGGACAAGCATGCCTTGCTCCAGGACCCCCAAAAGCTTCCAAGCACAATGCTTGAATTCTGACATGTAAGGAGCCTTCTGATGTGACAATGAGCTGGTAATGAGGTTTGACATTGCAGTTTTTAGTGTCAATGGTTAGTAAGAAGGTCCAGAAAGCAAAGTCTGTCTGTTTGTGCATGTCCTGAAGTTCTACAAGGAGATAGACACTCGGAGTATAGGCCTGGGAGAAGCAGGAAAGTCTAAAAACAAAACAAACAAACAACAACAACACCCTGCCACAGAAATAAGAACCAAGGAAATTAACCAGCCTTACGATTACTAAGCTAGAAAGTTTGGCTTAGGTTTACCAAAACACTGCTGGCAATACTTTACTGGACAGACTGATTTGCTTACCTATAACCTCCAGGCTGGACAAAGCCTCTTCCTGCAGGCAGTCAACCTGAGCTCAGCTAAGCATGCTGGGTTCCTTCCTCTAGGCTCATCACTGAGGAGAATCTGCTCTTCTCCAGGGGCTTCAATAAGAGGTCCACAATGTGGCTTTATCTCTGAGGTCTGCATTGGGCTTCTCCAGTGGGTCAGATGACACTTATTTTAGATTGGTGGGGTGTCTGTCATTTGTTATATATTCTTCTCTTTTCTTCCTCCTCTCCCCCCATGATCATGGAGCTTGAACCCTGCCTAGCACTGTTCCTGAGCTCTTTTGTTCAAGGCACTTAGTGCTCTACCACTTAGAGCTACAGCACCACTTTCTGGTTTTCTGGTGGTTAATTGGAGATAAGAATCTCATAGACTTTCCTACCTGGGCTGGCTTTGAACGGCGATCCTCAGATCTCAGCCTCCTGAGAAACTAGGATTACAAGCATGAGCCACCTAGCTCATGTTCTTTTCTTTCTTCAATTCCTCTACAACCCTTTAAAAATAATGATATAGACAAATTCCTGGGCCAGATAGAAACCAGAAACCAGACCTCAAGCAGTTCCCTGCTCTTACCCCTTGCTGTGGCAATCAGGTGGCTGAAGCAGCCGCACCAGCACCCCAACAGGAAGTGAGGACTACAAGAACCCAGGCTCCATCAAGACCCACTGAAACAATCCCTCAAGTTTTCACTTGATCCCAAGGAAAACCTGAGAAACAGTAGTCTAGAAAGTCCCTCATAAAGAGATGGGAACAAGTGTTTTCCTCTATTAGGAATGAATGAATGAATTTCCCCTTTAACAAGTTATTCATCCCTTTGTCTTGACGTGCTATATTCTCCTTTACTGTACAGATCGTTCCTCTGTGTGTGATCATTTTTATCTTTACTCCTCTGTATCTTTCCTTTTCACTGGACAGTAGAATCCTGGAGGAAGAAGAGCTGAGCCTGCCTGCCTGTGTGTGAGTTTTTAGTTCCCTGGATTTTAGTGCACATGGCAGAGCTACACAGAGAGCCGCTTCTGGCAATCCCTCCCCACCACTGGCTGCCAGTCTGCAAAGGCCATAACCTCCTCCATTATTAGGTAAAGTTGTGACTCCCCTTCTCCAGGCTGTTGAGAGGGCTAGACTCTGCTCATATACAGCCCCAGGGTCCAACACTAACTCGCACTTAGCAAGCGGCAGTTACTGAAAGACCTATGGGTCTTTAGACTGGCAAGAAGCTTGAGAAAATCTATTGAATTATAAAGGAAGAGGACTTCATAGAAGGAGATTAAAGAGCTACAAGGCACTGAGAGTCACCCTTACTAGACATGCACACACACACACACACTCACTGTGGCCAAGTATAAGCCCCTAAATCTGCAGAATGCAAACCAGGGCTTTCAAGTCTTTCTCAAAAGGCAAGACTATCAGGGACACAATTATTCAAGGACTAGCATGAGTTTTTCACAAGAGGGCAGCAAGTCCCCTGACCCTTGCAGTACTCCCTTCTCTCCACAGAAGACATTGTAGCACCTCCAATGGATGCTTGAACGAAGGATAGTACCAACCCCTAATATCCTGTTTCCCTTACATATTCCTACCTATGATAAAGTTTAATTTATAAATTATATATAGTAAGATCTCACCCTCCGTCTCTTAGTGAGGTTGTGAGTTGCTACAATGCCTACCTGATAAGAGGAAATGGAATGAATGGTATAGCTAGGATGGCATGCATTAGACCACTATGTAAAGGTCATCTGACCACAAGAAGTCCCATATCTCCAAGAGCTGATCATTGAAAGACTAAGAAGTGACTCACCAATGGATAGCATAGATGGATAACAGATAGTCCTACCCAGGACAGGAGGGAACAGGACAAGAGATTTCAACATACTCCATAATATAACCTACAATTGAAAAGTTATCTGTTGTTTGTTTCTGCAACTCCTATTTAATGGGCAACTGAATTGTGGATAAGAGCTACTATTGCCCGCATAGCTGGAGTAACAGAACTCAGATGCCTGGCCTGCTACTTAGTAACTTGTTAGCAAAGGGTGCCCTCTGCTGGGCAATCTAAAAACACTTTAAAGATGATCCGCATGTCATCTCCTACCTTTAAAGAGATGTGTACTAAATGTCTTCTTGGAGCATGCCTCACCAATGGATTAATTTAAAAATATATTTAGAATTCTTTAATTTTCTTTCTGCATTCCAGAGATCACATTGAAGGTCCACAAAGCAAAATAGTAAGGAACATATACCTTAATATGTCTTTATATTGTTGAATTACACTGATTTAACTTCAGCAGTATATTGCAATCTTTATATAAAATGCAGCCATTCACCTTCCTGATGAGTGATAAAGTCAGCAAATACATATTGAACACATTGAGAGCCTGTTATGGGCCATGCACTGTGTTGAGAGGACAATGGAGAAATGCTCAGAAAAGGAAATCTAACCCGCACTGGAGATGAGTCCATGGTCGTGCGCATCCGTGAGGGTGTGGTGGTATTGAAGGGAGTGTCCCATGCAAAGCCCCTAAGTCCGTGGTGAGTCAGCATAGTTGCAGGGCAGAAGCAGCTTCTAAGACCGCAATGGAGTAAGTTCTGGAGACTGGGATTCAGAATGAGAGGGTTCTCCCTGGGCCCTAAGGACTCTGAATCACCAGAGGACTTTGAGAAAGGTGAACTTGACCTTCCTCTTGGTGGAAGAGCGTCCTCAGGCTGCTAAGAGGAGATCAGCGCTGTTGGGCAGAGGACATGGCTAGAAGCAGAACCCAGCGGACGGGCTATTTTAAGGTATTTGTTCAAGTAGAAATGGCTGCCACTCAGAACAAGGGACTCCTGGGACAAAGAAACACACACACACACACACACACACAAATTGTTACATTGTAAATGAAGAGATAAAAGAAAGACACAATTGGAATGTGCACAAGTGAAATAACTGAAATATGGTGGATTCAAGGGAGAATCCAAATAACAATGTCTTACTAAGGCAAAGTTCAACCAAATGAACACCAGGAAGCAGATACTTGAAAGGGATGGGGTAGGATCATGGGGTAAGCAAAGGAAGAGAAGAAAGGAGGGAGAAAGCAGTCAAGGATCCAATGCATATCCTACAAAATTAAGAAGAGTGGGAGAAAGGGAGTGGGTAGGGGAAGGGTGGGTAAGAATGTTGAAAGCGGTGACATTGATGAAGACACCGTGTATTCATAAACTGCCTTGTGAAATGGTAACTCCTTTGTACAGCAACTTAAAGATATATTTTTAAAAATATTTCTAACAGTTTCTAGGGATACAGGTGGACCCATTGCAACAATGAGATGTACAAGACGTTATGACGAAAAAACGAACTTTACAACTTTGGCGGGGGGGGG